>NC_067161.1:16208605-16563605 GCF_903995435.1 Acomys russatus
CACATTTTTTTGAGACATAGTCTCGTTATGTAGCCCTGACTGACCTGGAACTTGTTATGTAGACCAGGCTAGCCTCCAACTTACTGATATCTAGCATGCACCACCACGACTCAATTAATATATGTATTACTTTAAATTGTCATTATTTTTGAGATAAGGTTCCTCTGTGTTGCCCTGCTTGTTCTAGAACTTGCTCTGTAAACCAGGCTGGCCTCAAATTCAGAGATCCACCTGAGGCTGGGATTAAAGGCATGTGTTACTACTCCTGGCTTTAAAATGACTTTTATTTGATGTATATGGGTGTTTTGCCCACATGTAGGTGTGCATCACATTTATGTAGTGTTTGTGGAGACTGGGGAAAGGTATCAGATGCTCTGAGGCTGGATTTATATCCATCCGTGAGGCACCATGTAGATGGTGGGATCTGAATCCTCTGCAACAACAGCAAATGCTCTTAGCCGAGAAACCATCTCTCCAGCCCCTTCTAGTTAGACCTTTAAATTTTAAAAATAGGTGAAATTTATTCCTTGAAAATTTTTTTCTTATTTGCCAAGTGTGGTGGCACGTGACTGTAATCCCACCATTTGGGGGAGGCAAAGGCAGGCAGAGCTCTTTAAGTTCAAGACCAGCCTGGTCTAAAATGTGAGTCTAGGATAGCCAATGCTACACAGAGAAATTCTGTCTTGAAAAACCAAAATAAAAATAAAAACAAAAAACAAAACAAAACAAAACAAAAAAAAAAAAACGCAGGGCGTGGTGGCGCATGCCTTTAATCCCAGCACTAGGGAGGCTGAGGCGGGCGGATCGCTGTGAGTTCGAGGCCAGCCTGGTCTACAAAGTGAGTCCAGGACAGCCAAGGCTAACACAGAGAGACCCTGTCTCGAAAAACCAAAATAAATAAATAAATAAATAAATAAATAAATAAATAAATAAAATGAAAAATTCTTTTTTTTAAGTCCTTAGTATGGTACAGAAATCATATCAACCATATTCTTAAAATGTATCGTTTAAGAATTAAGAATCTTGCCGGGCGGTGGTGGCGCATGCCTTTAATCCCAGCACTCGGGAGACAGAGGCAGGTGGATCTCTATGAGTTTGAGGCTATCATGGTCTACAATGCAAGTCCAGGACAGCCAAGGCTACACAGAGAAACGCTGCCTTGAAAACAATAACAACAACAACAACAAAAAACCAACCAACCAACCATCCAAACAAACAAAACAAAAAAAAAAAAACCCAAAAAACAAGAATTAAGGGTCTTTTGCAGCAAAATGTATCACGAACTAATGAAAATTCACCATGTACCAGCAGCTGAGGACAGCCCTCCACCTGAACCAGTAACACCCATCACCAAAGAAAGGCCACATCGTGACCCTAGACATAGACCTCAAACTGCCCCTAACACTAGGTCACTGTCTGAGCCTGGTCCTGCGCACTGCTCTGTTTCTATCCGCTGCATGTCCTGCATGGCTACTCTTCAGCTTTCCGTCTGCAGCACTCTAACTTTTTTCTGTTGTGCTCACTTCCTCCTTTTTCTGCCTCCATTTGAAATGAACCTTCTGACATTTACTTGTTATCGAATGTCTTCCTATATTAACCCATTTCCCTTCATGGAGACATTTGGTATCTTCAATAGCACAATAGTTAAACATCGTATTTCCATGACTTAAGACTACTTCTTACCGCGCCTAGTTAACGTGCAGCTGGATATGTGATAAAACCGTGGTTATCAAACTGTGGGTCTCGACCCCTCCGACAAACTTCTATTTCTAAAAGCCTTTACATTATGATTCATAATAGTAGCAAAACTGCAGTTATAAAGTAGCAATGGAAACAATTTTATGGTTGTGGACCAACACAACACGAGGAACTGTGTTAACCAACGGGTCACCGCATTGGGAAGCTTGGGACCCACTATTCTAAAGCTAGGACTTTGAATAAAGTCTGTTTTGGTAATACTCTCAGTAGGCAGAATATTTGGGACAAATGTAAGGAATTAGCAGTTTTTATTAAGAATTCGAATGCTGGGGGATGGAGAGATAGCTTAGTGGTTAAGAGCATGGACTGCGCTTCCAGAGGTCCTGAGTTCAATTACCAGCAACCACATGGTGGCTCACAACCAACTATAATATGTGATCTGATGCCCTCTTGTGGACTGCAGGTGTACATGTAGTTAGAGCACTGTATACATAATAATAAATTTAAAAAAAAAAAAAAAAAAAAGGAAAGAAAGAAAAAGAATTCAGATGCTGTTGCCTACTACCCAAAGTGCAGTGTGGTTTTAAAATCTAAAAGTTTTTTTCTCTCCCAAAATATACATCACACTAAACTTGTATTTCTTCCCCTTGTGTGTATGTGTGGATGTGTGTGCTGTCTGGGATGGACGAGAACATGAGCATGGAGGAGTTGAGCCTACTGGATTAGCATACACATCTTTTATTTGTGAAATGTGTTAACATTGCTTTACAATTACCACTCAGTAACTCATATGATGTATTTATTTTATACTTTCACATATTTACAATTGTCATTATTCAACTGCTTAAATGAGGTCTCAGTGACATGATATTTTAAGCATTTTTGTTTTTAAAAAATCACAGGTATGATTGAATCATTCAACCACATTCCCCCAGCCCTTCCCCTTGAGGATGTACATGGCAGATATAAAATATAAAGAGATATTTTATTAAGAGCCCTAATGGTGCAACTACACCTAGCTTAGAAGTATATTCCAATGGACAAAGCAAATTCTAAAGTAGCAACATCTGTTAAGCAGCAGTCAGTCAAGCTCATAAAAGCTGAATTATGGGAGAGCCCATGGACGAAGGAAGTAAAAGGAAAGACCATCTCAAGTTCTGGTTTGTTTTAGAAAGGACAGTTAAAGCTGCACATTCATCAGAAAAGGAAGCCAAAGAGCTGAAGATGACGAGAGTCTCTGAAATAACCAAGGCTGCATTGGAGCCGTGTATAGCTGAGTCCCAAAGAGCGAGAAGGAGAGGCACACAGGACCTCCTAGTCAGGGTGACACTGGCTGAACTCAGAGAAGATAGCTCATGTGGGTTGTGCAGCACATCTTACCAGTGCTCAGAACAGTCAGGACTCAGGGCCAGTGGTCTCCTGCTCATGTGGGATAAGCCACTTAACGTAGTCTAGCTAGAAAGGTAGCTAAGCGACTTGCATCTGGGTAATATGGCTCCTTATCTAATAGACATCACTCCTGCCTGGTCACTGGAGCACAGGGATGGAGCTCCTCCTGGAAGGATACAGGGGATCTGCCCCTGGCAAAATGTTCCCCAGTGTGAGGTCAACAATGACAGGTCAACAGGCCATGCTATGGTCTACTGGGTACCTAGCCAGTATGTGAGTAAAGGTTGCTAGAAAATAGACTTGACCCAGCAAGTCTTCACGGCAGCATTCTGTATCAAGGGATAAGTCTCAAAACCTCCTCTTGTTTTCCTGATGTAGGAAAAGGGCTTTTATACAGTTTAGGTCTAAGGTGTATAACAATAAAATACGTGTAACAGTGAAGTAAAGCCTAGAGTTCCTTGAGTCTGGGAAACTATATTAAAGGATTTATGTTTTAGTTTATTAATCTATTAATTTTATTCATTTACATTTGATTTTTCAATAATAGGACTTATTGGAATTCTGTGGCATTAAATGGTACTCAGAACTTATCTGTACTGAGTTGATGAGGTGAGGTGTGACCACCAGTGACTTGACATAAGCCCACATTTCATTTCAAGAAGAGACAAAAATTAGAAAATGCTGCTCCCTAAATAGGCAAGGATGCATCTTATAAGCATTGCAGAGATTTAATAAAGGGCCCTATAAATTCTTTTAAAAAATAAACAATTCAGTATATGCAATCACCTTCTTCCCACATTTTTTTGTGCATTGAATACAGACTAGGGATCCAGAGAGCAAATAGCCCTGAGTAGAATTGCAATCTTGGGTTCTGTGGGAATGCTCTGCCCAAACTGAAAAAGCAAAGGGTTTATAATGATCCTGTTATAGAATCCTGTCACAGTAGGACTTCTACACAACTTAGAATAATTGTCATGTTAGCCCATTTGTAGCTTCTTGGGATGAAGCGCACACACGTGTCCTAGAATACTCTTAACATTATTATGTAATTCTGTTAAAGACACATGGCATGCAAAAGTTCAACGTCGTCTCAAAAGTACATGTAGTATGCCCAGTAAAATACATTGGCTAACATAAAAATCAAAGGAAATAGTAGTTTGGAGTATCGATCCACATTGCTGGGGTTCTGAATTGTGAAATAATCAACAAGTCTGCCGAGCTTTTCTCGGAAGATGAACTTGAACTTGTCGCTGGTTTTCATTGTCAAGTCACTATAGTTGACACTGTCACCGGATAGTTCAATGCTGGCAAAGCTGATCTTTCGCTTAAAGCTGGAGATGGAGCTGTTGATAATGTTAGTGATGCTGACTTCTTCTGGTTCCTTCGCTGTCCCCTGGGCATAGACTATAGTTAGCTCGGAAGACAGGACACAGTAGCACACGCAGATGATGTTGTGATAAACAGCATGCGATGGAGTTACCTAAATCCCTTTAAGGTGTGATCTCCTTGTCTGCAACATGCTAATGATATTCATTAATTGTTCCTTCATGACACTATGGGGAAGGTAAAGTGGTATACGTTGTGTGAAGCACCTGGTGGGTACTTGGTAAAGTTCTAGACTGTTCCAGAGAGAAGAGATTGTGAGAGATAATATAAGCCCATTGTGTTCATGTGGTCTTTGCTACAGGCATAGAAACAGTGGTATTCCCTGCAAATTGGGGAATTTCCACTATTCAGCAAGGCTTGGTGACACAGAATGTGAGGTCTTGCCTGAGTTGCTTCGCCACTTTGAGGGAAATTTTCTCAATAATAAAATAAGGAGAACTAGGGTTTCGTCTCCCTTCAGTTTGGGATACTCAGATGGAAAGAACATAGCATATACTCCATAGTACATCTGTGGTTCTATGCATTGGTGCGGGGTTGGGGTGATGGGGGGACACACTGGTGCCTTTGGTAGAAGATCTCGGGAATTCTCCAACCCTCATCTGTCAGTCCAGCAGGTCTGGATTTCCGTGTGTTCCTGGGGAAGCCTACACGGGACACATGAAATCTATATTCTTTCTGGCTGCTACACACGCCCCTTTGTCTTTGGTGTTCAGATTGGTCTCAACAACCAAGCACAATGACAAAGCCACTGGATCTCCTGGTTGCCCACACCCTCACTATTAGACCCTGGTAGTCCTAGCACGCTGCTTAGGTGGCACTTTTCTGAGTTGGTTCCCTGTCATTTTTGTTTGTTTGTTTGTTTGCTTGTTTGGGTTTTTTGTTTTGTTTTTGTTTTTCGAGACAAGGTTTCTCTGTGTAGCCTTGGCTGTCCTAGACTCACTTTGTAGACCAGGCTGGCCTCAAACTCACAGCGATCCACCTGCCTCTGCCTCCCAAGTGCTCGGGATTAAAGGTGTGCGCCAACCACGCCCGCCTAGTTCCCTGTCATTTTTGTTTCTTTGTATGAGCTTCAGTATGCTCATGTCTATCAAATTCAGTTTCCAGATAACCCTGAGGTCCAGTGGGGCTGCAAAGAGTAATCATTATAGGGATGGCCTGTTGCTGACTGTGTGAGGGGAAAACAGTGCATCACACTGGAGCAAGTGAGTCTTAGGTGAGACTCCCACCTCTACCTCTCAGTCTCCTTGCCTCTGGGATTTTGTTACAAGTCAATTTCTTCCATATGTCTTTTTTTTTTTTTCCTGGATAAACTGGTACTTGTGTAATTTAAGAATATAATAACTATATGTTAATCTGAAAGGTGTGACCATCTAAGCATGTCTAGTTTGATACTGGGCTTTTTCTGAGATGCTTGCTCTTATACTTTCATGTTGCATATGAATAATAGTTTTCTGCTAGAAAATTAAAGTTTGATATCCTTATTTTATTTAGTGAAAAGAGCAACCTTGGCCAAGGGACACCATGACCTCCAAGTGTGCCCACCTTAGTGAGCATGAGATTCACTAGCACAAAGTAGGTTACTCTGGGGCTGGGAACCAAACCTGGATAGGATACACTCTTCACAGCAGAGCAGGTCCCTCTAAGTGACAGATCAGAGACACCGCCCTCAAAGTCCTTACCCTATCTTTGACTGCCATCTGCTGTAAGGCGCTGTAGTGAGCAACCGCATACTCCAGTAAGGCCCCAAACACGAAGCTGAAGCAGATCCCCAGGTACACGTCGATGGCCTTTATGAAGCAGTTGGTGTTCGGTAGGGATGTTCTCGAGCCAATCATCAGCGTGGTCATGGATAACACCGTTGTCACCCCTGGGAAAACAAGCACAAACCGTTCCGTGCTGGTGTACCATTGACCAGCCAAGATAGACAGGATAGCACCACCAGGAACGTGGAAGGAACGTAGGTCTCCAGGATGAAATTGGCTGATCGGAGCTAGCAAAATGAGGACGGGAAGCAGGAATAGTCCAGATTTTGTTTTAAAGAGGCTGTGACCTTCTGGAATAGGGCTAATTGAATCATCTTGACCAAATATACATGACATGGTTTTCTAAATATGTCATCTTCTGTCTTCTCTTAGGGAAGAATGGCCAATGCATAAAGTAACTGACCGTGGACTGTTCACGCACAAGCTGACCTCTTCTGTCGCAATAGAACATACATAAAAAGGAAATTCTTATGTTATCTCTGAATTCATTTTTCAAGATACCAACTCTTTTGATGGCTCCATAAGTATCAGTGAAAATAATGATGACATTTAAAGGCACCTGATTGACCTAGTTCTTAGAAGTTGCCTGCGGGAGCCGCTTACCAATGCACGTTCTCGCAGGCACTGAATCCAGAGAGATCCAAAAGGAAAGCCAGGATAGCACCACCAGGAACGTGGAAGGAACGTAGGTCTCCAGGATGAAATACAGGACGTTCCTTCGAAGCTCGAATTGCAAAACCAATCGCGTGTAGTTTCCTGAGAGTGCAAACAAGAGATAAGAAATTGTGTCTGTTGACACAGAGTAGCTGCGTGATGAGGCGCTTAACCAAACCACACTCACGTTAAGTCCTCTGTCTCCGTAATCTAGTCACCTATGAACTGTCACTCTGGTTACCACAAAAGACCTCAACGATGCCTGGCGTGGGACTTACAGGGCTGCTGCTACTTAACCCCACACTCATCCTTTATCAAAGAATTCCTTCAGCACTGTGAGCACCTGTCTTCCTAACATCCAGATCACTGTGAACGCCAAGGGGGCAAACTCTGCATCTCTCAGTCTTGCGTTCACAAGTTAAGTTGTTAATAAATACCTGTTTAATGAAGATTACTTAAGACAGCCCATTGTTTTCAAGATTAAAGTGACCAGGACTATGAGACACAGTTTAATTTTTGCGTATAAGCGCGTGTGCGCATGCGTATTGCGCGGGTGTTGCTTAGGCATCGTTTACCCTTTTGTTTGAGACAGGATCTCTTCCCGTCCTGGACCTTGCCAAGTAGGCTAGGTGGCTGGCCAGTGAGCCTGTCTTTGCCTCACTGGGGCTGGAATTACAAGTGGTGTGCTCAGCTCCCGCCCCGCCCTGCGGCCCGCCTCCTCCCTCCCCACCCGCAGAGGATTGTGGGGATTGAACTCGTCTTCATAATTTACTGACAGAGTGATCCATCCAGCCCCTATAATTTAATTTTTGTTGATTTCAGAAGCATCGCTTCAGGATCATACTTAGGAAATTACCAATGTACACATGCTACATGCGTGGAATGTAAGCAATAGGGAGCCATATCTTCCCTCCCTTTTCCAGGTGCAGTTTTGGCACACATTTTGATTTACAAGGTCATCTAGACTGAACTAAAGTACAGGGTAAGGTTTTAAAGAATGTAAATACTGAGACAAATCATCGCTAACTTGACCGGGAGGAACAGAGAAGAAAACGCCTCTGTTTGTATACAAAATCACGCCGTGTAGAAGACACCTACTTAAAACCACCAGCTCCCAGAGATCCAGCTCTACCCACGATGAACCAATAATTTGTGTAACGAGGAGATCACGTGGTGCTGCCGCCGCCTTCTGCACCTGTGAGGACTTTCTTAGCCTCACCCTTCAGTGACCCGTGTACTCATTAGAAACACGAGTGACTTTTATGCGTGAGGGAGTGCTGCATTTGAACAGTCAGAACATCCCAGAAGGTAATTAGCTTAACTTCAGTGCTGGCCCAGAGGGTTACATTCTCCAGCAGACCATGTCAACCCTGAATGTGGAGTGCACAGAAGCCTCCGTCCCTGGCTATCACCCTTCCCCCACTCAGTACCACTATAGGATGCTTGCACCCCATAGGAATAGAGACAGAGGCGATGCCACTTATCATTCAGGGTGCAACCTTTTCTTTAAGTATTTTTATTTAGTCATTTATTTTTACTTTATGTGCATTCATATTTTGCCTTCATGTATGTCTGTATGTTCCAGGGGTATCAGGTCCCCTGGAACGGGAGTTACATATGGTTGTGAGCTGCAATGTAGATGCTGGGAATTGAACCCAGGACCTCTGGAAGAGCAGCCAGTACTCTTAACCACTGGCCCATCTCTACAACCCCTCCTTTAAGTATTTTTAATCTGTGCGATGGGTCACAAGAATTACCTGTTTCCTGCTGGGATACGGTGACCAAGGTGAAATACTGTTGGATGGTGTACTGAGCAAGGCGCAGGTTTTCAAGTCCACGCACAGAATCGTTCCCTCTCAGCCAGGAGAACTCCACATCACTGCCATCGTATCCCCCTGGCGAACGAGAGTGAGCCATGGTCAGTGCATGGATGCCGCAGACTCAGCTGGTTTGGGAAATGCTCCAGTGCAGACACTGCAAGAGCTCTATCCTGGTGGCATTAAGTCCACAGGAGCATGCCATTCAAATGTTGGCAAGGTTTCTTAAGCACTGCAGAGTGAGATCCTTTGCTAGGGCCATTTTCTTTTTTTTTATTGGTTGAGAAGTAGTTCTATGCTAAGCATTGTCCAAGCCTGGCGGGTGGTAAAAAAATGGCTCCCTTCACTACTGAACGACACTTATAAAGCATGTTATCACCAAGAGAGCCATGCTAGATTCTGCCTTTCAGAGGAGTCTAAGCTTCAGTAACGCTGCCTGGGACTTTGGAAGTTGTCTAGTCATCATCCTATCGGTATGAATGCACAACTAAAGTATCATGAAACCAGCCACTTTATGAATACCGGTCAGTCTGTGCTTTTGCTAAACGTTAACTGTACTAATATCAGTTGATGGTACTGATAATAGCTCTCTTTTAGGAGCCGCTTCTGTTTGAAGATGGACTTTGGTTTTTACATATCCGAAATTGTGATGGATCTTACCCTCAACTTAGGTGTGTGAGGTAGAGCTTGCGTTTTCTCTTAAAATATGCCCATTCACTAAATACTGCACCTTAGACTTGTGGAATCATTTGCCCATTATATGTGAACATTCTCAGAATCTAGGGGTTTTCTTAACTTTCTCAAGATATAGACAAAAGCCAGCACAGTGCCTGGCTCGGGAAAGCTTACTCTCAAAGCCCACAGCTTGTGCTGATAATAACTGCCCTATTTACTACTCTGTAAGCTACTTGTAAGAGCCTTGCAGCATTATCATCTGCTATAACCCTGGCTGCAGCCATGGGTGTGTAGGCACCAAGCACAAAAAAAAAAAAAAAAAAAAAAAAAAAAAAAGACTCAATGTCATCAGTCACTAGGAAAAAACAAAGCAAACCCACACACTACTTCATAGCTGTTAAGACAGCAATGGTAAGGAAGAGATGAGGAACGTGATGAAGGCATTGGCAAGCTGGAACTTCATGGGTAGGAATGTAAGACAAACAGCCACAAAGACTACCATAAAAAGACTAAATAGGAAGTGTATCATTGGAATCAGAACTCTATTCCAGAAGTATGTACTTAGGAGGGATGAAGTCACAGAAAGGCATGTGCAGCACCATTATCTACAGTGACTAGATGTAAGAATAACCCAAAAGCCTATCCACTGAAAAGCTGGAAAGAAACAGTACTGAGCAATCAAAAGGAATGAAGTACTGTATTCTGTGGAAAACACCAGATGCAAAGGGAACAGATTACCTTGGTCTTATTTACATGAAGTGCCCAGGAGAGACAAATTCACTGTGGTAGAACGTAACTTAGTGGTACCTGGAGTCAGTGGCAGGAAATTGAGATGATCACAGTAGGTACAAAGGGTCTTTGGGGGTGATGAGAATGTTCCAGCAATGCAAGCCACCAATGGCTACACACTTTGAATCACACACAAATTAAAATCAGGTGAATTTAGTTGGGCAGTGGTGGTGCATGGCTTTAATCCTAGCATTTAAGAGGCAGAGGCAGGTGGATTTCTGAGTTTGAGGCCAACCTGGTCTACAGAGTGAGCTTTAGGATAGCCAAGGATACACAGAGAAATCCTATCTCAAAAAAGGTGAAATTTATAGTGCATAAATTATAGGTCAATAAACTTGATTAATAGAAGGCAACTTATTGAGCCAGTTCCTGGTACTTTTTCCATTTCAGTGAGTAGGAAGCTGAGACTCGGAGAGGGTCATTAGCTGAATTCATACAGCTGGTGACGTAGCGCCACGGTTCCAGCACCTCTGGTCGTAAACACAAATGTCTATTGCCTTGGCTTCAAAGGTTACTGGGATGATGGTGCTGCTGTTGGGGCCAATACTGTACTAAGAAGCATCATTATGGAGGAGGTGTTCAGTAGGCTTTATCTTATGATGCCTGACTGAGCTTCTTGAGGATTTCCAGGAAAGGTTGTGTGTTTTCTGTTGGAATCATCCAAAAATGAGTGGAAGGAAGCTAGCCACTGAAATTAGCCTGGAATCCCCAAGGAATGAAGATATTTCTATGAAAATGAGGAATTCAAATTTCTACCAGGGTACTTGGTGTCAACCCTAGTAGAGGCTCATAGTCCCAAGTGAAGATGATATCAATTCTTTTTTTAGTGTGTTTGTGTACGTATATACACACACATGTATATAGTGTATACACACACACACACACACACACACACACAAATCCTAGTGTGGTGTTTTAATACCTAAATGCCTGCTAATAATCATTCTGTGGAAACTCCCTCTGCTCCTTGGGGATGGTGTCTGCACACACACAGTGCTGAAGTTTCCCGGAGAATCTTGCTCCTGGGATTTGGGGTGAGCCGGCCAAGACTCATGGAGGGCAATTATTTCTATTGTGCTGCGGGAGCATGACTCCTCTTTTTGACAGCCTCAGTTGCGTTCTGCCACCACACAGCTGCGTGGCTTCGAGAAGGGGTTGCTTGCACTGAATCAACAGGATAATTAATCTGCCTAAGTCTTTAATTAAATGTGTGCTTCTGAAAAATGGCTTTTTCTCAAAATGGCTCTTCTCTTCTGGAGTTGCTCACTTGTGCCCTTCTGTGTAGAGTACCCAGTGGTCCCCAAGGCTTGCTTGTAGTTATTTTCCACTTTGATGCCTTAATGAGTCATATTGGTGGCACCGTTTCTTCTACCACAGGTGCCCAAATATGGTGGATAGCCAGAGAAGCTTACTATTGTTAAACAATCCCGAGGAATTGATTTGACCTACATCCATTTAAAGTGAACCCTCATTTTCCTTTCTAGGAAATTCCCAGATTATAATTTAGAGGCTCATTTACCCACAGCACTTTTTGAAGCTTTACATATACCAACTAAGTTCTTTTACGTGTTGGAGGCAGCTGCATTATTAACACCAGTGATTGCACACTGTGTATTTGGCTTTTCTGTCCCTGTGCTGGGGATTGAGCCAGGGCCTTTCCTATGCTAGACAGGCACTCCCTGCCCACTCCCTACCCACTCCCTGCCCCCCTGCCCTCCACAACACACGCCCCCCCATGTCCCAACTATATTTGCTCCTTATTAATCTTTTTTGTTGTTGTTGTTTTTTGTTTTTTGTTTTTGAGACAGCGTTTCTCTGTGTTAGCCTTGGCTGTCCTGGATTTGCTTTGTAGACCAGGCTGGTCTTGAACTCACAGCAATCCGCCTGCCTCTGCCTCCCGAGTGCTGGGATTAAAGGCATGTGCCACCATGCCCGGCTCAACTCCTTACTAATCTTTGCTCTATTTCTTCTTGTTCCTGTGGTACTGTGCCCTGCTTTTTGTCCCCTCAGCCAGCTGAAACTGATCTCTCCTTTGATAGCAGGTGGTTAAGTCCCTCTGGGCATCTCTGACTCCTACCAGGCATCCATGGTCCTATTACTTTTTTTTACTGTTATCATTAATTCTTCCACAATTATTTTAAGTCCTGTGTTCTCCATAAGGAGGTAGGTACACTTCTTGAAGACTGGCAAATCATTTTATCTTTGTACTGCAAACACTCACCACAGTGTTTAGCACAGAACGGGCATGTAGTTGTTGAATGGATGGGTGGACGGACTGAAGGGCAGGCAGATGGAACGCAATCAGTCACCCAGACTAGCTGGAGACCTTAGTGGGAAAATATGTAGAACTGAGATATTAGACCGAATCAAAATATTTTTCTTAAGATACAGAGGAAGAGAAAAACACTGGCCGTGGTCCTAAGGAACCAAAAGGAACTGGCATGGAAGAAGCTGGAGGCTACTGTCCAATAGTCACATCGTATTCCAACTTAATATCCAGCAGGATCTGGGAATCCCAAAGAAGCATCACGTGGTCCCTCAGTCTGGGGGAAAATGATGAAAATCAATGGGCGCTAGGGAACTTAGAAATCTCATACAATTGCTTAAAGCCACATTATGGTACATCCAGGAAAGATGTATAGCTCAGGCCACAAACAAACCACTGGAGCAAAATCCTCATGGGCTTTGCTGGCCGGTAGAAGAGCCTTTGGAACTGTCTGCCCCTCTACCTGGGCTTCTGCTTCCTGGTCCCTTCAGGAAAATGCTAAATTGTAATGAGCCTCAATTTCTATAAATCATAAGGTGGGAAAACAACACATAAGTTTGTTTGGAAGGCATCTGTGAGAGTGCCTAGCATGTGGAAGCAGTGATATTTATCACAGGAAACGAGCTCTATTATTAATTATTATTTTCACGGTTCTAATGGAAAAGTGGTTTGGTCAAGGCGACCAGGGCACAGGCAGATTGAGGTCATCACATTAGCTGTCCCTCCTACGGTCATTTCCTGACTGGCTTCTCTACTTCCTCTGCAGCCTCATAGCGAGGCATGGCTAGAGGCCATGGTGCATTTATTTCCATTAGGAAAAGAAAAAGAAACCTTTTGAGGCCTTCTGGTAGGCTGAGGGTAGCCAGAGGCATATTAAGTAACAAACAAGAAAGGGAGTTGGTGAGGTCCAGGACTTCTGCATCAGCTTCTAGAGCAGCCCGTGGTTGGTTCGGTTTTGGTAGAGCAAGAGTGGGAGTGTGCACAAAGGTCGAAGCCATAGAATGACTCACCAAGAACTCACCTGGAATTCCAGACCCACCCCCCCCACCCCCCCCCCCGAGGATGAGTGGCCTGAGAGATGGCATAAGTAAAATATTGTAAGTGCTAAGTATCAGGTGTTAGCTTAGATCCGTTTCCATCAAGATGTTTTCTATAAAATAGAAATACTTGAGGCTGGAGTGATGGCTTAGCTCCAGTCAGCTCGGTCTGCACTTCCAGAGGTCCTGAGTTCAATTCCCAGCAACCACATGGTGGCTCACAACCATCTATAAGGAGAGCTGATGCCCTCGTCTGGTCTGCAGGTGTACATGCAGATAAAGCACTCAGAAAAGAAAAGGAAGGAAGAAAGGAAGGAAGGAAGGAAGGAAAGAAAGAAAGAAAGAAAGAAAGAAAGAAAGAAAGAAAGAAAGAAATCTCATAAAACAAGAATCTATGGTTATGGAGTCTGGGAAAGGATACACTCCTTGGAATTTCACATGGAAATAACTCTTGTCGGCCTCTAAAAGTTCTGCAGTGATGACGAATGTCATTATTTTAGGCTTTGTGGGTCATACAGTCTCTATCACAAATACTCAGTTCTGTTATTACAGTGTGACAGCGAGCGGCCCATAGACAATCCCCAAATGAGTGGGCATCGCTCTCTATAATACAACTGCTCTTCCAGAAATGGGAGCTAGGCAGGACTGGGCAGATGAAAGCAGTTTGCTGACCGTGATCTACACAATCATCTATGTTAAAGCATCTTCTTTCATCATCTCTCTACTCATGGCTGGAGATATTCGGTACTAACATGCAATAGTTCTCCCCTAAAGGTGCAATGTTGCAATTTGCCTTTGAGGTATAGGCCGAACGGTTCAATCCACTGTGGTTCAATATGAAAAAAGAAAAGGCATAGATATGGGTACTCTGCAAAAAAGAGATAGAAATCACCCAGGAGAGTCACCCCGGGGGCCTTCATCAGCATGTATACTCACAGCTCTCTAGCTGCAACTTGCAGGTCTGTGTGTCCATAGGGTATTTAGACAGATCCATGTTACAAGTAACAGTTGTTGTGATTCTAAAAAAAAAATAAGAACAAACAAAGGGGCTCAGAGACAGGGCTGTGAGGAAAAGACAGAAAGCTCGCCTTTCTTCCAATGGCTGCTCCAAAAGGACTTTTTCTCAGATGCCTATGGGGATGTGTGACTTGAAGCCTGCATCCAAGCATTCCTGAGGTTTTCTCTGCTCAGCAGCACTCTTCAGAGCCAGTTAAAACTGGATCCAGAGTGGAAGAAGCTGGAATGCTGGCAGCTCAGAGGGAAAACATCCACAATATTATAAAAGAGACTCTTTCTCCAGGGTGTTGAAGACATTTTGCTGTTGTTTTGTTTTGTTTCAGGATAGGGTTTCTCTGTGTAGCCTTGGCTGTCCTAGACTCACTTGGTAGACCAGGCTGGCCTCAAACTCACTGTGATCCACCTGCCTCTGCCTCCCTGAGTGCTAGGATTACAGGTCTGTGCCACCACACCCTGCTTGAAGATATTTTTTAAAATATATTGTTAGCTTTAGTCTATCTATGCTATGTGTATAAAGGCATTGGGTCCGCTGGAACTGAAGTTAGCAATGGTTGTGAGCCACCATGTGGGTGCTGGGAACTTGTCTGCCAGAGCGACAAGTTCTCTCAAGGGCTGAGCTGTCTCTCCTGCTCTGGAGATGCTTTTTAAAAATTCTAATTTTTTTCATAAATCTATTTTACTCATATTATTTCCCTAACTATTCTCAGATGCTCCTCACTTCCTAGATGCTCCTCACCCCCCAGATGCTCTTCACTTCCCAGATGCTCCTCATTTCCTACCTACCCAACCTCACATTCTTTTTCTCTCTCAAACAAAAACTCTCAAGCAAATAAACACCTAAACCTCAAAACAAAATGACAACAGCAAAGCACACAGACAAAATGAAACAAGACAAAGCCCCATGGAACCAGTTTTGTCTAGGCCAGTTACTCCTGAGCATGAGGGCTGCTCTGATGTACAGCTGACATATCCAGTGGAGACAACGAACTTTTCCCTGCTCTGGCAGCTATTAATTCAAATAGCTTCTTGGTTATGGGTGAGCCTTTGTGCCCTGTTCTCTTCCTGCGGATGCTTTTAGACTTAGGTTTTCAATGTACGCTGCATGACAGCCCATCGTAGTGCTGGGACAGTGATCACTGGGCTCACATACGCTCACAAGGCTCTGAGTGGCAGAGCCGGGACAGGAGTCCTGCTCTCCTGGCTCTCTGATGGCATCAGGATATATAGAGGACACCAAGTACAACAGCTCACGGCTCTTGGGTTCACCTAAAGCTGCTCAACTAAAATAAACATCAGTGAAGTCCTCACAGTGGAGAGCTTAGAAGTCAGGCTTTTATCTTCCTCTTTAACATTCACACATTGTTTTTTTTACTAGGTCCCCGATTTATTAAGTACAATGCCAGGCACTCTAGGAGGCAGATGAGTTTATGGCACGGTATCCAACTTGATGGTGCTCACACCCCCTTAAGGGAAACAGAGAAACGCAACTGTTGGTTACTGGTTGCTTATCGCAAGCCAGTTTCTGTGTCGAGGATGTCACATGCGTTAAGCCGTTTGACTAGCCTATGATATAAGAACTGTTATTATTATTTTTTAAAGATTTATTTATTTTATGTACAATTGTGTTTCACCTGTATGTATGTCTCTGTGAATGTGCCGGATCCCCTGGAACTAGAGTTACAGAGTTACAGTTCTGAACTGCCATGTAGGTGATGGGAATTGAACCCGGGTCCCCTGGAAGAGCAGCCAGTGCTCTTAACCATGGAGCCATCTCTCCAGCCCTCGAACTGCTATTATTTTTATTTTGCTGTTAAGGAACCTGAGGCTCAGAGGGTCTAGTACATGCCTAAGTTCACAGAGCCGTTTAGGACACGATTCCAGCGGCACGTTGTCTGACAACTGTGGTTCATCGGTAATTCTCACCCAGGCTGACTGTGCTGTGTGCTGTAACACAGAGCAGATGCACTCCTCAGGCACAGAGTATATATGCCCACACCTACTGTGCTAACAGGTTGCCATGGAAGCTTGGGGAGATGCAGACTTGGAATCAAAGGAGAGTTAGGTTCCCTGAGAGAGGGTGTGGGGTCTGGGCAGCTCTCTGCATCGCTGACGCATGCCCAGAAATGCTACTTTATCAGTTACGCTCAGTCCTTGCTTTATAACTTCAGGCCCTTCTTGTGATTAAAGGTCAGTCCGTTCATCTTTACTACTTGATCTGCACCCCAAGGACTCAGGGAGCCCAGGTGTGCACAGCTCTTGCAATAAGACAGTCGTGTAGGCTGCCTGACACAGAACAGGGCACCTCTTTCCTGTTTCAGCCATTGAGGGGAAACCCATGAGAAGGAAGGAACTTTAGGCCTTGGCAATTTAGGAAGGTGGCCTGTAGCTGCAAGTACGTAGAGTCTTTGGGACACACACCTTGCTTCTTTGTGCAAACATGTCTCAGACACGCAGAGATGCAACGTAGAGATATCCCCTTGCACTGAGCCCCGTGAAAGACAAATTCCTTACATAGATATCTCTCTGCTCATGGCTTTCCCCTTCCTTGTCTTCTGTCCCTCCGCCTCCTCTCCCTCATCCTCTCCCCTTCTCCTGTGTAGAGAAAGAGAGAGAGAGAGAGAGAGAGAGAGAGAGAGAGAGAGAGAGAGAGAGAGAGAGATGTGTGCGCGCATGTCAGGTGTACTTGCGCATGTGGGTTACTGGCATTGGGATACCTTCCTCCATTTCTTTTCCACCTTATTTATTTGTGTATATGAATGTGTACATTTGTTTGTGCATGTCTGTAGAAGCATAAGTGTGAGGGCTGTGCAGGCACCTGCATGTGTGTGCACACATGGAGGCCAGAGCTTGAGTATCTTCCTCAACCACGCTGTCTTACATATTGAGGCATGGTCTCTTAGTGGACCTGGAACTCATGGAATTACCTAGGTTAGTAGACATCTTTCTCTAGAGAGCCTGTCTCTCTCTTCCAAAGGCTGAGCGTACAGGTGGGCCATCATGCCCACCCTATGTTTAAGTGAGTGGTAGGGCTTCGAACTCTAATCCTCATGCCTGGGTTGCAAGCATTTTATTCAGGATGCCATCCGGTCCACACCCTATTTTTCTTTTCTTTCTCATTGAACCCGGGGCTTCCAGCTTAAGGCTAGTCAGGATGGCTACTAAACAGCCAGATCTATCAGCCACTGGGGTTTTAGATGCATGCCACTAGGCTCAGCTTTTACACCAGCTTCGGGACTCTGGACTCAGGTCTCATGGTACCTCTCTAGCCCCCTTTCTTCTTTTTCTGTTAGCTTTTCCACTTTTTTGGGCGGGGAGCTTTTTGGGGCAGGATTTCTCTGTGTATCCCTGGCTGTCCTGGACTCACGCTCTAGACCAGTCTGGCTTCGAACTCATAGAGATCCGCCTGCTTCCTGAGTGCTGGGATTAAAGGTGTGCACCACCACTCAAAATGCTATCCTCACTCTTAAAGGCTCAGTTCATAGTCCTATGAAAGCATATTTTAACATTACCCCTAACCATTAACTTGGGTCCTAGCACCCAATAGTTCATTTGGTTACATGCGGTACTCTCTCAGAGGTGGGGGGCCTGTGTTACTTGGCTCCCCCTCAGTATCCTGCAAGGATCTGGCACCCAGCAGCTGCTCCGAAAGAATTGAACTCAGGACCTTTGGAAGAACAGACAGTGCTTTTAATTTATAAGCCATCTCTCCAACTGCCAAGCTGTACGGAAAGAAGCCCTTCTGAATGGGCCTGGGGTATAACACCGAGGAACTAGGCCGGATGTGGTCATGCATGCTTTAATCCCAGCACTCTGGAGGCAGAGGAAAGCAGATCTCTGAGTTCGAAGTCAGCCTGGTCTACAAAGTAAGTCGAGGACAGCCAAGGCTACACAGAGAAGCCCTGTCTCAAAAAACCCAAACAAACCAAAAATATCCATCCCTAAATTTTCCACAAACAAAACAAAAACAAAAACACCAACAACAAAATCCCAAAATAACACTAACAAAACTCCCAACCCCCCCCCCCAAATCAAATCAAATCAAATAAAAACAAAAATAGAGGATCTTGTGAGGTACTGGGGCTCAGACTGGCTGCTTTGGTTCTGGTCAGAAGTACCCAGGATACCCGCGACTTTTCCTCCAACCCCCATCTCCCGGATATGCCTACTCACCTGAGCGCGTACAGGACTGTGCCATTGGAGAAGAGGCGGACGAGCCTGTTTCCCACCGTGACCTCATGGAGGAAGGACTTCTTGGACTCCACAATGTAGGTGTCTGGTACCCAAAGGAACTCCACGAGACGGGCGTCCAGAGTGAAGCTCTTGTTGCCTTCGAACACCAGCCGTGGGTCTGTCCAGCGCTGCCGGAGGTATATAGTGGCGGTGTAGTCCTGGGAGGAAAGCCGGAAATGGAAATGATGGGCATGGGTAGGGAGACCCCAAAAACAGAAGAAAGGGGGTCAAGTTTCACTCCACTCCCATACTTATTTTAGAAAACTCCTAATGTCGAGGCCCACTTTCAGGGTCTTGAGCTACCTGACATAAAAGCTCACACTGCCTGAGAACTCAGGCGTCACTGAACTGAGGAAGGCTTTGGTGGCCAGGGTTGTCTAGGATTTACCCATCATGCCTCACAAGCTCCCTTGGAAAACTGCCTTCCTCCTGGCTTCATCTTTCCTGTGTCCTCTCAAGTTGGTTATTGGATTGTTAGTTTTCATCAGTTGTCCCTTTCTCTGTAAGATCATGTGAAGTCCAGACTTCTGCACCACGCTTTTATTCTTCTCATATATATATGTATACATACATACATACATACATACATACATACATACACACATACATACATACACATATGCTTTTCAAGACAGGGTTTCTCAGTGTAGCCCTGGATGTCCTAGAACTCTCTCTGTAGACCAGGCTAGCCTCAAACTCACAGAGATCTGCCTGCCTCAGGTGTGCACCACCATGCCTGGCCTCTTTTCCTTAATTTTTATTCCTTGGTAAATGTACTCACTTCCTTTTCTCCTCTCTCTTCCTGGCCTTTGAGTCTGTTTCCTTCCTGGCACACAGAAGACCTGTCTCCGCTTGGGAGGCAGAACTCTGGCATCTGCCATTCTGTTTCTTAGTAACTTAAAAGGACATCACCATGAAAAGCAAGGAGAAGGAGCAGGGGGAATGCCACGGGATGACAGTTACCATGTTACTCTCCGAAATGCTAGAGATGCTTGCAATGTCCAGAGTCAGGGCTATCCGAACTGGATCACCTGGGAATGGAGAAAAACCAGAAAGACTTGCATAGAAACACAGATACAAACTCTCCTCCTCCTCCTCCTCCTCCCACCCCCCGCCCCGAGACAGGGTTTGTCTGTGTCCTGGACTCAAGCTGGCCTAGAACTCACAGTGATCCACCTACCTCTGCCTCTCAAGTGCTGGGATTAAAGGCATGCGCCACCACCGCCCGGCAGCTTTCTTCCTTCTAACCACCCATTTTATCCCCCGCCCCACTACAGACTCTACAGCCAGTGTATCTACATTAGTAGGTTGGAAATAGAAACTATTAAAAATCATAAAAGCAATACACACATATTAAAAATACTTAAATAATCTGAACTATAAAAATAAGAAAATTAATTTTATCTTCCCAGGAGCAACCATTCGGTATGAAAAATATACACAGATACATGGGGACATTATGATATATAAGAGAGGTCACACCATTATTAACTAATGGGTATTTAAAAACATTTTAAGATTAATTTACTTATTTGAGAGAGAGAGAGAGGGAGAGGGGGGGGGGAGAGTGCCTCACACTTGGGGAGTTGGTTCTCACCTCTACTTTGCTTTAAGGCGGAGTCTCTCTTGTTTATTTTGGTACAGGATAGCTACCCCGAGGCCATCAGGCGTGAAAGCTCTGAAAGTTTTGCTACCACCACAGAAGTGCTGGGTTATAGATGTGTGTCACTATACCAAGCTTTTACACCAATTCAAGGACTAGAACTCAGACAGTCAGGCGGAGAGGCAAGCACTTTCACCTGCTGAGCCCTCTCCCTGGCCATTAGTATGCATATTAGAGGCTAGTGGTAAGGGGTCTGCTCCTGATGTGGTGCGTGTGGGGGTGGGGGTGGGTCGGTGGGTGGGTGGTGGCCGTAGGGGGCGTCTGCTCCTTCTTCTGTGGTGCTTGCGGGGTGTAGGGGTGGGGGAGTCTGCTCCTTCTTCTGTGGTGCTTGCGGGGTGTAGGGGTGGGGGAGTCTGCTCCTTCTTCTGTGGTGCTTGTGGGATGTAGAGGTGGGGGCGTATGCTCCTTCTTCTGTGGTGCCTGCGGGGTAGGGGAGGGGGCACTAATCAAGTAGAGTGGGGCAGAGATTTGTTCATGTGATTGTACACAAATGACTTTTATTTCCCTTCATTAAGGGAATTTACCATATGACGGCATTGAAGGCTGACCACAGCCAAGCTCCTGCTGAGCCCGCCCTTTCTTCCTTTCTCTTCCTTTGCTCTTAGGAGCCCTAACTAAACTTTAGGATGCCAGAACTGTGTCACCTTGGTTGCTCCTATGAGCAGCAGTGGTGTTTAGGGAGATCAAAAGACTCCACTGGGGACCATTTTTAGTTCTGGAGACTGGAGTGCAGGGGCCATTGTTCTCAGAAGCCACCCAGGTCAGGCTCGTTCCTCCCCTGTGAATTGGGGATGTGTTAGAAGGGCCCAGGAGAGCCACTGGGGATAAGATACTCAAGCTCCTAGAACTGTAGTTTTCTGACCTGCAAGAGGGTGATGAAGGGCATTCAGTGACGTTAGTGGTGTGACTGGCATCCAGTTAGGCTGGGAAAGGGACCACTTGGCAAATCAGGTTAATGGATAAAACAGCTCTCACTTATATTAAATAGTTGAGAGAGCCTGGTGAGGGGTGGGGAGCAGGGATGGGGGTGGGGTGGGCTGTGGCAATGAACCAGGAAAAGAAGAGATGGGCTTCTAAAGGAACTAGGAAAAAAAACCCAATCATCAAATTGGTCAGAACTAGTCAAGGCAACCTAATAATTAAAAGATTAGTTAAAGGATTAGTAATCCAGGAAAATCAAACCAGAGGATGAAGGCAAAAATTTGGAAATGGAATTCTAGAGCTGATGTAATTGAAGGAAGTGTTAACAGTTAATGGAAATGGGGGGTGGTTTGAGGATGGAGTGGAAGGGTGTGGTGCTAAGTGCCTTTGTGCCACTCAAAACAGCAAAGCACAGCACTGAGAAGAGTCAGAGAGAGAGGCTTGTATGTATTGCTGCAGTGTGACCTCAAGCACAGGGTGAGACCTCTCTGTGCTGTTTTCCTGTGCGTTAAATGATATGTAACTTGCTGTTATGATTCCCAATGTTTCTTCTTCTTCCTCCTCCTCCTCCTCCTGCTCCTCCTTCTCCAAGACAAGGTTTCCTTACCTGTCCCGGACTTGCTTTGTAGACCAGGCTGGCCTCAAACTCACAGCGATCTGATTGCCTCTGCCTCCCGAGTGCTGGCATTAAAGATGTGTGCTACCACACCCAGCCAAATGCCAGCATTTTAATATTGGTTTTGTTATAAACTACCCAGGTCCAGGCCTTAGGTTGTAGCTGTACAAAACAGGCTAAGACAAGTGCCTATCAGAGAGGACTGAGTTGGAGAACACGAAAAACAGTCTCCTTCTCTGCAGTCTGCACAGCGCAAAACACATGGGAGTTCTAGTCCCATGGTGTTTTTTGCTTAGTTTCTTCTTATAGTCTAGTCCAGGCCTGGTCGGCATTGGATGTTTTATGGACCAGCTTGCTTCCCATTCCCTGAAATTATACATGTAAGCTGTGCCACCAGAGGGCACTTTTCTTCTAGGAAAAAGGTAAATTGAATTGCTGGGCAGTGCCCACTTGAAAACCTTTGCTTTACCCAGCTTAGTTCCTGGAAAATACGATGGAGGTTTTGTCTTTCAAGGACATCGGTGGCCAAGAAGCCAGGTGCACAAATACTACAGGAAGCAAGGGCACCTCTATGGGTTTACAGGGTGCCCAGCAAGACAGATTTCCTTAAGAGGTGGAATGTCTGAGATCACCTGGCATGCTGATGTGAGCTCTCTGTCTGTCTGTCTGTCTGTCTGTCTGTCTGTCTGTCTGTCTGTCTCTCTCTCTCTCTCTGTCTCTCTCTCTCTGTCTCTCTCTGTCTCTCTCTCTCTCTCTCTCTCTCTCTCTCTCTCTCTCTCTCTCTGAGACAGAGTCTCTCTGTGTTAGTCTTGGCTGTCCTGGACTCACTTTGTAGACCAGGCTGGCCTCGAACTCACAGCAATCCACCTGCCTTTGCCTCCCAAGTGCTGGGATTAAATGTGCGCCACCACGCCCAGCTTGTTTTCTCTCTTTTTATATGAGGTGTTTTTGCCCATTTACTTTGGGTAGAACTGGGCCTCAGAGTCCCTTAAGCTCACCCTAGGAGCTCTGTTCTCAGAGCAATCTCCTCGCGTAACACCCCTGCCTTAGTTGGCCTGTCCTTGTGCAAATGCAAAGAATAATGCTAGTTGTTTGAGGTTTGTCAGGCAAGAGAAATTGATCTCAACAAGCTCTTTAGACATATGTCCTTATTGCCAGTGTGTAGTGAGGCCTGGGAACCCAGGGCGTGTGGTGGCTCTCTAGGTCCTTGGCATAAAGAACTCAGATCCTAACTGTGGGACTAAACATGGTCCAGCTCTCCAGCTGAGCAGGTGACATTGCCTGAGGATCCCAGTGGCTGCCCAGAGGAATCTGCCAGTGACCTTGCTGTAAGGCCATGCAGATAAGTAGCAGCATGGACTTCAGCCACCCAGAAATCTGCACGTGACAGCACACCAAGGCAGGGGGGATCCAGGATGCCCAGAGGCAGAGAGTTCTCTGCTGGGCAGCTTTGCTCAGGAACTCCTTAGGGGCTTTTCCAAACATATTCCCATCAGTACTCCTGT
This sequence comes from Acomys russatus, assembly GCF_903995435.1. Taxonomy (NCBI): domain Eukaryota; kingdom Metazoa; phylum Chordata; class Mammalia; order Rodentia; family Muridae; genus Acomys; species Acomys russatus. The sequence goes on from NC_067161.1 coordinate 16,232,032, forward strand.
CCAAGACACCTCTGTCCAGACTTCCTTGCCCACCCCCTCTCTCTCCTCTCTCCTCACCTTGTGACCTGAGAGCCCTTCCATTTCCCCCCTCTGTCCCCACTCTTTACAGACCAACAAATACCTGAAGAGGCAATGACCTCCTCTCATCTGACCACCAGTGGACCTGGCCACATATGCTGTCCTAGATCTGACCAGAGACTGTCACCATCAGACAAGAGAAGCAGCGGGGAAAGGGGCGTAAAGCTAGGTACAGTATAAAAGAATGACGTGATTCAGGACTGTGCTCAAAACAAGGGGGTGGGCAGTGGAGGAATCAGGGAGAGCCTTTCTGAGGAGGGTCGCCTTTTCTCCGAGACATGATGGAGGTCTGTCATGTGTCTAGGGAGGCAAGTGAAAGAGTAACTTCAGGCAGATGAGCAGCCTGCGCAAAGATACAGAAGCCAGGAGGCTAAGGATGCTGGTGGGTGCTTAGGGGCATATTGTGGGATATCGTGGGACAATGAAATGGACAGGCAGACAGAAGCTGGGCTGAGAAGAGCCTGGAATGAATGCCTGGGCTTCAGGCCAGGCTGCCGGGGCACATGCTTATGTTCTGAGCAGGCAAATGACCCAGGAGGAAATCCAGGTGGAAATGACAGGAGACTGTCAAAGGTGGCCAGGAAGGCCAGGTAGAGTAATGCTGGCAGTACATGGTGAGCTCCTGGAACAGGAACCATGGAAGTAGGGGAGAAGGAAGAGAGTGGTACAGGTTGCCAGAGGCTCCTGTGCCCACCATAGTGGTGAAGGGACGCCTTTATCTTGCAAATGGAGAGATAAAGTGCTTTCTTTAAGGTAGCATGAAAAAAATCACAGGCACATGTTCTTATCCATCCTTTTCCAACCACTGCCGATCAGGGTGGAGTCAGCAAAGCTTCCTGAAAGCCCACTGCTACATTTTAACCCCATGCCTGTCCTTTTGACCTAATGTCCTGGTCACAAAGGATAACCTACCACCGAAATTGGGCCTGAGAAATTTGTTATATCCTGCAGTGAGGTTCTCAAAGCCAGGCAAAGAAAGCTTGTCGCTTCTGTTGCCCTCCACGTTGAACTGGTTCCCCTGGATGCACACCCTGGAAGAGAGAGTGGTTTTGTTGCCTATGTTGTTCAAATATTGATAAACACAGATAGACATGAACTTGACTGACTCTCCACTCTGTGTGTGTGTGTGTGTGTGTGTGTGTGTGTGTGTGTGTGTGTGTGTGTGTTTACATGGTGGCTTTCCTAAGGAGAAATTTCTTATTTTTCCAGCTATTGAGTTAGCATTTCCATTTTCTTACCCACTTGCTGTAGAGAAAACGGTCATGATAATTTGGGAGCCCTCCAAGTAACTTTCCTTCTCTCTGTTTCTCTTTACCTATTCCTGGGCCTCAAGTTTTCTCAGCTAGGCTGGAAGACAAAAAAATCCCCAGAGATCCTATCTCCTCCCCACTTGGCAGCCCCACAATTTACTGGCATTTGTGGGTGCCAGGCTTGCTACATGGGCATCAGAATCTGGACTCTGGTCCTCACGATTACACAGGAAGCACATGTAACCATGGAGCCATCTCCGCAGCTCCCTTTCACCACCTATCTTATGAACAAACAAGTCCACCGGCCTGTGGCCATTTTGTTCTCTGAAATAGAACAAACCACAGACATTTTATTGTTCTGGTGTTTCAGAGGATGAAGGGACTAGGTTTTGGGCTTAAGTTAAGTGGGGCATGCACGCAAGCCTTTCCATCACATGACCATACCAGGGCAGTTCACACTGGGCCATTCTTGGGTAGCACTGCTCACCTTTGAGTGAGGAGACTCAGACATACAAAGGCCAAGTAGAGGCAGTGGCTCATGTTGAAGGAGCTAATTCACACACAGAGAGATTGAAAGAAGAATCACCTGGGGAGACAGATGGGGCAAGGTGAGCGGGGCAGTCCATGGGTTCGCCTACCTCCAGCCCCGCTGTTTCCATGGGTCGTCAGGCACGGTGTTTTCCCAACGTGCATGGAGAGCAGCCTCTTTGCACATCTTTTAGTATAGCACCTGCTCCCTGTGTAGCATCCAGGTACACTTGTCATTTGGGAAGCTAATATTTTTAGCCCATCCTAGATACAGGTGGAATTTATACAATGGCTCACCAGGAATAGCACTCATAGCCAGTCTAGAGTGCATATATGTCTGTATATTTGAGGAGCCCCACACTGTCCTTACTGTGTCCTTGTCCTGACACCTCCAGCTCTACATCCAAGAAACCAGACATTGTTCTGTTTAGTCAAGAGTTCAGGCCTTCTAGGCAGCTGTGTTTGTTCTTTCTCTTTCTTTCTTTCTTTCTTTCTTTCTTTCTTTCTTTCTTTCTTTCTTTCTTTCTTTCACTTTATAGGCCAATCTCAGCCCCTCTCCTTCCTCTTCTTCCAGTACCACTCTCATGTTGCCTCCCCCCTACACCCCCCCACACCTTTTCAGAGAAGGGGAGACTCCTAAGAAGTACCCAACCCATTCTGGCACCTCAAGTCACAACTGAACTAAGTGCATCTTCTCCCACTGAGGCTAGACAAGGCATCCCAGGTAGGGGAAAGGGATCCAGAGTCAGGCAACAGAGTCAGAGACAGCCCTTACTCCCAATGTTAGGGGACATACATGACGACCATGATGGACATTTGCTGTGTATGTGTAGGGAGTCTAGGTCTGGCCCATGCAAGTTCTTTGTTGGTGGTTCTGTCTCTGTGAGGCCCCCATGGGCCCTGGTTAGCTTAGTCTGTAAGTCTTCTTTTGGTGTCCTTGACCCCTCCAGCTTCTTCAATCCTTCCTCCTACTCTTCCTCAAAACTCCCTGAGCTTGCCTTATTGTTTTGCTGTGGGTCTCTGTATCTGTTTCCATCATCTTCTGGATGAAGCCTCTCAGAAGACAGTTGTGCTAGGCTCCTGTGTGAAAGAGTATGTGTGGGGGGGTAACGGGGACAGGGATCAAGGGTGGGGAGAGCAGGGATGGGGATGGGAGGACAGATAGAGAGAATGGAAATGGCGGGGCGGGGAGAGCATCTCCCAGGAGTCTATGGAGGTGACCCTAGCTGAGACTTCTTACAGCAGGAGTTAAGGAGCCTGAAGTTGCCACCTCCTATAGCCAGGTAAGATTCCCAATGGAGGGAGGGTGACACCAACCCACCCATAAAACCTTCAACCCCCCAAATTGTCTTGTCTACCAAAAGTGTAGGCATAAAGATGGAGTAGAGACTGAAAGAATGGCAAACCAAGGACTGGCCTAACTTGAGATCCACTCCATGGGAGAGAGCCCACCCCTGACACTATTAATGATACAATGCTATGCTTGCAGACAGGATCCTAGCATAACTCTCTTCTGAGGGGCTTTACCCAGCTGTGTTCTTACCCAATCTTCCTCATGCTTAGTGGGCGGGCTTATCCCTGTCTAATCGTGAGGAAACAGGTTCATGAAAAGCACACCATGCCTGTGAATGCTAGAGGTGAGTTTAGATCTGGAGCTGGCTGCCTTGTCCCCTCCCTCCAGGATCAGCAGCAGCCTATGGTTTTCTCAGCCTGAAGATGTTCATCATCCCCATAGCCTGCCACATCTAATTGATTGAGCTCTGAAGCCATTCAGCTGCTGTGTGCCAGTGCGCACAAGAGGACAGTTGAATAGCATGCTCCAGAGGCTCGGCTTCCTCGGGTGTGGGATCTGTAGTCATGCAGCTAGCAGACCTGCTATGCTGGTGACATGGCAGGGTGGTGGCCTCAAGGTCAGGCCCCTTCCCAGGTAGCCCACTCTGGGCACCTACTTTTCTGTGCAAGCCCTGGTGAGTCTTCCCACTGTCTGGAGTCTAAGCAACCTAGATCTTTGGATCAGATCCAGCCATTTGTTTATTAAATAGTATGCTGTTCACAAAGCCAATATCTGCTCATTATAGACAATTCATTAGGTCAGAAGTGTGTATGTGTATGGGTGTTTGCCTGCATATGTGTTTAATGCACCATGTGCATCTATGCGTCATGTACACGCGGTGTCCATGGAGGCCAGTAGAGTGTCTAGAATGGTCTTGGAACTGGAGTTACAGACGTGTTAGCTGTACGTGGGTGCTGGGAATCAAACCCAGGTTCTCTGGAAGAACAGTCAGTGCTCTTAACCACTGAGCCATCTCTGCAGCCCCAGTGTAGATTTATAGATGGGAACAGACACATCCTTATGGTGCAAGATACTGAGAGTTTGACAGTTGTTTGTGTGTGTGGCTTAATATTAGTATAATTCTAAAACTTTCTTTAAAAAAAAAAATGAAGTTGATTTAGAAAGACCTGTCTCAAAAAAACCAAGTGTTTAGTCCCTTTGCCATGTTTTCTTATCAGCTGCATGCCTGTGGTACTTCCATTGTTAACAATTTTTTATCCTTATATCTACAAATACACATATTTCTTTTCTTTTCTTTTTGTTTTTTTTTTTTCGCGGGGGGGGGGGTGAACTGGTGGTGGTTGCTTCTCTGTGTAGCCTTGGTTGTCCTGGATTTGCTTTGTAGACTGAGATGGCCTTAAAATCAGAGAGATCCACCTGCCTCTGCCTTCCTGAGTGCTGGGATTACAGGTGTGCACCACCACACCAGGCATCCAATATACATATTTACATATAAAAAAATAAAAGGAAAATTGGCGTGCTTTTGTCCTTTTGTTATTCTTTTCCTCATGTGAGTGTAGCAGCTGCTACTTGCCTGAGCTAAGCACCTCTACAGCCTTCACAGATCTTTGAAATAATGAAGACTATTTACAAAGGAGAGAGCCGAGGCTCTAATGGGGAGTGACATTCCCAGAGTTACACAGCAAATAAGGCGATGGCAGCCTGAATGCAAGTAGCTGATTCGAGTCCTTCCCTTGATCACAGCATCATAAAACGTGCTCTTTCCTGTGTCAGCCACACCTTTCCATGTCAGCAGAGATCTGCTTCCCTAGTCCTTAAGACAGCAGGGGTGCTAAGAACATGCAACATTTGCATGCCACACGTCCTACTCATGACGTCCAAGTTATTTCCAAAGTTTTTACTCTTATAAAGTCAGCACTGACCGCCATGGTCTTATATACCCTATCCTGTCCTGCTCACTGTGGGACAGAGGTGGTTCTTAAAGGCTGATAAAGAAATGGAGGCTTGCCTGTGGGTGCAGGAAGCCACTCACTCATCAGAAATAACAGCTATAAAACCAGTAGTTATACTTTCTTTCTTTCGTGCTTCTCCCTGGTCCCAAGTCCTCTCTATGGCCCAGCATAACATTTAAGAGGGTCCTTGGAATGGCTTGCACACCCTCCATTTCTTTATTTAATAATTTAAAGGGTGAACGGGGGTTCCTCTTAGAAGCCAGACACACAACCAGGAGAGGCCCTGCTGGGGGACAGAGGTGTGTGAGCAGAAATGTGCCATCAGAGGGGTGCTAACTGTAAGTCACATGTCTTGTCACCGCCCTACAGCAGGGGCCCAGGCAGCAGGGTGTTTGGTATAATAAGAAAGTGAGCCACCAACTCCCCTCAAGAGGAGGATACAGGGCTAGGGTGGGACTGGCAGAGATGTTCCTTTGACTCTGGAAGACTGTGCCGTATTGGCTGGACATAGGAGGCTGGGCCCTCTAGAGGCTGATAAAGAAACGCAGGCTGACCCATTGCCACTGGAAACCACTCAGGGGAGACTCAGCCTTTTCCCCAAGCCCTTGGTATCTGCAAGTTTTTCCCAGTGTGGCCTGAACTGGCCCTGTCCATTTTTCCACTGTCTATAAGAAGCCACCTTTGATCAGATATATCTGGGGATCCATTTAGTCTTTGTCGTCAAGCTTGCTGTGAGATAGGGATCTTCCTGGCCACCAGTCTATATTGGGAAGGCAATATTCATAACATGGGCCTCCAAATCTCCTCCGAGGACTCCCAGGCTCTGGAGTGTGCCTGCATTCTGACTGCTGGCTCCGCTAGGGGCTGAGCATGCTCAGCGCAATATTAAGAGTAGCAGAGAAGCCTGGATGCCACATGTGTCACCCGGTCATTTATTTATCTTGGCTATCTGGTTCAGGAGTGGAACCTCAGATTTGTGATAGAGTTGCCTTAGATCACAGTGCAGTTAAGAGGTCATGGTCTGAACCAGCATTTCCAAAGTCCTAGGATCTGTACAGAGGTCACATCTGGCACCACTTTACCATCATGGTTTTCTTGGGGGGAGGGCCCACACCACTAATACCTTTTCTCACTCCAGCCTGACACAGAGAACTCAGAACACACTGACAGAGGTTAAAAACACTGACTGCTCTTCCAGAGTACCTGAATTCAATTCCCAGCTACTCCATGGTGGTTCACAACCATCTATTATGTGATCTGACACCTTCTTCTGGCCTGCAGGTGTACATGCAGGCAGAACACTACACACATAATAAATAAATAAATAAATAAATAAATAAATAAATAAATAAACAAATAAATATTTTTTAAAAAAGAGAAAGTAGCCGAGGACAAGAAAATAATACTGAGTTAGAAGGAGGCTAGACTGTGGCATGCTTGGGCACAGTTTATGATGAAGAAAGTCCCTAGTTCCTCCACTTTGGGCATGGGGTGCTGAAAGTCCAGCTGGAGCCACCAGCCCATGTATCTGGTAAGCCAATATTCAAGTTACTATATGTCTATTGGTCTTGGTGGAGGCTCAGGCATCCCTCTTGCATACAGACCCCAAAGCCAGTGCTTGGTGGTGATCATAGACCACTCTGGGTAGCCGGAGAGGCTGACTAGAGCTCCCTCTAGCGGTCAGCGATTGCACACAAGAAACGGGTGGGAATTTCTTGACTTGGGGCAGCCAATTCATTCTTGCACTAGCTGGACCTCTCTGGCTAAAATCCCACCTCTATATGTAGAAGAGAGTCTGGCCTTTGGGGTTAGACAAAACTGGGTCATAGTTAACGTCCCAGCCTCAGTTTTGCCACCTGAAAAATGGGAATAAACACAAACGATAAATATTGTTTCATCACCCAATCTCACTAGGACAAAAACAATACCAAGCTGAAGCTCTCCTCCCCCCCAACCCCCGCCCCATACCTGGTTGGCACCACTCAGGGAGAACAGGTCAGATGCAGAATGTGAGTGTCACCTGGGAGGCCAGTGGCATTTGTTTTTCTAGAGTGGCTCTGAGAAGCAGAGGTGATTCTGATGGGGATTACCTCCCTCCCTCCCTCCACTCCATCACAAAAAACAAAACAAAAACCGACATGAAACCCCAATGTGTCACACCCTAGCCACCTTCACCCCCATGCCTGTTCCCTTGTCCTCAATCACTTCAGTGTGTTCAGAGGGATGTGGGGGGAGGCGGGCGTGAGCGGAGGAATGGTCTACGTGCCCTGGGTCCTCCCCAAGAAAATCATGAAGGTGTGCCTTGTGCTAGGTCTAGCCTGGCAACAGAGAGGGGAACAGTGACAGCTCCAGCGCCAGGCGGGGGTTGGGGGGTGAGGGTGGGGGGAGCTCTAACCCGGGCCCCTCACTTGCTCTTGGAAGGTTTCTTCCACCCCGATGTATACTTTCCTTCACTCTAACAGAGGGTATTATACTATTCTGTAAGATCTGAGGCAGAATTAGGGCTCAGCAAATTCCAGGCTTGCCTCCCTTCCCTCCCATCCTCCCTGGCAGGTCTCACACTTGGTGCTCCTTCCGGCTCTCTCTCCAGGCACCAGGAGGTGGGCAGCAGTTCCCTTACCAGGCAGCTGTTGAGGCTCTGTTGCCGCAGGTACTTCGGGCCCCCAGGCAGGACTCTCATGCAAAAGATAGTCTTTTGGGTCCCCAGGGTGCTTTTCATATCAGCCCTGACCTCTTGGACGTAGGTATGCATCCACTCTCGGATGGAATGGCCCTCTCTGCAGAAGGCAGAGCTGCAAGGAACCAGGTACAGGTGGGCGGGGACTCCTCTAGCTCCTCCCCTCTTGGTGGACCTCTGGCAGGTCCTGGGTTGTTAGTGAGAATCAGGCAGCTCTTGCTGTCGCTTCCTGGATGCCAGAGTTTTGATTCTGAGTTCTCGGTTCAGCCATGCTCCCAAACCTCAGCCAAGAAAGACTTCTGCCAGCCAAGAAGGCTTGAGAGTGGCCCCAATTACTATGACAAGCCTGCTTTCCGAGGATACCCCTCCAACATGATGCCCAGGGATGGCTCTTAGAGTTATGACCTTGGGCGTTTCCCTGGAATCTAATCATCGGATTCACACCCACAAAACAGCTTAATTCCTTTCTGAGAGCCTCAGTCCTGGCTTTGCCTTGACTGGGTCTGGAATTAACAGAGTCAGTTCTGTGTTAATAGAGACTGTCCGAACTGTCCAGTTGCTAAGACAGACAAAAATCCAAAGGGTTGGGAAAGTGGAGTTCAGAAGAGGTGGTGGCAGTTTGGGGACTTTTTTTTCTATCTCCTTTTCTGAATCTCAGATCCCCAAAATATCCTTTAGGTCTCCAGAAAATTCCTTTAGGGAACTTTCAGAGATGGAGCGAGGCTTTCACTTTCCAAGGCCAGCTGATGTTCTGATGTACATGGTTTTGCACCATCCCCCAGTCTCTCTCCACATTGCAGCCAATGGTGCAGGACCTCACTTTTAAAACTGTCTGTGAGATGAGACGTCTCTGGGAGTTGGTCTTGTACCCTGAGAGGGCTAAGATCCAGAGGGAGGGCCAGGGAGAGAGCTGAGGTTGTGGCAGGACCGTGAGAGGCACCTTCTTCCTTCTTGGCAATGCCAAGGCCACCTTGGGCCAAGCTCCAGCGCAGACCCTGCCCAGCCTAGAGGTAGAATAAACAGAGAGGGAGGAGCGTTCACAAGGCGCGGTTAGCTGCAGGAAGCAGAAGGAAGTGGGCAGGAGGGGAGGATCTTAGGGTACAATGCACTATAGATGCATCTGGCCCTAGACCAACTTGCTTAGTGTTCCTCTGGAGCCTGGCCAGCCCCCCCCACCCCCAAACATCTCTGTGCTGACAGGAAGGGAGTGGATACTAAAGAGAAAGCTCTTTCATATCTCCTGAGTGACCCCACTTTCACCTGGCAAACTGAAGGTGACCAGAACAGGTATGACTAAGTAGCGATTTCAAGTTCTGCCTGAGTGACCGTGGTTTGGGGCTAATTCTCAGAATTTCTAAGAAGTTCTCACACACACACAGAGGCCCAAGAATCACAGAGACAACCCAGAGCCGGGAAGCATGTGGGAGAGGTAACTGGGAACGAGGGTTTTGATGAAACAACCTGTCTGGCTAGTGCCCAGCTTTGGGCAAGCTGCTTAATGTCTCTGGGCCGACATCTTGTGTGACCAGTGGAGGTCCACTCGCAGGGCTGCTGAAAGAACTCTGCAGTGACAGGGGTAGTGCTGGATCTGAAAGTCTCTGACACAGAGGACCCCACACATGGCTGCTCAACAAACTAGTACTCTCTAATTGTCTCTTTTCAGTTTGCACATGTCTTTTTTCTGTTGCTGTGATAAACACCATGACCAAAAACAACTTGGGGAGGAAAGGGTTTGTTTCAGCTTACAGTCCATTATTGAGGAAAGCCAAGGTGGGGCCTGGAGCACTGGCCATGGAGGAACAATGCTTACTAATTCGCCATCTAGACTACCTAGGTTTGTTTGTTTGTTTTTGTTTTTTAATATATAACCCAGGACCACCTGCCTGAGGGATAGATCAACCCGTAATGGCCTGGGTCTCCTCACATCAATCAAGAGTAAATACCAATCTCTCAGTTGATGTTCTCGCTTTTCACATGACTCTATGATATATCAAGTTGACAATAAACTCCAGTCTGCCTAGTGCTTATCCATTCGGGTTTATAGCTACCATGCGTCATGTGTTTGTTATGTGTGCGTGTGTATGTATGTATCTGTATGTATGTATATATATACATACATATATATTTGGCATTTTTATATTATCTATATCCAATAATTTATTGACTATCTATCTGTTTATCATCTATCTAGTGATTAATCTTCTGATCAGATTGTTGGTGCTTTAATTGCCTCCTTTAGTAGTGTATATCTACCTTGGAGGCAAGGCAAATTGTATTTGAAGTTAATAAAGTGGGTGTGATAAGGTATTTAAAAAATCCAGTCTTCAGTTTCAAAAATGCTTTGGTATAGTGCCAGCTTCACTTTGGATTTCTTTTAGATTGACTGAAGAAATGGGTGGAGTTTGCAGGGAAATTACATTGATTTTCAGTGGTCTCAGGCAGCCTTGCTCCCGAGTCTCTGGAATGCCTAGAAGCCACCTAGTCTCAGCTGTGACCTCCAGTCTCAGGATGTCTGAAGCCAGTGGTGTTTCAGGATGTCCGGCTGTGCAGACTGACTGCTCATGAGTGACCCCTCTCAGTACCCACCTCCCACTCCTTGACGTCACACACCCTCCTAGAATGTGTCCCAGGAAATCAAAGGGTGACGTGAGTCAGCCTGCCCCTTGTGAACCTGGTACCTCACATGCATTCAGGACACCGATCGATCTCCCTAGTGTTGTGCCTTCAGGTGGAGCACTGCTATTCTCCAAGTTTTTATTTGTTCACACATCATCTTTCTTGAACAATTTTGTGAGGCAAGTGGGTCTTGTTCTCTTCTTTCAGATTACGTTTTACTTTGCTTTGTTGCGGGGGAAGTGTACATGTGGAGGTTAGAGGACAACTTCTTCCTACCATTTAGGTTCCAGAGAGTAAACTCAGGTCATCATACTTAGCGGCAAATGCACTTACCCACTTAGCCATCTCACTGGCTCTAGCTTATTTCTTTATTCTCATTTTGCCCATCACAGCCACCTAGCTAAGGAGTGGTAGAGCCAGCCAGCACAGTTTGGAACTTGGTCTTAGGAATTGAGTCAACTGCATTATTAGTGTACCCATTGCTCCTGTCAGTGCTTGTTGAATTCAACAGTCATCATTTGCCCATCTCTATTACTTGCTCAGCTCTGTTATGAAGCTGAGTGCTGTCTGAGGTCAGGTCTTATTAACTGGTATATCTCTAATACTAAGGTCAATCCCTTGGCCATATGTGAATCGTTAAGAAGTCTACAGAACTAAAGCTGGAGAATGTATCTTAGTGGTAGAACACTTGCATATCAAGGCTCTGAGTTCAATTCCCAGTAGCACTACCCAACCAGCCAACCAACCAGCACACTCACCAAACAACCAACTCACCAACCAGCCAACAAACCAGCCAACCAACCAACCAACCAGCCAACAAACCAGCCAACCAACCAACCAACCAACCAACCAACTAACCAACCAACCCAACCAACCAACCAACCAGCCAGCCAACCTGCCAACCAACCAACCAGCCTGCCAACCAACCAACTAACTAACGAACCAACCAGCAAGTCTACAGAACCAATGAAGCCACTAAATGAATGCAATGAAGCTATGCAAGTGAACCTGAGCAGCAGTAGAATATTATTTGCTATTTATATTTTTCTAATTCATTCATTCATTCATTCATTCCTTTCTTTCTCTCTTCCTTCTTCCCCTCTTCCTCCTTCCTATATTTCTTCTCTCTTTTGGTAACTCTATTGAACTCAGGCCTCAAGCTATAGCTCCAACTAATTCTAATTAATAATAACAATATGCATGTATGTACATATATGTGTGCATGCATGCATGCATACATACATACCATTCTGCAAATGTCCTCAATACCAATCATAAATATTCTGAATCTATATGCTTAGAGGACTAGAGAAAAAGAAATGGCAGGTGGTAAAATCTCTCCTCTTGGCAATGTCACTAGCCTGCAGGCAAACCATGAAGGTTCCCTGAAGGATCTAGCCAGAAGAGCCTGCTTACCTCAGTTATTGCTTTATTTTCTTCTGAGTTACAGACCTCACAGATCCTCCATAAGCCACAAACACACTCACTGACTGGCTTATGAGCCACAGGGCAGGGGAGGGAAGGTGGATTATAGTAACCGGGAAGTACACTGGGTAGCTTGTGAGGGTGACTCCACCAACCCTTGGCTGTGAACCCCCACAAGAGTACTCCATCCACCTGGTATTCTAGGCAGGCCCAGCTTTGAAGGACTGTCTCCCAAGTGCCTGCTGTGAGAGCTCAAGTCCATCCTGCTCACTGCTTCAGGATGGCAGTTCAGCAAGCTCCATATATATATGCATTACTATTAGTGAGTGTATCCATTGCTCCTGACAGCACATGTAGTGTGCATATATACATACATATACGTATATGAGTAATCTGCCTGCATGTGTGGCTGTGCACCATGTGTGTGCCTGGTGCCTGTGGAGGCCAGAAGAGGGTGTCGGATCCCCTGGAACTGGGGTTACAGATGGTTTTGATCCACCATAAGAATTCTGGGAATGGAACTGGAGTCCTCTGCAAGGGCAACCAGTACTCTAAAACTACTGAGCCATCTCTCCAACCTCAGGCTCCCATTTCCTTAAAAGATAGGAATTTTGTTATTCCTTTTGTCTTGAATTCCTCCTGCATGTCAGATGTTCTGGGTGTTAAGGTCACAGCTGGGACAAAGCACAGTTTCTGGTGAATGCAGACAAACAGGATATAAACACAATAAATCCACAGATGCCATGCTTGGAGGGAATACATGCTGTGGAGAAATGTTAAGCTGATGAAGGGTGTGGGGGTGGGACTTTTATGGTAGAGAAGGGGAAACCAGAAAGGTTCTCTGAAGATGCGACATTATCAAGAGGCCTCAAGAGGGGGCAGGGGCCGACTTCTGTCTGCTCCGTCTAGCCTTGTTGTCCTCTGGTCAGCATGCTTCCTAAAACTCTTCTAGCAGATCATTTTCCTGCTTAAAACTCCTTCGATGAAAAGCTTTCTCTTCTTTCTTGTCGTGTGTGTGTGTGTGTGTGTGTGTGTGTGTGTGTGTGTGTGTGTAAGAGAGAGAGACAGAGAGACATACAGACACACACAGAGACAGAAAGAGAGCCACACACACAGAGCCACACAGAGACAAAGAGAGACAGAGAGACATACACATACAAAGAGTGAGAGGGGGAGGGGGAGGGAGAGGGAGAGGGAGCCAGGACCAGTAGCTATGGACACTTGCTGAATGCATTGATCTCCAAAACTCCCCACCCTGCTTCTCCATTTCTTTGTCCCCACATTCCTGCATTGAACAATGTTCTCCTGCCAAGAATATTCTTTGCCTTTTCCTCCTGCCCCTCCTCCTCCCCCTTTTTGCTTTTTTAAGACAGGGTTTTGTCTTCTCCTTTTATCTCCCAGGACAACTCCAACAAGACTTCTGGGATCCCTCCTATCCTGCCTTCCAATCCACTCATACCACGTTGCTATCTGCCACACCATAAATCATAAGCCAGCCCCCACACCAGACTATGAGCCTATTTGGGAAACTGCTACAGACATTCTTTTTTTTTAGTTTTAGTTTTTAATTTTTTGAGACAGGGTTTCTCTGTGTAGTTTTGACTGCCCTGAACTCCCTTGTAGACCAGGCTGGCCTCGAACTCACATCGATCCACCTGCCTCTGCCTCCTGAGTGCTGGGATTAAAGGCGTGTGCTACCCCTGCCCAGTGCTACAGCCATTCTCAATGCACAGCATAGAACTACATATGTAGTGCTGACTGAGTTGATGAATAAAGGAAAAACTGGATTCTCTCTGTTCTGTTACCTTACTGAGCCCCATCCAGCATGGCTCATCTTACAAGTGAGAAAATCAAATTTGTTCCCTTTCTTTCAATATCCTATCTCCTTACTTTCTTCTTGGGCTTCCTTTTTATCTTTTTCTTTTTCTTTCTTCCTTTCTTCCTTCCTTTCTTTTCTTTTCTTTTTTAAATTTTTCTCTTTCTTTTCCTTTCTTTTTCTGGCATATGATCGCTGTCACCTTTCCTAACGTTCCTTCATGGCAGAGGTCACAGAGCTCTTCAAACCTCTCCCAGCTCACCCAGGCCTTTCTCCTGCTAACCAAGACATCCTTTTGACGTCTCCAACTTGAAACTAGCTGCAGCTCCCAGTTGGCCACACCTTAGGACCCATCCAGTGAGCCAGTGCGGCTGGCCTGTAGTCCATTCTACACTCCTGCATGACCCCAGCTCCAGAGGGCCATTCCCCCTACCCACACTGTCCAGACGTGGCTTTGGGATTTCCTAGGTTTTGCTGTAAGTCAACGGCTTGATTCTATTGAACTTAAATTCACTGACTTATATTTGTTTGATTTACCACTTTGCCTGGAATCTGGAGGCCAGACTGTCTGACCTGGTCATGTTTTCAATCGAGAGACCATTCATTCAGGCGCTTGCCATCATTCAGGGGACATTTAGCTTAGGTCTGACTTTGCCTGCCTGACTTGAACTCAAGTTCCAGTTACTGTTTACTGTTAGGAGCTGGAGAGTTAATAGTTCAGGGTTTGCGGCCTTATCATCTCTCTGCTGTAGCATGCGAACAGGCACAGATAATGTGCAAGTGAATAGGTGAGAGTGTTTCATTAGATTTTATTAGGAAAGCCAAGCCTGGGGCAGGCTTTAGCTCATACCTTTAGCTTTCTGACCTCTGTTGGATGGTTAATGACTCACAGATCTGAGCATGTGCTTAGAACCATTGTGGTCTTCTGGCTTTTTGGGTTCAGTGTTTTCAATGTGCTGGGTTTCAATAACTTCCCGCATCAAATAAACACCAACTTCTTATTTCCATAGCATATACAATGTACAAAACACACACACACACACACACACACACACACTCCTATATGCGATAAGTAGATTAATGGACAGATAGTCTCAAGGTTGCTTTTTCCTCTGCAGGCCTTGGCTTACTCCTAGCAGCCCTCGTCCCCCTTTAAGAACCTTAGCAAAGTCATCCCAGCCAGAGGCAATTAGGTTCTATCTGCTTACTGTGGGGGGTGGGTGGGGGGAGGGCGGGGGGGGGTTGGCAGGGGTGGTGGTGGTGTGAGGGTGGCAGGTTGGGGGGTGGGGGACAATGGTGTCAGGGGAATTCCAGAAAAGGATAAGTTGGAGTACCAAAGAAAGATGTACCAAGCCAGGGAGATGAACCCAGAGCACTCCCAAGGGAACCCTGAAGTGGCCCTTGTAGACCGAAGGACAAAGGAGATTTTTCTGCTTTGCTGTGTCTACAGACAGGGGGCGGGGCATGCCCTTTAGAGAGAGAGTCAGGAATTTGGCTCGGGGCGGGGGCTGGTTTCGATGTGCTGTGTGTGTAGCAATGTGGTTAATCTCTTGGTGTTTTCAAGGTGCAACCTAAACAGCTTTCTCAGTGGCTGGGAATATCCGAGGCTTGGCTTGGCTTCAAACCCATGGAGACAAACATGTGCATGGCTGGGTCACAGGCAGCTCCAGGTGCATTGCTTCTCGGCCAGGACAAGAGAAGCACTTAGGAATTTCTAGACCCTACAAGTTAGCTTCTACTCCTTTTCCCACTCCAAATTGATTGTTTCCCCAAGTCTGCTTTAGAAGACACCGTTCCTCTTTTGAGGTCAGATATGTTAGCTATGTCCTTTGGCCGGATAGCTGACAAAGAGGAACTTCAGAGAGGAAAAGGGTATATTTTGGATGTTGGTTTTGGACGGTACAGTCCATCGTGGTAGTATAGGCTTGTTGGGAGCAGCAGGTAGTGGCTGTGGCAGCAGAGCCTGTGCCTATCTGGGCAGACCAACAGGTAGAGAAAGGTGAATGGGGGCACACAGCAGCCTTTGTCCCTTTTATCCCGTCCTGGATTCCAGCGTGTGAGAAGGTACTGCCTTGTTTGGGGGTGTGTGTCTTCCTTCCTCACTTAAACCTCCCTGGAAGCACCCTCAAAGACATACCCAGGCATGTGCGATTGACAGTGAAGGCTAGCTGACACAGCAGGCAAGCATCAGGGTCTACACTACATCTTGGGGCTGATCATGGTCCCCACCCTGGCAGTAAGTGGTTCTAATCCCTGCAGCACCTTCCCGGAAACCCATACTCAGATCTGTTCTGTTTCCACACTATTCTTATTGCAGTTTTAATTTCCTTTTCTGTTGGGATTACATTGATCCCCCCTCCTCCTCTCTCTCTCTCCCTTCCTTCATTCATAAATAGTTAATAGATGCCCCTTAAGGTCCAAGTATAAAGCAGATACGGTTTGCATCCCTCTGAACGTCCAGATCAGCAAACATCCTCTGAGATAGGTCAGATGTTATTTTCTGCTTTGTGGGTCACACAGTCTTACCGTTTCTCAACTCTGCCATTGAACTGTAAAGGCAGTCATAGATGATACAGGAACTGACGGGCAAGGATGCGTGCCAATCGCACTCTATTTACAAAAGCAGGCAGCGGGCAGGCACGGCCCATCGGTCACAGTTTCTTGGCTGTGACTTACGTATCCACAGCCACTTCATCCTCCTGTGGTTTAAAAGCTGCCGTCCTGTGAACATGAATACAAGAGAAGGGAGGATGTAAGAAAATAAGGCCACAGCACCCTAAGGTTAACAGTGGGGCACACAGAAGGGAAGGTCACCCAATTCTGTCAAGACTAGACAGAATCCTTAGGAGAATGACGTGGATTGGAGAAATGGAAAAAAGAAAGGTTCAGCTGGGTAATTAGGACACTGGTCTATACAAGGGCTAATGTGCCCTGGACTAAGGGATGTGGCCTCGGGCCAGTCGCTTCTTCCATGAGTTCCTTATATGAACAGCAAGAAGGGTTAAATTAGAAAAACCACTAAAGCTTGTTTGCCTTTCCCAAGGTCCTAGGTGGAGTTCACCTTCCCTGAACATCAAAAGACGCTGGGGAGGACAGTGTAAAGCCGGGGCCAAGGTGGAGGAGCCCAGTAAATTCCCACCAGTGCTTATTCACCAAGATATTAATAGTACATAAACCCCAGCCAGGTAATTTTAGGGTGTAGGTTTTCACGTCTGGGTGTGTTTCTTGATTGGCATGTAATACAAACTATAGGGAAAACAATGTTCTCTTCCTCTTTTGCCGGCCATTGCAAATTGACACCAGCTCTGCTGCCACCAAATCTCTATATAGAAAAAAAATCTGGATCCTACAACTTAATTCTGAACACGTGAGACCAATTCTAACATCCATTAAATCCTTACCATTAAGGAAAATAGCAGAGTAAACAGCATACAGAATGGGAGAAAAATCCTTGGCAGCTATATATCTCATAGGGTTAGTATTTATAAAGATATACATATTTGTTCCCTCCATCCAATGAAAAAAATGAACTGTCATTTTTCAAGAATGAAGTAGAAATGACCAATACATACATGAAAAAAATTATCAGATCAACATCCTTAGTCACCAGAGACGTTCAAATCAACAATAAACAACACATGGTGGCAAAGCTGGTTTGAGGGACCCTTATACACACTGTTGGTGGGAATGCAAACTCATGCAACTACTGTGGAAATAAGGATGGAAGTTGCTCAAAAATCTGAAATTGAAAACTACTCTGACCTAGCTGAGCCAGTCCTGGCAGTATACACAAAGGACTACGTTTGCACACTACAGGAGATCCCTGCCAATTTGTGCTTATTGCAGTGTGATTTACAATAGGCAGGCTGAGCTGGGTGGTGGTGGCGCACACCTTTAATCCCAGCACTTGGAAGGCAGAGACAGGCGGATCACTGTGAGTTCGAGGCCAGCCTGGTCTACAGAGTGAGTCCAGGACAGCCAAGGCTACACAGAGAAATCCTGTCTCAAAAATAAAATAAAATAAAATAAAATAAAAAATAGGCAGGCTGTGCATCACTCTACATGTCCTTCAATACATGAATGGATGCAGAAAGTGTGGCATATAGACACAATGAGGTTTTATTCAGTCATAAAGAAGAATAAAATTATGCTGTGTGCAGGAAAATGGGTGGCACTGGTGATCATTATATTGAGTGAAATAAACCAGATTCAGATGAATGTCACATATTTTCTATCATGAGTGGAAGCTAGGTTATACGTACATGTATATATATGACATGGAAGTAGAAGGGAGATATTTGGAAAGAAAACAGAGATGAGAGGGAGGGAGGGGGAGAGAGAGAGAGAGAGAGAGAGAGAGAGAGAGAGAGAGAGAGAGAGAGAGGAAGGGAGGGAGTGAGTGAGTAACAGGAGAGGGCAATGGGGGAAAACAGGGTCAAAGTATGTGATACACTGAGTGAAGACGCCAATACATAACCCACCATTTTGTACATTGATTTGTTTGTGTTAAGATCCATATTGTTCTCACGGTCCCTCTTGTTGGCACCCGAACATGCTGAAAGGTCCTGACTTGGTCTGGCTGAGCTAGGCTCGTGTTCATTAACAATACATCACAGGTGTGTGTGTGTGTGTGTGTTTGAGAGAGAGACAGAGAGACAGACAAAGACAGGTGGGGTATTGATGAAACATCACAATCACACGTAACTTGAGGAGGAAGGAGTTTATTCTGTTCCAGGTCATAGTTCATCACTGAGGGAAGTCAGGGCAGGAACCCATTCAAGGCAGAAACCCAGAGACAGGAGCTGAAGCAGAGGTCATGAGTAACACCACTAACTGGCTTGCTCCTCTTGGCTTGCCCAGCCTGCTTTCTTGTAGAACCTAGGACCATCCCTAGACCAGGGATGGCGCCACTTAAGATGGCCTGAGATCTACTCCATTGATCACCAATTAAGAAAATGCCCTTAGGTTTGTCTACATATAGCCTGATATCCTGGAGCCATTCTTAAAAATTAATTTATTTATTCACTTTACACCCTGATTTCAGTCCCCCCTTCGCTCTTCCCAGTCTCTTCCTTGCGCACCCCTCCCCCATTCTCCTCTCTCCTTCCCCTCAGAGAAGGCGGAGATCCCCCATGGGTGCCAACCCAGCCTGGTACATTAAGTTGATGCAGAACTAGGTGCATCCTCTTCCATTGAGGACAGGCAAGGCAGCCTGGTTAGGGGAGCGGGTTCTAAAGGGAGGCATCAGAGTCAGAGAGGGCCTCTTGCTCCTGTTATTGGGGGATCCACATGAAAACTAAGCTGTGCATGTGCTATATATATGCAGGTGGCCTAGGACCAGTCCACGCATGCTCTTTGGTTGGTGGTTCAGTCTCTGTAAATCCCCAAGGACCCAGGTTATTTGACTCTGTAGGTCTTCTTGTAGTGTCTTGACCCCTCTGGCTCCCTCAGTCATTACCCCAACTCTTCCATAAGACTCCCCAAGCTCTGCCTAGTGTTAGGCTGTGGGTCTCTGCATCTGTTTCCATTGTCTGCTGGGTGAAGCCTCTCAGAGGAGTTATGCTAGGCTCCTGTCTGCAAGCATAGCAAAGTAACATGAATAAGTTCTGGGGGCATTTTCTCAAGTGAGGGTTCCTCCTTTCAAATAATTCTAGCTTGTGTCCCTCAGTTAACATAAAACTAGCCAGCACAGGTTGGGGAGAACATGCATAACATTTGCCGCCTCCAACCATTTTAAGTGTAAAGTGCAGTGTCATGAGGACCTTCACCCAGGTGACGGTCAGCACCATCCACCCCCAGGGCCTTCTTATCTTCTCATATGAAACCCCAACATTTAAACAGCAGCTCCCTGCTCCCCCCTCTCCCCAACTCCTGGCAAGCACCGCTCTACTTTCTGCCTCTAGGAATCTGACCATCGTGGGTGCATCCTACTCATGGAGTCACATATTTGCCCTTTTGTGTCTGATTTCTGTCCTTCTACATTGCAGCTTGTACCGACCAATGGCCTTTCTTTGTAAGGCTGGATGATAGCCCCTTGCGTGTGTACTCCCTATCCTGTGTGGTTGTATACCGATAACCCCTGAGATGCTTGTTTTTGATTATTGTGAGGACTATGTCTCTGTAACTTCCGCTTCGTGGTCCATGATGTTGATACTCATTACCCTTTGATCTTCTTTAAGCTTCCCACAAATGGGAAGCAACATCGCGAGGTGTCTAGATGCTAAGGTGAGTACTGGACTAGAAGTCAAAGACTCAGGCTCCCAGGACAACCCTAGCTTCCTGGGCTCTTGTTTGCCTTTTCTAGGAAGGGGCAGCTAGGGTAAGCCCTCTGGTCTCGCAGGCACAGTGTGCACATCTAACGGCAGTTCAACCTTGAGCAGCTACCATTCCTAGTGCACTAGACAGTGTTTGTTTCTGCATTCTGAGCTCCTCATTCATCTTTGGAACATCTGTAGTGCAATGTTGTTGCGTAGGACCTTTTCCTTTCCGGCCTGATGTGAATGGGTTTAGCTTCTTCCCCAGTTTTAGGAATGTGTCTTGATTGGCTTAAACTAAATAGCACATCCTACTCCACTTTGGTTCCATCTCTAGTGGGTAGATATCAGAATGATAACATTTTGTTCTCCTCTATTTTTTTAATTTCCAAAAATAAATGTTGTCAAGAAACGCAGTGTGTAAGGCAGGTCAGCATGAGCTTGCTCAAGCTGAAGTGGGATGTAGGGGAGACCCATATGTCTCCCAGGCCCTCCCTCAGGCATCCTCATGTATCCTTAGGACTTTGGAAACCACTGACCAAATTAGTGTTCTCCCAAGAAGGCGACCTGCGCGTCCAAGGCTCTATGCTTTATTTGCTTTGTGGATTCCCACACAATGCTCTTCTCACTGCTTTTCAGTCCCCTTTGTCCCTTTTTGTTTGAGAAGCCTTTGTGATATGAAGCCAAGATCTACACAGTGGCACTGGGGTGGGGGTAGGGGGGTTAGCTTTGGCTGCTATTACAAAACACAAAATATATTATAGACTGTGTGGATTTACCCAGAAATGTTCTTCTTCTTGAGGCTAGGAATTCCAAGATCAGGATGCTGGCTGATTTGGTACCTGAAGGAGGCCCTCCTGCATCCTCACACTGGGGTGGAGGGTGAGCATGTTTGTCCTCTTTCTTTTCTTTTCTTTTCTTTCTTTCTTTCTTTCTTTATTTTTTTGAGGCAGCGTCTCTCTGTGTAGCCTTGACCATCCTGGACTTGCTTTGCAGACCAGGCTGGCCTCAAACTCACAGTGATCCACCTGCCTCTGCCTCCCGAGTGCTGGGATTAAAGGCATGTGTCATCATGCCTGGCCTTTATTTTCTTATAAGAGCAGAAACCCCATCATGTGCCTTCCTTTCATGGCCTCACCTAAAACTAAAGCTTTCCAAAGACCTTTTCTCCTGTGGCCATTGCCTTAGGGTTAGCTTCAACACTTACATTGGGTGGGAAGAAGCAGGTCCTATGTTCAGTGGCAAACATCAGGCTAAAGTTCAGATTCTGGACAGCCTCCAAGGCTGACTGCCATCCCCAGCAGAGTTGGACCTACTGGGTGCTGTTGGGGTGCTGGTGGACAGGATTACCTTGCTGCTCTAACCTGAAGTGGTACCCGGACTTGCTGATCTCAGGCCGGTGAGCTGCTCTGGGCTAGGCACCTGCCTCTGACTCACTGATTCACAAAATTGTTGCTCTGTCTGGGGGTGGGAAGACGTTTGTTCTCAGCTCTGCAGGAATAGTGTCACACAACAGATCTGCATTGGTTTCTTTCTAGTCGTTCCTACTCCAACAGTCACAACATGTTGTCCAGTATCCGCTATCCAAGCCATTTTTTTCCCTTACTCCATGCTTTGTGTGTGTGTGTGTGTGTGTGTGTGTGTGTGTGTGTGATCTTAGCACCTGCCATAAATGAGTTTTTGTTATGTTGATTGTTTATCCCCTCCTGGCTTTCTAGAAATCACTCTCCTTGAAGATCTGTAGCTGTTTGGCTCCCTGATGTTTCAGTGTCTGGTGCAGGGTAGGTGCAGGTGGGGCATCCCTAAGGCAAACATCTGAATCTGGAATGCTCCAAAATTACGTTGGAGTGCTGGGATGACGTTGCTTGTAAGAAATTCTACACATGGAAGACTGGGGAGGGTGAGTGTGTCGGGGGGAATAGTGTGGTGTCGGCAGTGGTGGCAGCAGCGGTGGTGCATGCCTTTAATCCCAGCACTCAGGATGCAGAGGCAGGCAGATAGCTGTGAGTTCAAGGCCAGCCTGGTCTACAAAGTGAGTCTAGGACAGTCAAGGCTACACAGAGAGACCCTGTTTCAAAAAACCAAACCAACCAACCAACCAAACAAATTCTACATGTTGCTTTGTGTTGGGTCACTGCCAAAACAGGTGTGCAAAAATGCAGTGTAAAATGACTTTCAGCTTTTCTGTATAAGCCATGCCTGAAATATAAATGACTACACTGTGTAGAGTTGGGAATTATACTTAACATAGCTGGTGTTTGTGTAAAGATTTTAAAATCCATAAAAGAAAGAAAGAAAGAAAGAAAGAAAGAAAGAAAGAAAAAAACACCCACCTGAAATTTAAAACACTTCTGGCCCCAAGCATTTCAAATTAAGAGTGCTCAGCTTGTATGCATGTTTTGTCGAACAAATCATAGCACCTGGCTGCCAAGTCTGTGTCCCCTCCCAGCTTCTGGCTGCCACACTGAACGCAGCCTGAGGTACTTCTCAAGGTCTTGTGGGCTCAGCAGGCTGGAAGAAGCAGTTGGGGAGCTGATTTGGAGGACTATGTAGAAACTTCTCGTGTCCTGATGTAACAGGGTTAAGGATACCTGGCTTCCAGAGGTGGGAAAGATGGAGGGATTGGGGGGGGGGCTTTTAGGCACACAGGCTAGTCTTGGCAGTGTAGTTACCTTGGGGGTGGGGAGGCTCAAAGGTCAGGCTGAGAGCACAGCGTTCTGAAGCCTCCGGCGGCATTCATTTATAGACATCTCTGTAGCCGTTCCACACACAGTCTCTGCCATGACCTTGCTAGAACCCATCTGATCTTCCTTATAGGTGCTACCCTGTATTACCCCTCAACTGTTGGTGTGCCTGCCTCAGATCCTATAAGAAGCCACACTGGATCAGGACCTGCCAGCATGGCCCTTAGTAGACTCCTCATTTCCGTCTTTTCCCTTATGCTCGGAGGCTGTCATACCCAGGTCACGCCCTGCCCAGCCAGACCTCTGCCTTTGCATACTCTGTCTCATCTCTGTTCTTGGAAGGGCCATCCTTCTTCCCCCAGTCCATCTATGTAAAATCATGACTCAGTTGGACTCTTTTGGTGTCACACATATGCATACATGTCCTATACCCCTATTTGGCCCATGCACTTACACACATACACACATAGCCAGACACACCTACCAGCTGTTCATGACACAGATGTATACCTGAAGGCATGCCATACATGTATACCCTATATGCTGTTTGCACGTAACGGACACTCAGTATGTGCGTATATATACTAGGCCGTCTTCCTCTAACATGCACACGTACCTGCATGTCCTCAAACCCCTTCCATTTATACATACACAGGAACCCCACTGCCCTGTATTGCTACACCTATTTACTCCTTTACAGCCCTCTTCATGTCTTCCCAGAGCAGCTGGTCATCCCTTCTCCATGGACAAAGCCATCCTTAAGTGGGTCCTCTTCCGTGCCATGCTCTATTTCTTTCTTTTTTTTTTCGAGACAGAGTTTCTCTGTGTAGCCTTGGCTGTCCTGGACTCACTTTGTAGACCAGGCTGGCCTCGAACTCACAGAGATCAGCCTGCCTCTGCTTCCCAAGTGCTGGGATTAAAGGCCTGCACCACCATGCCTGGCTGATTTGTTTCTTGATATCCATTCATTCACTAAAATTACTCCCTGGACCCCAGTCCCTGGAATGGTGTCTGGTACCCAGTCAGGCCTGAAGAGTAATTGCATGTGAGCGAGTTGGGTGGCTTTGTGCATGAAAGGAGGGGTTCTAATGATCCCTGGTGATGTTAAGCTATGCCTTCTTTTTCTTTTTCTTTAACCAGGACTGTGCTGTCCTGGGCCTCAGCAGGACTGGGAGGAAAAAGGTAGCTTTACTTTGAACACTACAAAGGAACACATAGGAAAGAAAAAAGAACTAAGCAGTTCCCTAGTTGCTTCTACTTGCACTGTTGGTCAGGCACCACAAGTCAAGTCTACCACCCTGAGGGATGGAAATGGCTGGGTCAGCCCTTGAGCCCTGTGTCACCGGAGCCTGACTCTCAGAGCTTGTGCACTGTGCAGGCTCATGGGAGTGTAGTTAAGTGGACAAAAGAGGACAGGTGGAGGCAATCTCCACAAATGGCAGGGTGGAGAGCAGCAGACCTTAGTAGGGCGTTATTTTGCCTCTTTTTCCAAGTAGATATGTTACAATTAATATCTGGATACACTCAATTGTCCCACATCAGGGGTGGATGCTATTGGGTAGAGCTTGGGGATGTTGTCACACCCTACAATCCACAGGAATGCCAACATCATCACTTTTGGAGGCCTCCCCTCGTGCAGAAATGGGAAGCTGGGTTCTGGGAGGTGAACGCCAGTTCCGTCAGTTTCCAGCAAGTGGCTGTAGCCTCTAGACTCCTTCAGTTTTCTAGTTTGCAGAAGGCAGTTGATTATGCATACACGACAGCGATGCTGTGAGGCAGGTGATATGCCTGTTACTAGGCACAGCAGAGGCCTCCTTCCCCAGCCATTGGACCCAGACAAACATGCCCTGCCTTCTACCCAGCCATCTCCCCAGCCTTCCCCCTAGGATAACAGGGATCCTTCTGGCTGCAGAATTGTCCCTGTTCTGCTCAGCTCCTCTCTGTGAAACACACTGCTACCTGGCAGACGATCCACTCATCTTTAGATCAGGCAGTTTTGAATAGATACACACAGCTCAGAGTGGCTATGGGACATAGTATGCACACACACACACACACACACACACACACACACACACACACACACACACTCATGCACATCTGTGTTCTTATCTTCTCCGATTTGCTTGAAAGTGAGAAGGTGGAACTGGCCTGTCTCATTTGGAGCCACATTTATATCTCTCAACATGTCTGCGCCCCCATCCTGGGTGTGTTCCTGATGTGAACTCATAGGCAAGGTGTGCTCCAGAGCTCAGCCCGCCATCCTAGCTGTGATCCAGATTTGACCCTAGCTCCTCAGGTGGGCCCCTTCCCTCATTATACCGTCCCATTTATACTTCTGATCACAGTCTCCATGCCTGGCCGTACTGATCTGAAAATAGTCTCAAGTCTCTTCATATTCCTCACGGTCACATCTTCTAGTTTCAACTCTCAGGAAAAAGTTCTCGCCCCTGTCTGAGCAGGAAAGTGTCACAAAACTCTAGAAAGAGACTGTCAGAGACACTATTTTGCCTGCCGTAGGAATATAGTATACCTGTGAGGACTGTCCAGACAGCTGCAAAGCTCAGGCCCAGAGGAGTGGAGCAACGGGAGTCACTGTGTGGCCTTTCTTCTTTCTCCTGGATGAGCCCGTGTCTTCCAGTGCTCACAGCCCTGCAGCCAGCCCTGTCCACACAGACCTTGCAGGGGTGGCGCTTCTGTACTGCTGCCTGGTGTTCTTAGTCCTGTTGTGTTCTGCTCCCTTGTTCTCCTGGGGCACCTGGAGTAAGTGGAAAGGTAAGGGCAGCCCAGGGACGAAAGCAGCAAGACCACGCCTCAAATCGAGGGAAATAAAAGCAGCAGAACCCACTTTCTGTGTGTGCTGTCCCAGGAGTGGCACATTGGAAGTCAGCTTGCACTAGAATAAGGACATGGAAAGGCAGGTGGGAGAGAGGATGGGGGCCCATAGTGGAATGGGATAGAATGTTCTGTTTGAGGCTGTGAGAAGCCAGAGATGGCCTTTGAGGACCACGGGAAGAAAATGTGTGATAACCACAAATGAGCTGACCTTCACTGTGGAATTGAAAAGGTTTTTTTTGTTTTTTATTTCTTTTTGCAAACTCTCGTAGAAACCTTTATGGCTGACAAATGGGGATGGAAGCCTGACTGATGGCTGAGGAACCCAGGCAAATTGCTGTGTGGTGCAGTGGTCAGCTTGGGGACTTATCCAGAAAGACAACAAATTTCCTGGAGAGCGTGCTCCAGGGCTGGGAAGGCCCTCGCAGATGGTGACATATTCTTATCCCATTTGTCAGAGCCAGGTGGCCTCTGCCCCTCCTCACTCAACTTCACTCTTGTCTCTAGCTCTCATCTCTGGCTGCTCTCCAGAGGAAATTAATGTCTGAATGGTGGAATAATTAGCTCCCAGCCCTGGCATGCATTAACCTTGAATGGGTGGTGTCAACAAACGGGAGAGGGAGGGGAGTAATCAGGCCTCATGGCGACCATAACTGAAAGCCTTTGTCCAGGGCCTGGCGTGAACTCAGAGTTCTCGAACATTCTTCCTCTTCCAGGTGAGGGACATCATTATTGGTTTCTCATATTTCATGCCCAACATATTTCAGGTCATCTTCACTTCAGTCACCTTCCTATCTTCAAATAAACAAAACAATCTATGTCTTCCTACAAAGACAGACTGAGCGCTTCTGGTTACCTTGACAACAGGGAAGTACCAATCATACTGCCCCCCCCCCCCCAGCACTTACTACCTGTGCAAGGCCAAACAAGCTGCTTGGCTTACTTCAGCATCTGTTTTTCTTATCTGTAAAGTAGAGATGATGGTAGGACCCATCCCATAGGCTGGCTGTGCGGACCAGACGGAGTTTCCCTCTATAGTGTGAGCTGCTGCTGGATACTACTTGATTCAGATGGTCGTTTTGACAGCAGACCCTCGCTGGGCCTGTTCCCTTCTCTCTGAAATAGAGTGGTGCTCATGGGGAAGGATGCCACTGCACAGTCCTCAGTTTGCTGACACGATGCATATCTAGTCCCACTGTGGTTTTTTATCACCTAAGAATCTTGGTTCATTTGGACATATCAGACTTTGCCCATGATCATCACAGTCATGTGACAATGAGCTGACGTGACTCCTCTAAGGTGGCATCTTTGCTAGGGCCCATCACCAGCTGCCTTCTCAGATGGCCTTTGTCCTGGCAACAAACTGTATCGGCTGACACAGCAGTCCTTACCATATGACATTTCACTTCTGTAGTCTCAATCCACCCTTCCCACAATACCACAGGAAAGCGGGGGTAAATATTATCCATCCATTTCTGGTACAAGTCACTGAAGCTCAGATGATTGGGGTCTCTAAGAGGTGGCTTTGGGTCAGGGTTCAAGGCGCACTCTCTGCTCTGGTCAGTGGGCCCTGTACCATACCACACACCTCTCTGGAGTTACTTCCCCCATCAGCACTGAGGTCCAAATTCAGTGGCCATGAAGGCAGCTCACTCAGCCCCATGTGCTCTCGGGTTTACTATTACATCTTGGTGAGTAGTCACTCATTCACAGTTTAAACTCTAGTCCTCTCAGGGGGGAACCCTGCCACCTCTCCTTTCTGCATCTGTTTTCTGGGTTCATGTAATATTTTGGATTCTCCCCTACTACCTTGCTTCCATCCGTTTTCTCTGACTGTTTTATATCGCAATGGTCCGTGTCTGTGCCATGCTCTCCCCTTCCTCACTCAATCCTTACCTGTATAGGAAGGTACCAGGTGAAGCGACCAAGAGGTCAGGAGCTCTCCACACCATCCCTGAATCCTCATGGCCAAACTCAGAGTTTAACATGGGCTCAATAGATACTGAATGGTAAAGGCATTTTTTTGTTTTCTGTTTTTGGTGTTTTTTTTTTTTTTTTTTTTTTTTGAGACAGGGTTTCTCTGTGTAACAGCTCTGGCTGTCCTGGACCAGGCTAGCCTCGAACTCACAGCGATCCGCCTGCCTCTGTCTCCCAAGTGCTAAGATTAAAAGTGTACGCCACCACCATGCGGTGATAGAGGCATTTTTTAAATTGGTCATTGCCCTTCTTGAGTAACGTGGGCATCTCCCACCCTCTGGGTGTAATTGGGCAAGAAAGGGCTCAAGGGGAGGAAGTGTGGATGGAGAAAGTTATTAAATATAGAAGCTGAAAACCAGGCCTGGCACCCCTCTGCCATTCAGGGTCCATTGTTTTAATACTGGAGGCTTCTTGCTGATAGGTGTTCAGTAGCTGTAAAAGCCTGCACCTAAGTCACCTCTCACCACTGTCTTCATTCCTGTTCCCTCCACAGAGCCGGGTCAGGAAATTAGAAAAACGAAAAGCAGCCAGGTGACTTGCTAAGAGGAAATGAAAAGGCATTCATGTTGCTGACATTCCTAGCACCAGGCCGACTTCCTGTGAGGGGTTATGCTCCCCCTGTAAGGAGGGCCAGGAGTCTCCAAGCTCAACCCATTTATCTGCGTCCCCACAGATGAGTGGCCCTCACTGAGGTCCGTGCTGTGGCTGAGGGAGAAGCATCCCGAGGTGAACGTGGGGGACCCTGGGGGCAAAATGTAGTTTCGGAAGGTGTAAATGCACTTGGAAACGCTGTAAGGGACTCCGGATTCAATCCAGTTCTAGGCGGGAGAGTCTTAATGTTAAAGAAGCAATTATTCGGTGCTGCTCACCAGAGGAAACTTAAGGCTAACTTTATTCAGAGACCGTGTCAATGGGATTTTAGTAATGAAGGAGCTAGATTGAGCTCAACTCCCGGCACAGCGTGGGCAAATGGATTTGTCTACAGCCAAGGGACGGAATGAAGGTTCATGAGTGCGAACTGGTGACTAGAAGGTTTGTGAACCTGAAATGGCTAATAAACAACACCAGGAGTAAGAAAGATTCTGGAAAAACTGACCAGACAGGATTGTAGCTCGAGACAAGCCAGGGTGAGCAGACATCACCTGTGGCATGGTGCAAAGTGAGGGCTCGTAGATACCAGGGTGACCTGACACCAAGGGTGGAAGTTTCCTGTTGAAACTGGACTTTTGCAAGCAATGTCACAGAGGGGTCTCAGTGAAGGCTCAGGAGTCTGACTAAAGTTAGACAAGCACAGAGTCTGCGTCAGGAGGTTAGGCAGCAGCAGATGGGTCAGGAGACAGGCAGGGTCTGGGGAAGATATGCTGACCCTGTGGGGTGCTAGGTGTCTACATAGGCTTGCTCTGCTTTCTGTCTGTAGACAGTTACTCCACTCAGGGGTGTGGGCAGAGTAGTAATGGCAATCACTCAGCTCAGGGTGGCGATGGCAGATGGGAATCTGGGACCATCAATCAACAGGGCCCCTGAAAACAGAGGCCCAGGTCAGAGAGAGAAGGTTGCCCTATTGGTGTGTCCCTGTGTGCATGCGTGCATGTGTGTGTGTGTGTGTGTGTGTTTGTGTGTGCGCGTGAATGCGTGTGTGTGTGTGTGTGTGTGTATGTCTGTGTGTATACACAGTCTAGGTGTTGTGTGGCCCCAAGGAGCATAAATGGAACGCTGTGCTCTAGGTTATTGGGTCTAGTGACTGTAGACCCAGTTTTCTTAACCAAAATATTTTATTAACAACTTAATGACTGGGCCTACATCAATTATAACCCGATTAACCAAAACAGTAGGAAATGAGGATTAATTGACACAACAACAAAACCTTAAGGATATCAGTCCCGAGGAACGATTCTCTGGTCGGGAGCCGCAGGATTTCTTCCACTGGAACCGGGGGTAACCAGACCCCAGAGCCTCAGCAGGAGCCAGAACTCTGAAGCCTTCCCTCAAGAGGTTTTCTCTAGGAGCGTCTTGAAGGGCAGCGATGAACAGCCAAATCTATCCCAAGTCTTCAATCTGTGCCGCCGCCAGTTTTGGGCTCATTTATGTATCTCCTCCCAGAGTCTGTTCACGGGATCTTTTTCATCTGGTAGCAATTAAGCTCCTGCACGAGGTAGCTGCTCTTCTAGTGAATTAACATCACCTGTTCTCTCACTAGACCGTTCCGATCCCACATTTGGGATCCTAAAGAACAGGTTTCTCTCCTTCAAGTGTCCTCAACATATCATTTGGAGTAAGCTTTCTTCTGCCTCTGCTGGCTCCTTTGGGTCACAACCCTCACCCTACATAGACCTCTCTGTGGCCACTTCTTGTGTTTCAGCTCTGGTTTTAGAGAAAGTGAATCCTCTGGGAGCTGGCACGAGGCCAAGAGGCCGGGCCAGTCCCCTGAGCAGAGAGTGGCAGTTCCCTCCCACCTTCTTCTGGCTGCTCTAGAGCAAGAGACATTCCAAACTGGGACTCAGGGTGACCCTCTTCCCAGCCCTCTATGCTAGGAAGACTCTAGCACTGTGGACTTAGCAGACAGCCTGCAGCCAGGCCTTAGGGTGAGGAGGGTCTGGGATGGCCCGGAAGCAGGTGACTACTCTAGATTTGCTCCCATAGAGAGAGAATGTTAGCATCCTCCTGTAGTTCCCCTGCCCAGTGACTGCCTTGTCCCATCTCACGGTGTGTGGGGGACTCTTCACAGGTGGTGAATGGTCTTGGTCACCATAACAACAAGCTGGGAAAATGCTCTCAGAGGGAAGTGGGCTACCTTCTTTTTTTTTTTTGAGACAGGGTCTCTCTGTGTTGCCTTGGCTGTCCTGGACTTGCTTTGTAGACCAGGATGGCTTTGAACTCATAGCGATCTGCCTGCCTTTGCCTCCTGAGTACTGGGATTAAAGGCGTGCACTACCACACCCGGCAATGGCCAACTTTTACTAGCATCTACTCTGGGTCAAGGTTTGTGCTTGTCCCCTGTGCTGTTAGTGCTGGGGACCCAAACATGCCTTCCTCATGGTGAAGAAGCCCTCCTGAGGGGTTCTCAGTGAAATAAGAGAGAAAGTTGTAGACTAGTAACTTCGTGATTGTGGGGAGGAAGTGCCATTTACTAATCCAGGGTTTGTTGTTTTGTTGAGGTCTGCTAGTTCACAAGTTAGGAGGCTGGAGTACAAACAGCATGGTGCTGGGTCTTTAGGGTTGCCCGTCATCCGCATGGCCTCATGGTAGTGACAGCCCACGGACAGGAACAGCCGCAGAAGGGGAGAACCCCAGGCAGGGCAGGAGGCCAGCATCTGGATGGGAGGCCTGTTGTGTCTGTCTGTTCTCTAGGTCCTGCTTATAAGAGGTCACATCGCCCCTCAATTACGTCACACTGGGAACTGAGATCACAGCACACGAGTCCATGGAAACACATAAAACCACTGGGGGTACACTATTGATGAGGGGAAAGGAGAGAGGAGTCTGAGTGTGGCATTCCCTGGGGACTCTGGAAAGGCTCAGGCAGGCAGAAGCCGAACTGGTTCTTTTTTATTTTATTTTAAATTTGTGTATACAGTGTTCTGCCTGCGCATAATGCTTGCATGCTGAAGAGGGCACCAGATCTCATTATATATGGTTGTTAGCCCGCATGTGGTTGCTGGGATTTGAACTCATGACCTTTGGAAGAGCAGGCAGTGCTCTTAACCTCTGAGCCATCTCTCCAGCCCCCCTCCCACACCCCCCACCGAATTGGTTCTTAAAGGGTGAGTGACACAGCCTTCTGGACAAAGGGAATGGCCTATGCAGAAGGCCGGAGGCTGAGGGTAAAAGTGTGTTCCAGGAAGACCCTGACATGGGCAACATGAAGAGGACAGCATGAGGACACGGCAGGTATGTTGATGCCTCGGTAGAGCCTGGTAGCACAGCTCTTTGTCAAGTAAGCAACAAGAGCCAGCAGAGGGTTTACCTTGACACACTCTAATTTAGAGGCTGCATGGTGCTGCAGTAAGACTTATATGTAAATCACATTTATATTTTTCTCACTCTTGTGGAGGTTGCCAGACTTAGCAAATACAAATACAGAACATCCAGGTAAGTCTTCAGATTAATGACCAATCTTCTGAGCCGTGTTCCAGATGTCACATCCTTTAACAGTTGTCCAAAACTTAAATTCAACTGGCTTTCCTGGGCTTTCCATGACCATTCGGCTCCTAGCACAAGCCTGAGGGAAAATGGCCCCGCGTCCATTTTCTCTGACCAGAGAGCAATTACTTACACTTATTTGTGCCGTGCAGCTCTTTCTACTTGAATTGGTTAAAACAATGGATCAAAATATACGTGTGTCTGGGGAGTTCTGATGTCTGCCTCTCTCCAAGACTGTGAGAAATTGGATCCAAATATCCGTATTTCTTGATGGTTACGCATGAGCAGTGTTTGCCTCAGTGCCTGTTTCCCCTTTGAACAGATACACCAGATTCCTGAGAAGGAAGGCCAGCCCCTTGCCTGTGCCCCAGGCCACGCCATCAACACCTTCACTCTTCAGCGAGCTCTTTTGGTGTTTGTAACCATTATGGCTAATGTGTAATTAAACTGGAAAACACCTGCTTTGGGCCAGGGCCCTACTCTGCTCTATAAACAGCAATTTACTGATCCAGCCAGTAAATAAACTATTCCTGCCGGGGGTGGGGGGAGGGGGGGTGGCGGTACTCCTCTTCCCTATAATTTAGAATAAAGAGTTACAGAATGGTATTTAAGCAAGGCCAATGGGAGAAATCACCCATGAACACAGTTTAAGGGGCTATCTTTGGAAAGCCCCCGACTGAATGGAGGTGACCCAGGGGATGAGTGGGGAGGTCTGCAATGAAAGGTTAAAGGTTAAAGATGGCTCTAGATCTGTACTCCAAGGACCAGCAGTTTTTCAGGAGGGAGGGGTCAGTCATTTAGAAGCTTTGGAAAGAAATAAAACCTTAGAGAACCTGAGAGTGTTTGTAAGGACCCTCCAGGGGAGACAAGGCTGGGACGGGCCAGCTATGTTTTCAGGTGGGAGAAGGGTAGGTCTCCAAAGTGTTTTAAGAGTTGCTAGGACCAAGGAGGCAGCTCCATCTCCTCCAGACACACATCCTCCTTGGCTTTGGTTTCAGCCCAGAGTGATACAGAGACACCAGTTGAGACCAGCTTTCTCCCCTCTATCCCTCTTCCAACCCCTCAAGCATTCCCTTTCCCCTCCCTCCCTCCCTCCCTCCTCTTCCTCTTCTTTCTCCTCCTTCTCTTTGTCCAACATCCTTATGTGACTTTGTTTCTCAGAATAAATTTGTCAAGGAGAGTTAATCCTTGTTCCTACAAAAGCCTCTTGTGGGGTTGGTAGTACGAATCAGTTTTCTCAAAGGCTGGTCGGCTCTAAGAGAACTGGCCAAACCAGGTTGCTGACTTGAAATGCTGCAAGCCAAGGCCTAGCATGTGACCACTGTGTCTCTGAGATCTTGGGCCAACCATGGGCACACTTTTGTGAATACTGCCTGTAAGTTTTCAGAATGAGCACGTGCGTGCGTCCGTGTGCAGTATACATTCACACAGGTGTGTGCAGGTGCTCTTAGAGACCAGAGGAGGACATTAGTTACCCCACTCCATCATTCTTCATCTTCACGTGACTCCTTTGAGACAGTCAGCAAGCCCCAGCGACACCACTGTCCCTGCCCGCCGCCTCCTCCCCACCAGTACTGGGGTTACAGGTATACAGGGCTACAACCAGCTTTTTATTTTTTATATGAGTGTTGGGGATTTAAACTCAGATTCCATGCTTGCACAGCAAATATTGTCACCAGTGAGCCCCCTCACAGCCTCTCAACCCTGGTGTGTGAATTCTTATAGACAGCCAAGACGCTCTTGAATGAAGGATATATAAACAAACAAAGGCATTCTTGAAAAGTAGGTGGATAACAGCAAATAGCATCCAGATTAATACTATTTGTTGAGAAAGAAAAGCTTGTCCTCTTCAGGAGAAATGAGATGAGGAGAAATATGCAGGACAGAGTGCACTGCTCCTGTGTCTGGAAAATCAGGGTCCCTTCCTGGAGGACCTGCCACTTCAGTTGCCTGTTGCGTGCTTCTTTCTTTCCTTGTGAAAAATGCACCTTGAGGTCTTTGCACTGAGCAGCTGTTCCCCACTGGCTCCCCTCAGCAAGATGCCAACTGACCAACCTTCTGCATTTTGGGAGAAGAGCTGAGGCTGTCTCTGCAGCCGCCAGCACCATAGAGCGGGGGGTGCTTTTATAATCACCCTGCACTTCAGACGCGTGCATGCAGACAGGGGCTCTTATCTCAGGTGAGCATGGGTTGTCTCTTCAGACACTGTCACTGCTCCAGTCTGAAGAGTGTGTTTGCCATGTGGGTGCTGAGCCAAAAGCAATGGCTAGGCTGTTAGCTCAGGTTTTCATTTTTTTCCCCCTAACTAAATTGCTCAGGACTGCTGGCTTAAAGATGGGAGCAATTAATTTGATTGTTCATCCATTCATTAAGGACATATTAACTGAGAACCTGCTAGATGCCTGATACTGATTCCCCGTTAGCCCAACTGAAATAAATGCCTAGCTCGGCTCATTTAGTGATGACTAGAAATGTATGGTTTGGTACGCAGGACAGATATCTTGTTGGATATGCTTGACTGGCAAACTGCCACCAGGTTTTAAGGAGGGGTGTGGAGCTGGTGTGAGAAAAAGCTGTCTCAAACAAACAAACAAACAAACAAACAAACAAACAAGACTGCCAGGATGTAATCCCAGATACTCAACAGTCTGGGGCACCAAGATCACAGTTCAATGCTAACCTGGGTAACTTAGTAAGAGTCATCTCAGTATAAAAAAATTAGAGGACTAGTATACAGCTCAGTGGTAAATGCTGGCCCAACATGTGCAAATCCCTAGGTTCAATCTCTGGTCCAACAACAAACGTCAAAGTCTCTGTTTTTAGTACCTCTTTTTAATAATTTTTATTTAAAAAGATTCTCACACAATATGTTTTGATCATATTTTTTTCTATCTCCCATCTCCTCCAGATTCTTTTTTTTTTTTCTCTCTCTCTATGTAGCCTTGACTGTCCTGGACTTGCTGCTCACTTTGTAGACCAGGCTGGCCTCAAACTCACAGAGACCCGCCTGCCTCTGCCTCCGGAGTGCTGGGATTAAAAGTGTGCGCCACTATGCCTGGTCTCCTCCAGATTCTTCTTCTCCTCTCTTTGTTCCTTTTTTCCCCTCTTTGTTCCTTAATGGCCCAGTTTTGTTTCTTTTTCCTCTTAAAAAATAAACCAAGCCAACAACAAAAAGAACACACACACTCACACACACAAAGACACACACTCACACACACAAACACATACACAAAGACACACACACACACACAAACACACACACACACACCCTGCCAAGAAACCAAAACATGGAGCCCATTTTGTCTTTGTCATGACCCTGAGGCCTGCCCTGGATGTGGTTAATATATCCAATGTCTCCATACAAGAAAACTGACTTCCTCTCCCAACAGCTACCACTGACGAAGAGTTTTTTGGTTGGGGGATGACATTGTGCCCCCTTGCCCCTCTCAGTGCTGGGACCCTGTTTGGCTCAACCATGTTCAGATTTTGGGCATGTTGTCACAGTCTCTGTGGGTTCAAATGTGCATCATCCCTGTTGTGTTTGGAAAACTGTTCCCTTGGAGACCTTTGCTACCTCTCACTCATAACTCTTTTTGCCATCTCTTGCACACATATCCCAGAACCTTGAGGGGATGTTGGGATAAGACATCCCGTTTATAACTAAGTGCTCCAAAACTTGTTTTTTACTCTAAGTACATTGTTCAGTGTGGATCTCTGTGTAAATCACCATCTACTGCAAGAAGAGGTGAGGGTTGAGTGACACACTGATCTACGGGTATAGTAATGTGTCTTTGGGAGTCACTTTATTGCCATGTTCATTTAGCAGGAAAAATAGTAGTAGGTCTTCGTCTCTAGTTCATGATCTATCAGGCCTCAGGGTCTTGCTTTCATCAGTGGTATCAGATATAGGTTCCAGCTCATGGACCTTAAATTAAAAAAAATTTTTTAAGTGGTTGGTTACTTCCATAGCATTTATGCCCTATTGCATCAGTGGGTATACTTTGCAGACAGGTTGCTATTGTAGCTCTCAGAGTTTGTAGCTGGGAGGGATTGATGGGTCCTTCCAGTATCATGTATAGTACCTTCTAACCCCATGAGTATTAGTCAACTGGGGTGAAGCTTCTAATGGAGCACCGATTGATTTCTCCATGATTGATGACATAAGTATGTGGTGTCTTCAGCGATATGATCTTACCATCAGGTTGTGGAGGGTAACCAATAGCATAGTTCTTGGATTTTTAAATACAAAAGGAAATAAGGAAATCTATCTAACCACATTGAGTTTAGAACTAGGTAGGGGAAAAAGACTAGTAATGGTTATAAATATTGAGTCTTGCTGTGTAATTAATTCTTTTTGACCTTCAGTGAGCTTCTGTATCCATACAGGGCCAGGTGTCATTCATACATGCCATGGCCTGCATTTCAGGAGAGAAACCATAGTGAACAGTGATCCTGCCTCTTGCTCTGAGGGAAGTCTCTCTGTCTCTGTCTCTGTCTCTGTCTCTCTGTCTCTGTCTCTGTCTCTGTCTGTCTGTCTGTCTGTCTCTCTCTCTCTCTCCTTGTTACCAGCTTATTATTATTATTTGAGATGACAATGTTTGTGAAAACAGCAAGAAGCCCCCCTGGCAACATCAGCATCAGCAGCACCATCAAGACAGGGCTATCTACATAGCCTTGCCCCCTGAATGCTGAGGTTCCAGATGTGTGACACGGCACCTCTTCCAAGGCATTCTTTATCTGCTTAATAAAGTATACAATCTAAGGGGATAGCTACCCTGAGCTAGGCTGGTGGCATAAGAGTATGGGGGTGTAGGTCAGAGGGCAGATGGTAACATCTGAGTTTATCCAATAGGATGGACATGTGTCTCAGAGCAGGCATATTACAGGAAAGCCATGTGACTTGGGGAGACAAGTTAGCAGGATGGGGTGGGAAGGCATGCTGTCTCCAATTCAGTGTGGCGGTCGGAGGGAAGGAAGGACATGGAAATCTGTAGAGGATCTTTTTTTGAGCAAGTCTCTGATCAACATTTCTACAACCCTCAGTTCACTTAATATGCTAACTCTGTCCACTTGCATTGTGATGAAACAGTCATGATGTAAAATTGACCACGGGAACCACCTTAAATTTTGTGCATTTTAAAGAGATATTAAGCTCCTGATATCTACTTTAAGAGAGTTCTCGTCACCCAAAACAGAAGCCCTGCACCCATTTGCAATTGTTCTCCAGATCCCCCCATACCCCTCCACCCCCCTCCCCCACCTCCCTTGACAACCACTGGGATTTGCTTCCTGCCTCTGCAGATATGCGCAGTA
This sequence comes from Acomys russatus, assembly GCF_903995435.1. Classification (NCBI taxonomy): domain Eukaryota; kingdom Metazoa; phylum Chordata; class Mammalia; order Rodentia; family Muridae; genus Acomys; species Acomys russatus. Next base: position 16,268,871 of record NC_067161.1, read on the forward strand.
TGGGTACACATCACAATCTTTTGATGCCAGTATTATCCATCTTCATATTTTATAGATAAGGGAGCTGCAACCCACAGAGGTCCACGTTCTCCATTCAAGGTCGCAGAAGGTGATAAGTGTCAAGAATCCTGTCATGCGCAGGAAAGAGAGGCCATCTTGGCAATGGGGCAGGCCCCAACAATGAGAGGCTATCTTCACTGAAGTGGTATGTGGGAGCAGTCCAAGACTGGGGAATCCTCAGCAGTCCAGCCTAGAGAGGCCTCAGGAGCAGCAGCCTCAAACCGCCCCTTGTTCCAGTTCCAGCCACTTTGCTTTCTGGGGGGAGCCTCAGCAAGCAGGTTGCCCAGGCCAGTTTTGGAGAAACAGATCTGCCTCTATGCACAAGTCAGTCCAGGCTGCCTCAGGGCTGGGTGACTGAGGGAGAATTCATGAATGGCTTGGGATCAGAGGTGCCTGGCCTCCCAGAGAGTTGTGAGAAGCTTTTGTTCCCTCACTGGGAATGGTGGCTGCATGCCCACTGTTACCTGAGGCCCTGGGCTTTTGCCTCCTCTCAGAGTGTTACATAGCTATAAAGAGATGCTTTCTGGGCCTTCTTCTAGGCTGGCCACAGAGACTTGCAGAGTCTCTTGTCTTGCCTGTGGCCTTATGGTAGGTGTTTGGACGTGTTCCTCCATTGTTTCTAAAATTTAGAGGCTCATGGCTTATTTCTCAGAATATTAGCCTCTCATTTTCCCAGCATTCCCACCCAGCCTGTCTCCCAGGGGGAAAAAAAAAAAGAGGGATAAGTGGGGTTCAGAATGATTCAACTTAGCATCTATGGAGGGGCCTCTCCCCTTTGGGGCATTGCTTCCACGCAGGGTACAGCACCCCTTGGCCCCGAGGGTCCTCAGAAGGGCTATGGTTGCAGCAAGCAGAGTGCTCCAGATGGGCTGCGCCGAAGCAGCTGCTGACAGGGTTCTGCTAGCCCCCAGGGCCTCTGGAACTCAATCATGACAGCATCTGCCTGTGTCTGTTCCCACCAGATGGATGAGCTGGGAGGTAAGGCATGTGGCTGCCTCCTGGCAATGTCTGTCTGTGGCTGTGACCCTGCAGATGTCTGTCTACCTCCCCCATACTTCATCCCTCTGGAAAGAATTTCCAGCAGTAACCTGACCCCTATGGGTGAGCCTGTTCCTTGGGGTCAGGACCTTGACCGTCCAGTTACTGGCTGGGGTAAGTAGTGAGGATAGAGGGAGAGGGTGGTGCAGGAGATGGCTGACGACTGACAAAGAAGGATCTTGGAAGAGAGTGAGTAGCGATGGGAGCACCCAGCTTTGCCACAAGTGACCAAGTGAACGTAGTCAAACAATCCTTTTGCCTGGAGGAGGCCCCGTCTTGTTCATACAGGGGAGTTTTAATACCCACCTTGGTCAGTTGCGTTGAGGTTTCACTGCGAAGACGCACAGTAAGGAAAACCCAGGTAAAACCCACCAAATGTGAAGACTTACCTTACTCTTTGACAAGACTGTTTTCACCAACCTTTTCTGAAAGGATGGGTAGATGTGGAAGCCAGGTGTGGTGTAGACATCCACTCAGAAGGCTGGATTCCATGTTTGAAGCTAGGTAGAGCTACATGGTAAACATCCTATCCCACACAGTCAAGCTAGTAAGCAGGACAAACAGCTTTATGTAGAGCTAAGTGTCTTGGATCCCTTTCCTGGGATATGCCTCCGCAATCCCCCCTGGCTCTTGGGTCTGAGTCTGAGGGGACCCCAAGCTTTATGCTTGTGACTCTCAGCTGTCTCCCCGAGAAACAGGCATCTCAGGCTGTGCAGTTGTTTTACTAAAGGCTGCAAGCTGCCTTTTGCTCCTGCAGCTGGGAAAGCCAGCACCCACCTTCACCTGGAGCTTGTTAGACGCCCCCACCTGTTTTGAGTTTGAGTGCTGGCTTCATTATTAGCCAACCCATGCTATTGTAACCCAGGGCAGGTATCTCCACTGCTCCTGCCTTGGTTTTTCTCATTTCTTAGAGGATGACATCATCATTTTTACTTAGCCATGCTGGACCACAGGGGAGGACGATAAATGAGGGACTCAGGAAAAGCTCACGTGAGGGACATACATGAGGGGCAGACATGAAGGAGGGCAAGGGCTCCATAGCTCTGAGTCCTTACGAAGACTTCAGTTCCTGTAGGTTTGCCTAGAGACCATCCGGACTCAGGCAAAGTGTGGGCCAAAGGTAAGACAGCATGTTTACCTTGTAGATATGGGAGGCAGACGTGGTAGGAGGTAGCAAGAACCTGGACGTATCTTGCTGCCACTGGGTGCTGGCCTCCCTCGCAGGTGCTCACTCTATGTTTGTGTGTTTGTTTGTTTATTTATTTAGGTTTTTCAAGACAGGGTTTCTCTGTGTAGCCTTGGCTGTTCTGGACTCACTTTGTAGACTAGGCTGGCCTCTAACTCAGAGATCTGCCTGCCTCTGCCTCCCTGAATACTGAGATTACAGGCATGCACCACCATGCCCGACTCAATGTTTATTCTTTCTCCAGCTGAGAAGTGTGGGTCAGGCTTTCACTCCATGCTGGAGGAAACAGGTTAGGTGGGGGGGGGTACTTAACTGTCCAGGTCTCAGCTGGCATAAATGAGTCCAAGGTCAGCACCAGGTTCGTACGAAAAGCCCACCATTTCTAGTATCTCTCCTTTCGTCCTATGATCTGTTGACCAGGTCTTAAACAGAGGGAACCGTCAGCTCAGACTTAGTCATCGTATCATTATTAAGACACATTTTAAAAGCTGCCCAAGTGATTGTGTCCTGGCTATAAAGAGTAAGCAGAGGCTCTCCATTTGCTAACTCCCAATCTTGCAGGTCAAGTTGCTGACAGAGCTGTGGCTCTACCACCCATATGTCCCGCCAGTGACCTGGGCGTTTGGCTGATCGTGGACATAGCAAAGGTAGAAAGACCCATGGATGACTCTATGGTGGCCACTTGCCTGTACTGAAATGTGTTACTTTTACAAAGATGCAGGGTCGGGGGGCTTTCCTTCACACTACAAGCCAACCCAAAAGCCAATGTGTCTAGAAGCATCACACCCAGAAGGTTCATGAATGGTGGGTCGATGGGTTTGGAAATTCAGCAGCCCTTGGTGTGAACGCTGCGGAAGTGGAAGCACAGGAGGTAGAGAGGGGTGGCCCAAGGGTAAGGAGAGAGGCTACAGTGTGGTGCCTGTGGCTATCAGTAATGTGGCTTTATTGTTTTACATTATAACCAAACACAGGCAAAACTTACCACTAAAATTATTATAAACTCAGGTCACTTACCGGGTTGTACAGCTGTCACCACTATCTGGGTCTCCAACATTCTCACCATCACTAAGAGAAGCTGCGTGGTTAACAGTCCAATATTCCTCCCCGGCAGCTCAGGGCGTGGCTGCTCTGCGGGAGATGGGTCAGTTATAATGCAGGCCTTGCCTTTCCTCTCTCCCTGATCCTGGTTGAACGCTGGAAACCCACCTTTGGGGTCCATCTCTAGGCAGGGAGCAATAGTGTGAAGCAGCCTCTGGCCGTCACTCAGGGACTCTGGTGTGGAACCCCTTACAGGATCCAAGGCTCTAGCTTATGGGAAACGGAAAGTCGTCTTGGTATTTTAAATGTCCCGAGTTTCATGGAGGGACCCAGCTCCCAGCAAATTCTAGTTACCAACCTTGGGGGGGTGGGGGGAATAAGTGCCAAGTTATATATAAGTGGTGTCAGGTTAGCGCCATAATTTTATCAAAATCACTGTGCTCTTTCAATGTGGCTGGGACCATGGGGAGGCCACAAGAGAGGTGGTCATTTGACAAGCCACTCCTGAGTGCCTGCTGTGTTTGTGCTGGGAGGGGGGCCTATGCCTTAAGAAGATCTTGACACGGGAGCAGTGGAGCGGGTGCTCAGAGGTAGAAAGTCCCCAACACAGGAATGCTATAGTAGGAGAAGGAAGATTGTGTGAGTGTTCCTCATGATTGGTAACAGTTGTGAGGGGCCTGGCTACTGGTCCGAGGCTTGTCTATGGCCAGGGCTGAGCTCTATTCTAAAGAGAAGCAATGGTGCCGTGGCATGAAAGCTGATGGGGAGCTGCCTCTAGTTTGGTTCAGCTGTATGAGTTAGGACTCTAAGGAAAGAAGTTTGTGGCAGATGGGTGGGAGGGAGGGACAGGCTTCACTGTGAAGATCTTAGGGTCTTACAGAGAGCAGCTGGGTTTTCCCCTCTACACCGGGAGCAATACACTAAGCTGAAAAAGCCCCAGTGCTCAGTGACATCACGTGCAATGCTTACTCATGTGTTTATGGGGAGCTGGTATCTACAGATTTCTACTGTATGTTGTGCAATACTTGATAAAGACGATAAAAGACTGTCACTGCCTTGCACATTTACTGCCTTATGCATTTAATCACCATTTTAAAGCATGCTCCCTCACCTTGTATAAAAACCATTGTAAAACAGTGCCCCATGTGTGACCAGGGGCACCCACTGCCTCGGGAGGCCATATATGGCACTTGGCTGGTATCATCTAGATTCATGAGAGGACACTCTGAGGCTCAGGCCACTTCTAAGTTGCCTTCAGCCATGTTTCTCAGACAGTATCTTCACTGTTAGTGCTGTCATCTGTCATTATATTGTCAGTCTGTTGTTCTGTCCCTGAGTGCTTGCTGTATGTCAGGAACTTCTCTGACTGCTTTCGCGGCTCTCTGTCACTAGTGCCCTTGTTAGCTCAGCCTTACAGATGGGGGAAACTGAGACCCAGAAAGATAGTAAATGGTGCTGTAGTCAGGCTTGGTGGCACCTGGGGTTTAGGGTGGAGCTCAGGATTCTGGGGTCAGGTGGAAGGTAGCCTTGGTACAGGAATGGCCTCTTTAACAAAAGACAGATATAAACCCCTGCCTGTGCCTCCTTTCCAGAGAAGAAGGTTATGGAATTGCTGTCTTAGGCAGGACTTTATATCCCTACTTTTCAGTTGGGGAAATTGAGGCCCAAAGGAAAAAAGATAAAGGAATTTAGGGATCTGTACCCCTTATGACTGTAATATTCACAAACTTTCCTCAACACTGTTCTTCTCTGTGAGCTAAATGTTCTACCATCATTCCTGTCTTATAGATGACAGGCTCAGAGGAGTTGAGTCACTTCCCTGGGAACACACAGCATATTCATGCAGTCCTGGGGCTGGCACCCAGGCCTCTCTCAGTCCCCAAAGACAGCCTTCCATCCTGGTTCACCTCTGAGGAGAGCAAGGCCCTAGGCGGAGGGAAACTGTGGTCACCTAGCCCTGTGGTTTCCAGTGCCACTTGCAGCTTGTGGGTCAGGGACAGGGAGAGACAAGGAGGGTGTGGCCTGCTTGTCTTGCCCTGTTCTTCCACGCCCTTGACATAAAAACCCACTCTACAGTGTCAGGGTGCATGCTGAGACAAACACGGGAGGTGGGGTCAACTTGTACGATCCTCTTGTTCTTGAGCAAGCCACTGATTTATGAAGTGGATGCAAAGGACAGGTGGCTGTGTGACCATGTGACCAGCCCAGAGCGGTCTGACTCTACCGGTGGGGAGTGGCACAGTACACAAGTAGCCTATCTGTCTGTCTATCTGTTTGTCTATCTATCTGTCTGTCTATCTATCTATCTATCTATCTATCTATCTATCTATCTATCTGTCCATCTATCCGTCTGTCTGTCTATCTATCTGTCTATCCATCTGTCTATCTATCTGTCTGTCTGTCTATCTATCTATTTATTATCTATTTATTTATTTTGCTGTACTTCGTGGCTCCCCTCCACCCACCTGTCCAGACCAGCAGTTAGCCCCTCTGTGCCTGGTCTGGCAGGCTGGACCACATTTCTCTCAGGTTTCTAGCTCGGCAGCCGAACCCCAATTCTCTGGAGACCTCTGACTTCTTCTCCCACCTGAACTCTCATCTCCTGAGGGGACATTCCAGAGCCGACAACCTGGCTGTCTGCTTTGGTGATGAAATCCAAAAGTAAATCCTTGAATGTTTGCTGGACATGTCCGAGTTTAATCTTTGTGGCAGCAGCCCTGCGAATTTGATCCTCTGTCTACTTTTGATGAAAGCCAGACCCAGGAAGGTGCCTGCCCAGGAGCTTGCAGTTGAGCAGAGGGGTGTGCCCAGAAGGTGGTTTTCTTCCCTTCAGACCCGCCCAGCAGGCACTTGCTTCTGATGGCCTCTGTCTGTCCTCTCTATTTGTGGCTGGAAGTCTGTCCAAACATAGAGCTTGGGCCTGGAGTCACTGCCTCATCTCCAAGTTTCCCAGGGCTTTCCAGTCCTCAGAAGAAATGGAGCATCTCTGTCACATGCATGCCTCAGCTTCAGCCCATCCTCTTGGGGACAGGAGCCTACACCACAAATCCAGGCTCCCCTGACCTTGAGCTACATCAAGCACAGAAGGGCCTGGAAGTGGCTCCCGGCTTGGGTGGGTGGAGGCTTTGGTCTGCATTCTGTGTGCAAGGCAGCCTCCTGGGTAGGCTTTGGGCCCAGCACCACCTGTACTTGTTCCTCCCGGATAGACCTTTCATCCTCTGGAGCCACACTTTCTTGGTCTCTAAGATAAGATCACATCTTTACCTCATTGCGGTTGTTGGAGGGCTAAGTGAGTCACAATGTGCAACTGCTCAAAATCCTACGTCCTGAACAGGACCGGCTTTTGTAATTTGCGGGCCGAGTCCAACAGTGGAATGGTTTCTTTGTTCACAAGTTACTTTACGTGTCAGCGCGGCACGAAGGAGCGTTAAATCAAACCTCAGCTGTGTGAGCATAGGAAATCGCTGGCACCTGGTTTGGGATCTGGGTGTGGCTCTGGATTTTAGGCAGCCAGGCTTAAGAGTCAAATCTAGAGGTGGAAGCGGCGCTTTCGGCGGGGAGCTTACTCCATCTAGCGGCGTGAAGAAGAACAGCACCCGCTTCTTGCATCTTAGGTGGACTCCTTGGCTAGAGTCACCCCCTCTGCCTCACCTTACTCCACATCCCCAGCAAATTGCCACATCCTTTGTATTATTTTCTAGGGTCTCCAGGTACCTCTTCGTCATCAGCTTTTTGGCTCAGTCTATTTCCTATTTTAAATTAAAAATCATTCTATGCACCAAGTGAAAAATTAGAATATAAAACATTTACATTTTAAAACAAATAATACATCTTTGGCAGAGATCAACATTCCTTTACCTGAAAATCTTCCAACCAAGTACTCCAGAATTTTGACCTCTTTTTTTTCCTTCAAGATTTTAGAAACGTAGTTCAGTCTGCACATGCTACAACATTAACCAGCCCTCCCTCATAATCAAACTAAAATAAATGAATATTCACACTAAATGGGATGAGAAGATTCAATTTCTGTTCACACGAGATTTGGAAGCAAATTAATTTTTTGCCACCAAGCTTATGAAAACATTGTTTTCAGAATTTCTTGGATTTTGAGGTTACAACTGCAAATGAAGGAGTGACAAGGCGTGAATGATTACTTAATAATAATAATAATAATAATAATAATAATAATAATAATAATAATAATAATAAAAGCATACAGTCTTTTAAAACACACCTTCTGAATTCACAAGGGTTTTCCCTTCAGTGCTCTGCGTGCATGCGTGTAGGGGTACACACCATGATCTGCACAGTCAGGGCATCCCTGTCCTCAAGAAGGGGAGCCGTTGTCCTGACGGAAAATTAAAAATGGAGGGAGGAACGCCTGTTTATTGCGACACAAGGAAGTAGTAGGGTTTATTTTCCAAGAAGTGTAATTTTACTCATGAGCAATTTCCCCCTGTGGAGACACAGCTCTTTCTAAAAGGTGGTTTTCCATCTCAGTCTAGCCCGATGGTTCTCAGCCTTCCTAACGCTGCAACCCTTTAGTACAGTTCCTCATGTTGTGGTGACCCCAACCATAAAAATCCTTCACTGCTGTGCCACAATCGTAACTTTGCTACTGTTATGAATCAAAGTGTCAGTATCTAACATGTGACCCACAGGGTTTGTGACCCACATGTTGAAAAGCACTATTTTAGAGGATCCCCCCGCCCCCATTGTAATGCTTTATCAAGTTTGAAGATAAACATGTGAGAGCGATATTTCTAACTAGTTCAGAAAATCCATCGATTTTCTTAAAATCATGTATGTTCAGAAGTCAAAATTATTCAAACTAAAGGTACTGAATTTGTAAGATCACTTGTATCTGTAGTGCTTTCTTCTGCTGAGCGTGAAGAGGGTTTTCATGGAGGAAGAGTGAATTTGGATCGTGTGCAGCACTCACCTCCATAGGTCTAAGGACAGGGGACTCCAGTCAAAGGCCCTCATATGGCGGATGGGATCCTTTTAGGAAAAACATGTTGAAAACATGGAAGGAAATGTAGGCAGTTGGAGAGATGGCTCAGCAATTAAGAGCACTGTCTGCTCTTCCAGAAGTCCGGAGTTCCATTCCCAGCAACCACATGGTGGCTCACAGCCATCTATGATGGGATCTGACGCCCTCTCCTGGCATGCAGGTATACATGCAGATAGGGCACTCATACACTAAATAAACAAATAAAATTAATAAAAAAGGAAATCATATACGAAGAAAAGAAAAATAAAAGAGGGCCACCTGCTGTGTCACTAGACATGGTCGGGTGGTTGTGACCTTGCAAACTGAAATCTTGATGCTGTGGAAGAGCACCTTTCATGAAAGACAGAACTTAAATCACTAAGTCAGTTTACGTTTTTCTTCTACCATTTCTGCTCATGTCTCTAGGCACGGCCCAGGATGCTTGTGTTCTGCTGAGGGTGGGGGCAACTGTACTCTGTATGGGGTGTTGTCAGGAGACTCTGTGTTTCTTTCTGCCTCACTGCCTGCCCCGGAAGCTTTGCCAAGGCCTCTAATGTCACTTCACCTCAGGCAGTAGCACAACAACTTCCTGAGATGACCAAACAGCACCTAGGCAAGCATGGTCCTCCCTGTCCAGCTGACACAGTGACCTTCACCCTCTCCAGATGGTTGCTGTAGGAATGGCGGCTCTCTATCTCTGGCTTTAGCTGCTTATGCTGATGAGTGCAAGCTATTTCACAGATTCCAAGAAGTTCCCCCCCCACCCCGCCCCAGGGATTCCATAGGGTATTATTTCACATACAAAGCCACAACCTGATCCTCACTGGGTCTAGAGACACCAACCCCAACCCTTCCTTCCATTTTTAAAACCCTCAATAGATGCGGCTGACCATCTGCTCACTGTACCTCTCCAGTGGATGCTTCTGTGAAAACGTATGCCGTTTAGCATTCTGTTGCTGCGATTCTGAGATAGAAATGCTTTTCATTTCTGCCAAGGTCACACTGCAGGGAAGGCCCAATTGGCAATGCTGCCCTCCTACTGAGTTCTCCTTGCAGCCCAGGCACACGGTGTAGCCTTTGGTCCATGTCGTACTCAGCGGAGTGATTGGAAACTGCCTTGTGTTATCTCGTACAATTTGAGCTACATGATTGAATGGCTGTCTGGATGCAGGTGAGCCTTCACAGACAGCCTTACTTCTTAACTGAATGAATAAACCATGCAGCCTGCAGAGCCTCTAACTACACCTAACCATATTGAGAGGTTGATTTGTGAGGATCCAGAGACATTCTTGTGGTGGAAAGCTCTTAAGAATCAGAAATTGTAAAAGTACTTTTCTGTATGTTATGTAGTGTGTGTGTGTGTGTGTGTGTGTGTGTGTGTGTGTGTGTATGTGTGTGAAGTCTAGATGTCACTATCAGATGTCTTCCTCTGACTTACTTATCACCATCACCATCATCACCATCACCATCATCACCACCACCATCATCACCACCACCATCATCATCACCATCCCCACCATCATCATCATCACCATCACCATCATCATCACTCTCATCATCATTGAAACAGGGTCTCTCAACAGCACCTGGAGCTCACTGATTAGGTAGACTAGCTGGCCAGTAAAGACCCTTCTATCATTGCTCTCAGATTGCTGCCACTCTTGGCTTTTTTCACGAATTTTGGGGATCCAAATGCACGCCTCCATGCTCCATTGCAGCCCAATATGAGATGGGGGTGAATGAAGACCTTTATCATGCGGTAACACAAAAGAATTTTTTTCAGAAGCACCATTGATTTTGAGAGGCATCTATTTTGGATATCAATAGTTTATTCATTTTCTTCACCAAGTAGTATTTCGCTGCACTGAGTATGCCACAGGCTTGTTTATGCATTTGTTTATCCACCTGTTGTTAGGCATTTGGGTTATTTTAGTTACCTTGCTGTTAAATAAAAGCTGTTGTGAATTTTTGTGGATACATAAGCTTCCATTTCTCTTAAGTAAAAATGTAGGAGTGAAATGTCTGGTAATTGAGTGGGTACATACTAAACTTTTAAAGCAGTGGTTCTCAACCTTCCTAAAGCTGTGACCCTTTAATGCAGTTCCTCATGTTGTGGTGATCCCTAACCAAAAAATCATTGTAATATTTATTTATAACTGTAATTTTGTTTTGTTACTGTTATGAATCATGATGTAAGTATCTGGTATGAAGGGTATCTGACATGTGACTCCTGTGAAAGGGTCATTCAATCCCCAAAGGGGTCATGACCTACAGGTTGAGAAGCACTGTTTTAAAGACTGGGTGAGATTTCTCTCCTCAATTAATCTATTCTATAAATACCCTCACAGGCACATCCAGGGATGTGTTTCCATGGTGATTATTATAACTCTTTAAATTACCATGGTTGTTTCTTTAAAACAGCAGTTTTAAACCCATTCCCACAAACATTGAGTAAGTTGGAGCTCATGTCATCTGTCGGCACCACATATGACCAGTCTTAACCATAGCTAGTTTGGCAAGTTTATGGTGGTGTACATTTGGACTCTTGCTTCCTGATACCGAGCAATATAGACTAGCCTTCACACCTGACCTCCATTCTGTTCGGATGAAGCATCTGTTCAACTTCTTTGCTCTTTTGAAAGTTTTTGTCTGATTGAGTTGTGAGACTCCTTTATGAATTCTGAATATGAGTTCTATGTAAAATACATGCTGTGCAGATATTTTTCTCAATATTTAGCTTGTCCTTTCACTCTCCTCATAAAGTCATTCAAACAGCAGATGTTCTGAGGAACTCAAAAGTTCTAAAAGTGAAGAAATTAGGGGGGATAGAAATGCTAATTGCCTCAATATCTAATCAGGATACATTGTATGCATGCATTGAAATATTACACTGTACTCCATAAATATATGCAAGTGTGACATGTCAATTAAAAAGAAAATTTAAGATAAAAAACAAAAAAAAAATCAAAGAGCAAGCATTTTCCTTCTGATAAAGCTTGTGTCATCATCTTGCACTTTTGTGGATTGTGCCGTTCGAGAGACGTTTGCCTAATGTAAGATCATAGAGTTTCTCCTGTATTTTCAAATGGGTATGTACATTTGTGTATATATACATGTACACACCTCTGGTTTAAGCTTATGTTTATTATTCATTTGAGCTAATTCTTGTATACGGTAAGATATCTAACGTTTTTGTTTGAATGGGAATGTCCCCCACAGGCTCCGGTATTTGAACACTTGGTCCCCAGCTGGTTGTTCGACAATGTTATGGGAGGTGCAGCCTTGTTGGAGGGAGAACATCACTGGGCATGGGTTTTAAGAGTTCATAGTCTTACTTCACTTCCAGTTTACACTCTGCCCTTCTATTTTTTTTTTTTTTGAAACAGGGTTTCTCCGTGTAGCCCAGGCTGGCCTTGAACTCACTTTGTAGACCAGGCTGGCCTCGAACTCACAGCGATCCACCTGCCCCTGCCTCCCAAGTGCTGGGATTAAAGGCGTGAGCCACCGTACCCGGCTCACTCTGCCCTTCTTGCTTACAGTTGAGGATGTCATCTCTCAGCTCCCTGCTTTGGTAGGTCTCACACACCATCATGGGCTCTCCCTCTGGGACTGTAAGACAAACTAAGCTTCCATAAGTTGCCTTGGTGTTTTTGCCCCAGTAAGAGAGGCAGCTCACAGATACGGTGTCATTTCTTCACACACGGACGTCCAGGTTCCTCAGTGCTGTCTCTGTTTTAGCTGCTCCTCTGTCTGTCTGTGTCTCAGCTATTTCAGCTTAATAATAAAACTTGAAATTAAGTAATGCTAGTCCTTTCATTTGGCTGTTGTTAAAAAAATCACTTGGACTAGTTTAGGTTAGTCCTTCAGCTTTTATAGAAAATATGGACTAATTTTATCAATTCTGAAAGGGATTTTAACTGGAATTGAATCTATAAGTGGATTTGGGAAGACATCCCAATACTGAGGCCATCAACCCTTGAACATTCTAATGTTTTCCATTTAATTGTTTTAGATTTCCACGGAGCAGAGTTTTAAAGCATTTGAGTACTTCTTCAGTGTTTGTTTATGGCAGCATTATGATTGGTCCTGTTTTAATAATCTTAATTTCAGATTGTTTCTAGCATAAAGACATAACAACTGAGTTGATATGTATAGATCTTGAATTCCATTATCAAAGTAGCACAATTATTAACTGCAGAATTTCTTTCTTTCTTTCTTTACTTATTGATCAATTTATAGATAAATCCATTGGGCTTTCTGAAAGAATTTTCATTTTCATGTCATCTGAGAGAATAAACTTGTACTTCACCCCCCCCCCCCCTATTTTTTTTTCTTGGATGACTTGGTTTGTTTTCCTGCTCTAGTGCACAAGCCAGAGCCTCCAGAGCAATGGTGAGCTGAAGTGGCAAAATCTATTCTTGTAGAATTCCCTTCCCCATTCTAGCTCAGTGGTTCTAATGCCTTTAATACACTTCCTCATGCTGTGGTGAGCCTCAAGCATAAAATTAATTCATTGCTACATTACAACAACAGCAACAACAACAACTACTACTACTACTAATACTAGTATTATTTTGGTTTTTTGAGACAGGGTTTTTGTGTGTAGCCTTAGCTGTCCTGGACTCGCTTTGTAGATCAGGCTGGTCTCAAACAGAGAGATCCACCTGCCTCATCTTATTTTTTTCTTTAAATATTGGATAAAATGTATTGATGAAGTCATATGAACCTGGAGTGTTTTTCCTGATTTGATCAATTTGTTCTATTATTTTTAGAAATTTAAGTGTGGTGAAATAGGCATTCAGCATGTTATCCTGGAGATGGTGTCTTGCTGGATGGTCTTGTACTCTCAGGTTTAAGCTGTCCTCCTGCCTCACCCTTCCTAAGTAGCTCCCAACACAAGTATACGCCACCACACTGGGCCCTTATTCTCTTAACTACTTTTAAGGGCACAGTTCGATAGTGTTAAGTTAATTCACATTGTTATGCCACCATCTTGCAGAACTTTCTGCACCTTGAAGACTGGAAATCTCAATGCATTTTAAAGCAAGGCTCATTACTTCTTCCTGTGCTGACCCAGTTTATGCCTGGTTGGTCTTCAACAGAGGTTCCAAGAAAGCACAGTGGTTTCTCAACTGTCCAGGAAAAAAAAAAAAAAAAAAAAAACAGTGGGAAAACATGTAGTCATGCAAAATAATCAAATCAAACCCTTATCTCAAACATACAAAATCATTTTATGATTGATTAACATTGAAGTGTAAAACCTAAGCTTGAAACTAGTGGACAAGAGTAGAGAAGTTTCCTGGTACTGACTGGGCATTGTAGTTTGGATACAACCCAATGACCAGTTAACAAAAGGCAAACTGTGCAAGGGGATCTCATCACTCTCCAGTCATTGAGTAACAGAGGAAATAATCAATAGAGTGAAAAGACAGCCTATAGGATTGGAGGAAAAGTTTGAAAACTACATATTTGATGAAGAGTGGATGTGCAAAATACATAAGGAATTCAAACAACCCCAAAGCAAAAACAAAACAAAACAAAAACCAAATAAAACAACATCAAAAAACAAAACAAACCCTAACCAAACAAAACCAAGCAACCCACTGACAAATGGACAGAAAACATGAGTAGGTATTATTTTAAAAATATACAAATAAAGAAGTGGAAGCTGGGCATAGTGGTGCATGCCGTTAATCCCAGAACTCAAGAAGCAGAGGCAGCGTATTTCTGTTAAGTCTGAGGCCAGCCTGGACTACATAGCAAGTTCTAGGCTAGCCAGAGGATATACGGTGAGACTCTGTCTCACAAACAAAAACAAACAAACAAACAAACACGAGTCCGCTCTTCATCTCTTTACCTTTATGTCTGCCACCTGTGTTGACCTACATGTTGGTTTCTCTGAGGATTATAAAACGGGTAAGTGTGGGCTGTGTATTTTAAATTGTCCAGCAGGAAAAATGAACAACATCATTGCATTGTTCTGCTCAAAAGCCCTAACACTGTTGCTACTGAAATTGATTCTTTTTGATTCTCAAGCCAATCCCTGCAGCCAGGGGCATGGGAGGCAATGCTTGGCTTGGCACACTGCCATATCCTTTATTCTTAGGACTGGAGTACGGTCATCTCCCCAGAATTTTATGGGTCTTTTAAGTTCCACTCAGGGTTTGGCTGCCCTCAGGGTGTCCCTAAGTCTGAGTTTTAGATAGAGCAGAGATTGTAGCGATCTGCCAGTTGAGCTGATCCTTGTTTTTGAGAGACAAGGATATTTTGTTTTAGCTTCTCTAAGAAACCACATGGCCTCTTTGCATTCCTTCTTGGCATTATTTCCCACAGAGAAAGAGTGATTTGGTTTGGATTCATGGACTTTTCCCTCATGGCTGTTCTTAGTAGTAGTATTCATGGTAACTGCTTTTCAATACCTTCTGGTGTTTGTGCGTCCGTAAAGCCAGGACTGAGCTTCAGCCTCATTCAGAAATAAAGCTAGCATGGATTTTGGAGGTTGGCTAAGCCTACTTCCAGCTACGTAAGCAGCTGCTTCAATGTTCCTGGGAATCATCTTTTCATCTGCAAAAATAGATTCCGGGGACAGCTAGCTTATGGGGCTGTGACAGAGCTTGTGTTGGGATGCTTTCTGTTACTGTAAGAAAATCTTGGAGGCCGGGTCTTTCCTAAAGGGAATAGATTTTTTGTTAAAAAGGTTACAGTTTTGGAGGCTGAAAGTCCCAAGCTGGCTAGCCCCTTGGGTTCACTTTCTATAGTGAGGGTCCAGTGGCAGAGTAGCATCACAGTGGGAAGGATCCTACAGTAAAACGGGAAGCAGGAGTGTAGAGAGCAGCCAGGCATGCTCTTTGATAGCAAACCTGTCTTGAGGACTAACTAAGGTCCTGTGAGAAGTACATACATTCTTTCCAAGAGCAGCACAACTAGTGACCTACGTGTACCACCGCTTCTCCTATCTTAAAGGCTCTACCACCACCTGATACTTCCGCAGTAGGATGACAGTCCTACTGTCGGGGCACATTCAGGACATGTCCAACCCATAGCAAGGATATGTGTATAGAGAATTTCATAGCTGGAAGTCACACCACACTGGGCCATCTGCTCTTCAGACATGTATCATTTATAATCCTATATAGAGCATCCACCCTCACCCTTACTCTCTTCATTGAAAATAGCTCTGTTATCTGTTTCCTCCCACCAGAATATAAGGCTCACAGATGCAGGGCACATATCCATCTGACCGATTGTAGGCTACTGCTGTGGGAAATGGAGGGCAGTGTGACTGAGGATGTTAGGAGACAGAAGAGACCTCCAAGATTCCCCTACAGAGAGGCGAAGGATGTGAGGCATCAATCCACCAAGTCGCAATGGCCATGAGGTTAGGTCCTCTCACTACAGACACCGTTGACCTATTTATTCTGCCTTGTCCTACCCACAGGCAGAGTGGGACTCCCATGGCCAGAGTAATTTTGTGTCAGAGACACGCCCCCACCCCAAAGTCTTGCCACTTGCCCTTGGTAGTGGTTGAGCCCACCTGCACAGTGATGGTGAGTGCTGAGGGAGTGTGGATGAGGCAGCCACAGTATCCACTAGACAGTTGACTGGAGAATGGTGACCATGATCACAATGTGCCGCCAACCCAGGGCAGCCCTCTTCCTTTCATCTCGTTATTAATTTGAAGAATGTTTTGAGTCTCCACATTTTTGTCTGAACAACCTGAGGATGCTCAGGGCTCATTTTAGCTTCTTTTGTGTGGTCTGGCTAGCACAGGGATAGAGGTACCAGTCCTTCCTTTAGCCTGGAGTTTGGCTTCTCAACCTAGGTGCACACTGGCGTCACCTGGACTGCTTTAAAGTAGCCTGATGCTCAGGGCTCCACCATTAGAGACCTTGTCTCAACCCATCTGGAATAATGCCTCTACATTTAACATTTCCAAAGAAAAAGTCCCTTTCTTTGCTCCCTAGGGAGTTATGATATAAGATGAAATCCTCATTACATAAGCAGCTAATGCAAGCATCTGTGAAGGTCAAATTGTCTGACTTCGTGTACAGCTTGATTTGATGGTTCATGATGTCACTAGGGTCTCAATTTCTATGATCATTACACCTCTGCCTTGCCTTGTATAATTGATATCTGTTTCCTTAGCCCTTTTGTTGTCAGAAAAATGATTGTAATGCCTAAATAGATACCAGTGCATCCTAGGGCATATTCCTTCCCTTTTATGCCCAGAAGAGACAACATCCTTGTCTTGTTATTCCCAGCACATGTTTTGAGAGTCAGGCTGTTTGAGCTATACTAAGACCCCATTCTACTCTCAGTTGCTATGGCCATAAGTAGTTCAAATCATGAGCTCCATTCTAGAGATGGATGTGGTGAGTTTCCCATCTTAGCCTTGAATGCACAGTACAACTCCCCGGGTAGTGTCTAAACATGCTGATGCCCAGGCCCCAGCTACAGAAATTGTTCTTTGACATGGCGTGGGTCATAGATATTGGCATTTCTCCTTCTTCTTCTTCTTCTTGTTCTTCTTGTTCTTGTTCTTGTTCTTCTTGTTCTTGTTCTTGTTCTTCTTCTTGTTCTTCTTCTTCTTCTTCTTCTTCTTCTTCTTCTTCTTCTTCTTCTTCTTCTTCTTCTTCTTTTTCGAGACAGGGTTTCTCTGTGTAGCCTTAGCTGCCCTGGCTCACTTTGTAGACCAGGCTGGCTTTGAACTAACAGCGATCTGCCTGCCTCTGCCTCCCGAGTGCTGGGATTAAAGGCGTACAGCACTACGCCTTTACAGCATTGATATTTTTCAGAGGTTCTCCAGGTGGCTCTGAGGTGCAGCTAGGGCAGAGAACCATTGGCCCAGACATCACATAGCTTAGTGATGCAGTGTGGACCACATAAGGAGGGCCATGAGTACAGATGCTCTGCTTGGGTCCAGGAAGATGCCTAAATTAGGGGCAAGCCACACATCTAGCAGTCTTATGGGGTTACATGACTGTACTCAGGACACTTGAATAGAGGAACAAAGCTCTGGACCAAACAGTTCCCAACTAGGAAAGGAGATGTCTAATGGCCACCTGATGGTGAGTAACTCGTGCACATGGGTGCTGTGGTGGCATCTCCCTTTTACAGATCTACAGCTGCTAGATACATACATCTTCCCTCTGCTGGTTTCCTCATCTGATAAGTGGCTTTGGAGAATACCCATGCATTGTAGTGTTGTCAATTTAACACAAACTCAGGAAAAGATAATCATACTTGAATTGCCTCCATTTGATTGGCCCATGGGCATGCCTATGGGGATAGTTTCTTGATTGCTGATTGATGTGGGAGGGCCCAGCCCACCATGAATGATATTATAATAGACAAGTGAGCCTGGGATGTTTAAGAACTTGAGCTTTGGAGTGAGCTAGGAAGCAAGCCAGTCAGCAGCACTCTCCCATGGTCTCTGGTTCAGCTACTGCCTTGGCTTCTCTTGATGGTGATGGACTGTAAAGTGTACCATGAAATAACCCTTTTCTTCCTGAGTTGCTTTCGGTCATTGTGTTTATCACCACAACAGAAGAAACCAGAATACCATGTCTCTTTTTAATTGACTACAAATGATTGAGATTTGTGGGGAATGCCCTCACTTTCTTGAATCAAGGGGAATCTACTCACAGAGTCGGGGTGCTATATGAAGGAAGTCTCTGTACTCCTCTGAGTTTCAGAGTCATCATAAGGAAAACCAAGACTACCATTGGGGATGGTCTACCATTAGCATGAAATACAAGAACATCTATAAAACTTGTAATGCAGCCATTAACAGATAATAGTGCTTCCATGAGTTTTTTCAAGGAAACTCGTTAGAAAAATTTTAATGTGATATTACTGGGGAAACTAAGATACATGACGTTGGGCCCCCTTAATCATTCTACGGTGATAAGATGGAACTCCTTGATCAGTCTTTGGACTCCACACCTTCAGCAACAAAGCCTGGTCCTTTTCAGCTCTGTATCCCCAACTGCACCCAAGGGGCTCTGGAGTTTCCATCTTGGAGTCTTGGGGCTGATAATCTCATTAGGAAGGTGGGGTTGTAAAAGGCTTTGCCTTGGAGTCTGTATTTGCACATGGTCACAGTGTCTGGATTTGAATTGGATGTTACTGAGGATGGCTTAAGGATGAAGGCACTGTGGCCTGAAGAAAGTGCTAGTAACCCAAGGCCAAGTGTGTGGACTAACCATCCCTTGTAATAGTTTCCCTCTCCTGAGCAATGGAGCCATGGAAGAAGTGGTTGAGAGTGTATGAAATAGTTCTGTTTATTGATTAGAACAGGGTATAAAAGTACAGCATTTTGCAGGCATTCTGGACCTTCTGGGAGGGACATGCAGTGTTGCGCTTGAGCTGGGAATGGAGAAGAGGGACAGACCTTGGGCAATGACTCTCCCCCTGGGGAGTGTTGAGAGACTTGCTCTATGAGCACAGATGCTAGTGTGGGAGAATTATTAGTCCCTACCACTGGAAACAGTTTGGGTCATCTGATAACACCATGCTTGATAATCCAGTCCTATTCTACGAGTGTTATGTGCTTGCCTCTCCCGATCCTGTCATGATAAATTCTTAATTGTTCTGTGTGATGCTCTTTCTTCCCACTAGAGGAAGGGACACAGGCACATTGGCTTGGGAGGCCATCAGAGGAGGGTGTGTGTTTGGCTCAGGCCCTCTGGCTGGCAGATCCATCAGGCTCCGCCTGGCTTGGAGGCAGTGAGTTGGGGGCATGTAAGCATAAGATTGTGCACTATGGTTTAAGCTCAAGCAGAGGGGCCTTCCGCAGGGCAGCAGCACGAAGAGATAGGCATGCTTCCAAAACAAACTCAGATCCCAGCTCGCCTCTCTCAAGAGGAGTGACAGGAAATGTTGACAATCAGAGGCGAAGCCACAGGGTGCCAGATTTCGTGGAAAAGGAAAATCTTCAGCAGAGAATTCTTCCAAAGTGTAAAAGGTATCTCTGTCCCGAGAGTCGGTGTGAAAAACCAGAACAAGGGCAGATCAGGACGTTAAGGTGTTTGTTCAGTGTCTCTGAGAGCAGGAGGGCCAGTGTCCTTTGTTACATAACATTTTGGAACAGCTGTAGTGATCTCATGATGTTGTCATCCTGGGGAAAGAGGAGCAGGGGAGAGGGTGGTTAGAGCTGTTCGAGGCTCCTGCCCCAGAGCCCAGTAACTGCACACATTTCTGGCATGGGATTTCTTTTTCTTTTTCTTTTTCTTTTCTTTTCTCTCTCTCTCTTTTTAAATTGTATTTAGCCGGGCAGTGGTGGCACACGCCTTTAATCCCAGCACTCCGGAGGCAGAGGCAGGTGGATCCCTATGAGTTCGAGGCCAGCCTGGTCTACCATGTGAGCCCAGGACAGCCAAGGATACACAGAGAAACCCTGTCTCGAAAAACAAACAAACAAACAAACCCAAAAGAAGTATTTATTATTTATACAGCATTCTGCCTGCATATGTGCCTGCAGGCCAGAATAAGGAACTAGATCTCATTATAGATGGTTATGAGCCATGATGTGGTTGCTGGGAATTGAACGCAGGACCTTTGGAAGAGCAGATAGTACCCTTAACCTGAGCCAGGAAATCTGCAGGAGCATTATTAACAAGGAACAAGCGGGTGGGGGTCTAGCTAGCCATTAGCTCAAGGTCAAGCTGAATGCCGGTATTCAGGAGAGAAAAACGACCCGTGGAACAGTGCATTGGTTTTTCTTTAAGATGCTCTGTCAATGTATGAAATGACTTTGCACATTTGTGGAGATAGTCATGCATTTTCCTGTTTATTCAATTACTCTGATTAATTATACTGACTAATTCTTGGATGTTAAACTAACCCTGCAATTCCCATCTTAAGGCTTTGATAGTCCCATCAATCAAGCTGAGAAGGTCCTCTTTAATTCTCTATTCCTTGAGATTAGTACAATTTTTTCTTTAAATGTTTTGAAGAATGCACCATAGAAGCTACTTGAATTTGTCATTTTCTCTGAGGCAAAGTTTTAAATTACAGATTCAATGCCTTTGAGACATAGGACTATTTACATTTTTGCTTTATTTCTGTATTAGTTTTGAAAGTCTGTGTTTTGTGGGGAATTCATACATCTTATGCAAATTGTCAAATTTACTGATGAATAAATTACTATCTTTTAATGCCAGAGAAACTGATAGTAGATGTTATTATTTTTACTTCTGATACCAGCAGTTTGAGAATTAAAAAAATATTTCTCTTACTAAGTAAGCATTTGTCAATTTTATTAATTGTCCTCAAAGAGATCTGTTAGCTTTGTCTGCATTGTATATTTTCTATTGTATACTTTCTAAGGTATACTTGAGACAGGGTTTAGCCTCTATGTCGCTCTGGCTTTCCTGAGTTCATGAAGGCTGCCCATGGACTCAGAGGTCCACCTGCCCCTGCCTCCTAAGTGCTGGGATTAAAGGTGTGCACCACCCTTCATATACGGCTTTCTAAGGTATACATATTGAAGACACAAAATTCTTAAATCTTCGCCTACTAAGTACCACACTTCTACATTTTGAATTAAAATATAGTGAAAATATTAAAATTTGTGGGATCTGAAGCAATACTTAGCTAAAGCAATACTTAGTATTCAAGAACATTGACCGCACACGTGTGTGTTTGTGAGTGTGTGTGTGTGTTTGTCCCACTGAACTTAAGGTAGAGAAAGCAGACTTTTGATCAAGAAAATCAAAAGAGACAGAGTTGATTGTGGGGATCTCAGTCTTTGGAAGTCGCTGTGGGCTCTGGAGTTAGGCAGCCTGTGTTCAAGGCTGGGACCTCTTACTTCCTGCCTGTGTCACTTATCCTCTCCGTGCCTTAGTTTCCCTGTGTATAAAATGGGGTTGAGTATAATATCCACCTATTGTGAGGTGGTGAAAAAAATGAGCTGCAGAAGGAATGGCTGTGGAAGGTGTTCATATGAGGAACAAGATCTGAAAGATCTCACCTGGAAAGCAAAGGAAGCAAAGAACACTTCTGTTGGGCAATTGACATTGCCTTACGGTGTTTGACATTAACATGACAGAGCTTAAATTCCCTCTCTGTCGCTCACTGTAGTTCCTCAGTTTCCTCCTCTTGCAATGAGTATGGCAGGCATAGGGTTTAAATATTAAAACACTTCTAGCTCCACAGAGTAAGCTGCTGGCCTGATTTTATCCTCTACCTAAGTGTCCTTTCTCCTGGCTGCCTAGGAACTTGCTTGGGAATCCGCAGACTACCCAAATATCTGTCAACTAATGGGTGAGCATCCAGCTGGACTGGGTCACTCTCGGACAATGGTAAAGGTCAGTTAAAAGAGGTCAGTATTATCGAGTCTGGCCTAACTGTTAGCTCTCTGGACTGCCGTCCTGTAGGGGCATCTGCTTGTAGGGGTTTCAGGTGGCTGAAGCTTGGTTGGTGCTCTCTGTGTGTTAACACAGCCTTCTCCTCGACTCCCTGGCAGTGCAGTGTTTTGGGGGAGCTTAGGCTGGGGCAGCATGACCCATGGGACAGCAGTGTCTCCTGAGGAGCATGCACAAAGCAAGCCTAGCCTCAGACCTGTGCGGGCCCTCCGAGAAATCTGGCTTGCAGAAGCAAGTTCTAGCAGCCTTGGTACGAGACATTTACATTATGATGAGAATTTCTAGGGTATCTGCAATTGTACTTTGAAGACACAAATTGTACTTTGGAAAAATTTGCACATCTGTTAAAGCTGTCCCAACTGTTCTGTATCTGAGGAACAGGCACAGAGGCAGCAAAAAAGGACAGGGCTGCCTATTCTGCAAATCTCATTCCGTGACGACCTGCTGGGCTTCACTTCTCCTAGACCTGGGCTTCCGCTATCTGTTGGTCCTGAGCAAGCTGAGGCATAGAGGTTGTAGGCTTCTGAGTCCAGGGCTTGCAGGTGTGTGCAGATTCCAGATCCTTCCCTCTGCAGTTCCCACTCCCCAGATGCCTTTCCTCAGATCTATTGTGTCCCCTGGATCTCTCCTCACCTCCTGACAGGATTCAAGAAATTCTTCTAAAGTTACGATGCCGTCTTTATTTTTATCCATTTTCTGAAAGACACAACAGAGAGGTCTTCAAAGAACCGGTATTTCACAGTTCAGCATTTGCTCTGTGTTAACCCCAGGATGGTCTTTCGCCTGCCAGTTGGTTCGTGGTTATAGCATTATGGTCCTCATGGGCTTCCTTACATCAAAAGATTGCTCTCAACACTTAACTTATTGCCACATTATTGTTATCCTACGCCCCAACATGCAGTACTCTGTTTCTGTTATTATAAGAAAATAACTGAGGCTGGGTGTTGTATAAGAAAAGAGGTAGCCGAAGCATGGTGGTGCATTCCTTTAATCCCAGCACTTGGGGAGGCAGAGCCAGGCAGATCATTGTGAGTTCAAGGCTGGCCTGGTCTACAAATCACAGAAAAGCTTTGTCTCGAATAAACCAAAAAATTTCTCCCTCCAAAATAAGAGGTTCATTTATCTTATTGTTTTAGAGCAGTGGTTCTCAGCCTTCCTAATGCTGTGATCCTTTAATGCATACAGTTCCTCATGGTGTGGTGGCCCCAACCATAAGGTTATTTTTGTTTCTACTTAATAACTGTAATTCTGCTACTGTATGAGTTGTCATGCAACTATTTTTGGAGATAGAGGTTTGCCAAAGGGGTCACGACCCACAGGTTGAGAACTGCTGTAATAGAGGTCCAAGAGCACACCACCAGCGAGGGCCTCATGGAGGACGGTGTATCATCATAGTGGGGACATGTGGAAGAGGTCACACAACAAAAACAAGAAGCCAGAGGATATGAGAAAGGGCCGGCCTTGATCATTCAACTCAGCCTCATGGCAACCACAGCACTAATATCTGAGGTAGCTCTCCCAAAGACCTAGTCACCTCCCATCAGGCTCCACCCAGGAAGGATTCCAGGACCTTAAACAATGGCCACGCTGAGGACCAGGCTTCCATGGTGAACCTTGGTCACATGCCCAAAGCACTTCCAAACCGTAACACGTGTGTGTTCCGCCTGCCCACTTTCTCCTGGCCTCGCTATCTGGCAGAAAGAACCCTGGGGGATAAGAGGTTCTGGTCCATCTCTGTGCAGACTGTCTGTGCAAACTTTCAAGATATCAGAGGGATTTCTGTTTTCCTAGCTGCAGAGAGGGAGGCTTGAGCCGAGAGAGCTCTGAATTCTTTGGTACTCTCTATTGCTAGACTTTCTTTTTTTCTTTTTAAAGCTGGGTGCAGCTATGCGTATGCCACGTCTCCACTCAGTCGTCAGCAGTGTCCACGCACTCTTTACTACATCAAGGCTGAACTGTCCCACTTCAGAATCTCACAGGCTGGCTTTGCCCTGGTTTTCAATTTTATTCCCCTTTGTAGCCCAGACAAACGTGCTCAGTAAGTACCCAGAGGGGGTGAATAAAGTCTCCTCTATCCGCTCAGCTTCTGCAAGGATTCTTATGAGATTTGCCATCTGTAGTTAATGACAACTCTTCCCCGCCCGCTGCCTCCCGCCCCGCCCTGTTCTCTTGGGTAACGCACTGGCCCACCTTGCAGGAGCGTCTCCTGGCCAATCAGTGTAAGCCCGTGCACATGTGCATGCGTACCTGGAAGAAGACGTCCACGTGCTGCCTGGGCGTGTCCTCTTTGAGCACAGGGTAGGTGTATTTCCCCATCATGTCGTAGATAGCTTTGACTATGTCCATCATCTCCTGGAAGGGGACACGGAGGCCAAACCTTCATAGGTGATTTGTTTAGGGTTCCTCTTGCCAAGAAGAATGGCAAAGTGGACCCTTTTAAGCAGATGAATGGGAGTTAGGGAGAAGACGCAACACCCTCCTCAGAGAAAGTGGTGGAATCCTCTCTGCCTTCAGAGATCTTTGCGGTTACCTCTTTTTGCATTGTCCCCAGTGAGGGGTGACACTGGAGTCCCCATTTGCAAACTGAGACAATGAAGAATTTTCCAACTTACAGGTAAATGACTGTTTTAGACTAGCCTTGAAGACACCCTCACAGGTTCTATTGCTATTTTAAGATAAGAAAAAGTAGCCAACATAAGGATTATCTACAGGACACTGAGGTTTTCTCCAACCCTGTAATTAATAGGTTTAGACTTGTAGACAAGTTATGAAACCAATACAGAGGGCTCATGTATATTTTCACCCACTTTCCCTTAATGTTAAAACTTGTATAAATGTATAAAAATGATAAAAACCAGGAAATTAACATTGCTATAATATTATTATCTAAACTATAGATTTTGTTCATATCGCATCTGTTTTCCCCCTGATATGCTTTTCTCCTTGAGATTCCATTTTGTGTCAAGCTGTGTGTTCTTTGGGACATTTTTGGGACCTTGTCATGTATGATGAGAGTGCTGGTCAGCTGACAGTGCTCTCAGCTTGGGTAAGACTTTGTAGAAGCCATGGATGTCTCACCCTCAGGGCTCCATCAGGGAGGTATATGGGGTGGCTATGTCTTGTGATTGGCGATTACTTGATTAAGGAGTTGTTTGTAATTCTCTGATTTCAATATCTGTCAACACACATTGACAGCAGAAATCTCTATGGTGTTTGCCTATTGAACATTTTATATTCTCTCTTAGAAAGTTAATGTTTTAAATCACAGATTTAAAAATCTTCTCAGAATCTGTTGCTGTGTCAAATTAGGACAGGAAAGCCAATAGCCAATGTCCATAGGGCACTTGAGGCTTTCTTTACATAGATTACTAATAATTGTAGACGTCCTGGAATACTTCTGTAATCAAGAGGTGACTTCATTTATTTATGTACTTAGTTCTTTGGACTTATGGATATCTATTATATTTTGTTTGTGGCTATTTAATATTATCACAGTTTATTTTGTTGATCAAATTGCTTTAGCTTTGACTTACTAAAACTCCTCTAGGCTATTGCTTGTAGCTGTTTGACCTGCCCCAACCAGGATTCAGGTTCATTTTCTATTTCTCCTTTCCCAGTCCTAAGACACACAGCTCTCTAAGGAGACTGGCTCCTTTTTTTTTTTTTTTTTTTATTGGAGAAAGGTGTTTAGAAAGAATGACCTGGCAAGGCATGGTCGAGCACGCCTTTAATCCCAGCACTTGGGAGGCAGAGGCAAATGGATTGCTGTGAATTCAAGACCAGCCTGGTCTACAAAGCAAGTCCAAGCCAGCCAAGATAACAGAGGAAAACCCTGTCTTGGTAAAAAAAAAAAAAAAAAAAAAAAAAAAAAAAAAAAAAAAAAAAGAATGATCTGGGTGTCACTGGGGGTCTCCCCCAACACGTGGAACTAGGAAATGGGTTTGTATTCATGCGTTCACTCCACAGGGTGCGCTTTACTAGACTTTCACAACCATGTGGCCATTGAGACCTTTTCCACTTGAGAACTTGTATCAAAGAAGGGACAGGAAAAAGAATTTGAAATGCTTGGGATTCTCATTGCCTGCAAGTTTGATAAGAATGTTCCAGATTGCAAAGATGAGGTTTTAGAAAACTACCTACATACACCTGTGTCCACCCTTCATTAACTCTGCCATCTAAAGACGCCTGGCAGGCATTAGTGGGGACAGCTCTGTCTTCTTTGCCCATTATAAAAAAGGGACTATTTAGTATGATTACTCAGTGATGTGATGGAAAAATGGATTGAACCAAGGTAGAAAACCAGGTGGTATAAATCCCACCCTAGACTCCTTTCTTTAGGTGTTCTGTGAAGTAGTATTTGAATATTTTAATTTAGAGTACCAGACATGTAACCATGTATCTAAGAGCTTAGCTGCCTAGAAAACTGATATGATGCTATTACAGTACTTTTAAAAGTGATTTTGTCTTTGATTTTTGAGATAGGGTTTGTAAAGTGATTTTAAAACCATGTAAAATTACAAACAGCTGTTAATATTCTGTGATTTTAAATGATCACCTGCTATGTAATGAGTGTTTGAAATCTGGCCTGGAAAGATGGCTCAGTGGACAAGAACAAGAGCTCTTCCAGAACTCTGCTCCCCAGCACCCAGGTGGCGCCAAGCGACCTTTTACTCCAGCTCTAGGGGATCTGGTGCCCTCTTCTGGCCTTTGTGGGTACTGGGCAAATCCACCCCCCAATTAAAGATAAAACAGTTAAAATGTAGAGCTTCCATGATCTGATAGAAATCCTATTGTTATTTTACTAGCTTTGGTTTCTTTGTGAGTTTTTAAATGCAATGACTAGTTCTTACTGCATTTTCACAAACTATTTGTTTATCTACTTTGTTCATTGTTCATTTTTAATGTGATTGTGAGATCTCTTTGTATACTTTGGGGATGGATAAGTTTATTTGTAAGACATTTAAAACTACGCAGCATAGGCTAGATATGATGCCAAGGAAATACAGAGAGAAGCGAAGCAGATGCGAGACCGCTGTTAGCAATGGCTAGTAAGAAACCCCATCACTTTCTGCACGTTGCGGATGTTTTAGCAACAGTGTCGCCTGCTTTTCAACTTTGCTCACAGCATTTTTTTTTCCTCCCCAAGGTGAAAGGCTTAAGACTATTTAGAATGACGTCATCATACTTTTCTTTGTGTTTTAATTTTATGCTTTTCCCATTCTGAGTTTAGGTGTGATGTCTCCTCCTCCTCCTTCTCCTCCTCCTCATTCTTCTTCAAAGGGTTTACATCATCTTACAGCTTACTGTCCATCATGAAGGGAAGCCAGTGCTTGAACTTAAGGCGTGAGCCCGTAGACAGGCACCGAAGCAGAGAGCATAGAGGGGTCCTGCTTCCTGGTTCAGCTCTTAGTTTTTTTTTTTAAGATAGAGGTCACCTGTGTGTCCGTGATTGACTCACACCTGTGACATCCAGAACGCTCATCCACTTGCTGCTGAAATGTGATAGTGAGCCAGTTTCCCTGCAATCACCTCTTTCATTATTCACATCTGTTTGTTCTGCTCTTCATGCTCGTTCCAGTATGAACTGAATTTCTATTGGTTCCCAGCTTCCCCTTCTGCTCCCCCAATCTATCTACAACCCCCCAACTTTTCACACACCACAATATGTCATAGCTCCAGTTTCCACCTTTTGAAAATTACCTTTCCTATTTTCACTGGTGACTTTTCCAATTTTCTATTCAAACAACCATTTTATTTTGGTTAGGAACAACTAAATTTAAAATTAGCTATTTTTACAATAGTGCCATCTTTAAAACGGACTTCCCTTGAGAAAATGGCAGGTGTTTCTGTTTTTGTTTTGTATTTCTCAGAAAACTTTTTTCTTCATCTAAGTTATGAGTGTTCTTAAATGCTCACGCACATTACATTTTAGACGTACATAATTAGAATATTTTAGTTACAACTTTCTAAGTATTTGTAACCGAGACACACAAAATAAACACAGTTTAGTAACACAGTTTACATATATTATTCTCTGGACATGATCTTTGGGTCTAATTCTTTAAATGGTTTCTCTTGTCTTTCCTGCACTAAGTATGAAATCATGCCATTGCTGAACATGGAGGCTCACACTTGTAATCCCAGTGCTAAGGAGGCTGAGGCAGGAGGACCACCATGCACTCAAGGCCAGTCCGGGTTACACATTGTGCTCCAATCAGCTTGAGTTACAGTGTGAGACTATGGGAGAAAAGAAAGTCATGCCATTAACAAAGGCCGCCCTAGCTTCCCAGATGTGTGCTTCTGTCCCATTGAGTTTGAAGGGTGTTTGGAAGTGTGAACAGATGGTGTGGGTCAACAGCAAGCACTCTGGTCTTCATTTCTGCTGGAGCTGAGGACCTCTGAGATGCCATCGTGAAGTGACACCTTTGTGAAAGCTGCGTAGAAGGCTGGAGCGCATCCTGTTCTGCTTGAGATGCATTTTATTTCCATTTTATTAGGGGTTTAAAAAATGATCAAGAATGTAGGGTAAACTTGACGGAGTGTCATTTTAGAACCATATGGCTTATTCCTCTTATGAACTGATGTGTTGAATTAATAGAGATTCCCTACTATTGAACTCTGCAATAAACCTGTTTCTCGTCATGCAGGCTCCTTTAACTAGAGTGCTGGGATTAATCTCCTGGCGTTTCATTTAGAATTTGTGATGTGTATTTCAAGTGAGATTGGATTCGTGTTTTCTCTTATATACTTTGCCAACGTCTTTTAATTTTTTTCCTTCAACACATTTTGAGCACGTTCAACCATCTAGGCATTCCCATGTTATAATGAGATCTCCCTTTAAAAAATAGGGCTTGTCGGAGCACGATTTGATTATGGTGAACTCACTTATTTTAAGCATCCTCCTTGGTAAACTTTGGTAAATGTACACAGCTGTGGCTCCTCCACACTCAAGACATGGATTATTTTGATCACCTCAAGAAGTTTCTACATTGTCTGCCAACGCTTGGCATCAAGCCATTGATGATGGAACTTTGGAAACTAAAGATATTTTTGTTTTCTAGAACTTAATGTGAATTGAATGATAGCTGTATGAAGCCTAAGCTGGCCAATATTTAATGTACACAACTGCTATAGAATCTATGCCCACTATTTCATGTGATGGTGACTGATTTCTTTTTGCTGATGAGTACCCATTGGATGGCTGGACAACAGTATGCTTATCTACCATTCTCTGGAAAGACATTTGGGTTGCTTGTAATTTGGGGGCTGTTTATGGATAAAAGTATGCAAATCTCCATGTGGGCACTTATGAATTTATATATTTTCATTTCTTTTAGGCACGTATGTAGGGTTGGGATTTCTGGCTCATACACTAGTTGGATGCTAACTTTACTTAGGATGCTGTTTCCTAAGCAACAAGGCTTACACTGTTTCCCACCAGCAGTGTATAGGAGTTTCTAACTGTTCTTCATCTTTGCCTACACTTGGAATTGTTGACCTTTGTATTTACAGCCACTCTGGTGTATGCATAATTATGATTTTAAAAATCTGTATTTCCTTGATGACCATAGATACTCAGCCATTTTCTCTGGCTCTATTGTCCATTTACTAATATTTTCTGAAGTAAATGCTTAATTTAAAAAAACCTATTTAAAGATAATACTTCTTCTTCTTCTTCTTCTTCTTCTTCTTCTTCTTCTTCTTCTTCTTCTTCTTCTTCTTCTTCTTCTTATTATTATTATTATTATTATTATTATTATTATTATAGAAACATTTGTAGGCCAGGAGTGGTGGCACACACCTTTAATCCCAGCACTCAGGAGGCAGAGGCAGGAGGATCATTGTGAGTTTGAGGCCAGCCTGATCTACAAAGCAAGTCTAGGACAGCCAAGGCTAACACAGAGAAATCCTGTCTCGAAAAACAAAAACAAACAAACAAACAAAAAAATAAAACATTTTTTTATTTTGTGTTTTGGAACTAGTATGTCACAATATATGTGCAGAGGGCAGAGGGCAGAGGGCAGGAGTCATTGCTCTCCTTCTAGTTGGCAGGTGGGTTCCAGGGGTCAAACACACGTCGTCAGGCCTGGCAGCATGTGCCACTACCTTCTGAGCCATCTTGGCGCGGCCCCTTGCTACCTATTTTTAGCAGACTTGTTTATCTTATGAAATTATAAGCATTTCTTATGTATTTGGACCTCAGTCTTCCTATATAATAATAACTTGTAAGGAGGGCATTTTCCCAGACTCTGGCTTACATTTCCCTTTTTCTAGTAGTGTCTTTTGAGACAGAAAACCATAGCTTTGATGGGTGAAGAGAAACACCAGAGTTTCTTTCATGACCTTGCCCCCTCTGAAGTAGTGAGGGTGCTTCTCCTACGCGCTCTTTACAACAATGGCTTTTGCCTTTGTGTTTATGTGTATATCCACTTAGTGTTAATTTTTGCTTCCAGCGTGAAGTGAAGGCTAAGATCCATTTTTATTTTCAAATGGATGTAGAGTTGGCTCAGACTCGTCTGCTCAGGACCTCGTTGTATTTGCTTTGGTTTCAATTATCTTTTTTGAAATGACAATATGGACAAGCTTGTTTATGGAAGGGGATCAGATGTGGAGTCTTACACTGGCTAGGTAAATGCTGTACGGCCAAGCCATGGTCCCAGGCCCCTTCTGGACCACTCATCTTGATCTTGTAAGCTGTGTGTCTATCAGGATGCCAAGTCCCCAGAACTTCGCTTCTATGTTAATCTTGAGAGAAGGTGGCTGCAGTCCCCTGACTTTGCACATTTTGGTTGCTTTGATTTTTGCATTTTCGTATACATTTTAGGTCAGTTTATCAGTTTCTGTAAAGCACCTGCTGGGAATTTTGGTTGAGACTACACTGAATCTACAAGCCGAAGGTTTGAGAATCTCCATTTTAACACTGTTGAGTTACACATGTAAGCACGGCACATCTGTTTACTTAGGTCTCAATTTTCAGCAATATTTTGTGGTTTTCTATGGGTAAGTCTGTCGGGAGCCGCTCCGCCATTCCAAGATGGCGCCGGTTTCCTGTCTCCTGTTTCTTCACGGAAGCCCTTGTGGCCAGCGCGCGTGCACAATTACGTCACCCTTACATAACCCGCTTACGCAGGCGGTATGCTAATTGGGTATTCTCTAGAGCGCCAATGATAAGAAGACACGTCCCTTTATGCCCCTGTATTTCCTATATAAGCCTCGGGTTTTTCGGGGAAAGGGTCCTTCTCCATCAGTCTGCAGAGAGCTGTACAATAAAATGCTGTCAGAAGAATCCTGAGTTGCCGCGTCTCCTTTATCGGCGAAAGGTGCGCGCGACAAGTGGTGCCGAAACCCGGGACCTGCCGACCCCTGGGTAAAGGAACGACTTGAAGGACCCCCGACTGCTCGTCGGAAGAGGATTCAGAACTGACGGCGTGAGAAGCCTAGGCACTTTTCTGCAAGGTATGATTTCTTTTGTGTGGTACGGTCCGCTCTTGCTGGTTGCTTTCGTTAAAATCATGTATAGAAGATGAAAGATGCAGAGAGACAGTTAGCGAGGGGCAAAAGGCTTTGGCCGACCATCAAGATAGTCTATCAGAAGCAGAAAAGGAAAGAGGTTTAAAGAAAAGGAAGAAACCTCAATCAAAAAGATCCGAATTAAAAGGGAAACTGAAGGAGGGAGAGAAAGAGAAAGCCAGTGGGCTGTATCCCGTCTTAGATGAATTTAAAAATCTTAAAGTAGAATCTTCCGCCTCTGAGGAGACGTCTTCAGAGGACGGGGACTTGGGATCTGCCTCAGAGGAGGACAAGTTAGATCCTGAGGAGCAAATAGAACTGGATGAGGAAGCTGCTAAATATGAGTCAGAGAGATATGAGGTTGATCCGCCATTCGCCCCTAGGTGTAGACCGTCAGCGCCTCCTCTAGAGGAGGCAACCTCGGCAAAAAATAAAAGGATGACAACGAGACCTAAGACAGCTAGCTCCTTGATTCCAATGGAAAGATGTAATTGATAACAAATGGAAAGGCCCGGATCCAATATTAATAAGATCCAGGGGAGCTGTTTGTGTTTTTCCACAGGACCAAGAAAAACCTCCCGTTCTTCTACAGGCTGCGGCTGTGTTGGGGCAGAGCCCACAGCTGTGGGCAGGATGAGCTGAGCTCCAGCCATGCCTACCACCTCCTCTGTGCGGTTCTCACAGGCTTCCTTTTTGCAGCCCGTCTGCCAGAGCGCTTGGCACCTGGGCGCTTCGACTATATTGGCCATAGCCACCAGCTGTTCCACATTTGTGCGGTGCTGGGCACGCACTTCCAGCTGGAGGCAGTGTTGGTTGATATGGGCTCCCGCAGAGCCTGGCTGGCCACACAGGAACCCACCCTGGTGGGGATGGGGTCATTTGGCCTTATGTTGGCGGCGGGACTAGTTTTTTGTCTTTGGTTGCTCTGCAAATTTAGGAGACAACAACAACGTGACAGAGTTGTGCTTGCGCAGGCTATGCTTGCTGTGGAACAAGGGGCATCTCCCCAGATTTGGCTTAACATGCTCAAACACTGAGACACTATCTTGGTTCTAGCATTCCTGACGGGCACAGGTTCCCATTGCACCAGGATGCTACAGGATAGACCTGTATACCTCCCAGGGCTCGAGTTCCCATTGCACGGGACTTCAGGTGTACAGGGTCTCCGACCATGTGCCTACCTTGATCGCTCCCTACTGATGAAGTGGAGAGCTGGATCGGTAATTTCATGGCCTCAGTTTGGCATTTTTAATTGAAAGTTAAGGGGGAGATGTCGGGAGCCGCTCCGCCATTCCAAAATGGCGCCGGTTTCCTGTCTTCTGTTTCTTCACGGAAGCCCTTGTGGCCAGCGCGCGTGCACAATTACGTCACCCTTACATAACCCGCTTACGCAGGCGGTATGCTAATTGGGTATTCTCTAGAGCGCCAATGATAAGAAGACACGTCCCTTTATGCCCCTGTATTTCCTATATAAGCCTCGGGTTTTTCGGGGAAAGGGTCCTTCTCCATCAGTCTGCAGAGAGCTGTACAATAAAATGCTGTCAGAAGAATCCTGAGTTGCCGCGTCTCCTTTATCGGCGAAAGGTGCGCGCGACATAAGTCTTACATTAGCTTTGTTGAATTTGTCAAAAATGTGTGTATATGGATATTACCATAAATGGAGTTGTTTTAAAGATAATTTTAATACATATATGCATATCTATTATTTTAAAAAGTAGAATTCATATCCAGCCACCCTGATAAATAAGTTTATAATTTTTTTTCTGGGAGTTTGAGACTCCTTAGGGTTTACCATGAATTCAAGCTTATTAAAGATAAAATTTTGTTTTTTTTTTTTCTTGCCTCAGTTTCCTTTTTTAATTCTTGAGGAGAAAGTATTTAGTATTCATCATTAAACAGATGTTAGCTGTAGGGTTTTACAGATATTAGGCTGAGAAAGGAATCTTCTAGTCTTAGTTTGTTAAAAACTTTTCCGTGAATGAGCAGTGCTTTTGTCAAGTGCTTCCTCTGCATTTGTTGACGCAATATAATTTTTTCTTTTTATTATGTGTTTGCAGCAAACTATGTAGATGTTTGAGTGTTAAGCCAATCTTGCAGTCTTGGACGAATCCTTACTTAGTTAGACTGTATTGTACTTTTTAAAGTATTGATGGGCTCGGTTTGCTAATGCTTTGATAAACTTTTTATTTTTATTTTTGTATCTGTCATCATGAGAAATAATGGTAATTGCCGTCTCCATAAGCCCTTTTTTTATTTATTTATTTCAAGTTTGAGAATCAGGATATTGTTGGGCTTGGGCAAAAAAAAAAAAAAAAAAAAAAAAGCTGGAAACTTCTTTCCACCTCAGCTTTGTGGGTTTGTGTTAGATGTCACTAGAAAGTCATCTGAGGAAATTAAATTTTTCTGGGGTTTTTAATGTGAATTTTATTTCTCTTAGTGACAGACAGCTATACAAAATTTCCTGCTGTCTTTGGATCACCTTTATTTAGTACTTACTGTCTCTCAAAGACTCTGCTGTATACCCCAGTTCCTGGTGGGTGCAGTGGGCTATCTAACCAGCTGCACACCCCAGTTCCTGGTGGGTGCAGTGGGCTATCTAACCAGCTGCATACCCCAGTTCCCGGTGGGTGCAGTGGGCTATCTATCCAGCTGCATACCCCAGTTCCCGGTGGGTGCAGTGGGCTATCTAACCAGCTGCACACCCCAGTTCCCGGTGGGTGCAGTGGGCTATCTAACCAGCTGTACACCCCAATTCCCGCTGGGTGCAGTGGGCTATCTAACCAGCTGCACACCCCAGTTCCCGGTGGGTGCAGTGGGCTATCTAACCAGCTGCATACCCCAGTTCCTGGTGGGTGCAGTGGGCTATCTAACCAGCTGTACACCCCAGTTCCCGGTGGGTGCAGTGGGCTATCTAACCAGCTGCATAGCCCAGTTCCCGCTGGGTGCAGTGGGCTATCTAACCAGCTGTACACCCCAATTCCCGCTGGGTGCAGTGGGCTATCTAACCAGCTGCATACCCCAGTTCCCGGTGGGTGTAGTGGGCTATCTAACCAGCTGTACACCCCAATTCCCACTGGGTGCAGTGGGCTATCTACCCAGCTGCACACCCCAGTTCCCGGTGGGTGCAGTGGGCTATCTAACCAGTCTTCCACCCTTTGAGCCCGACAACCTTCAGGCTTCCTCCCGAGACTGTCTTGCTTTTCTTTTGTGCCCTAGCCTGCAGCCATCTGCAAGGCTTTCTGTTTGGAGGGCATGTGGAACTCCGCCTTCCTTGAAACCCCCCTCTAGTGGCTGTTCCTTCTTCCTGGGACACTTTTCCTGACTTTTGGGGTGACTGGCCCTGGCATGGCAGTTCCATTGTAGAGAGGCCATTGCTGAGTCTTATCAAACATCTGCACGTCGCCCTGCACTTTGCTGCTGTTGCCCATGCCACCACACTGCTACACGACAGTCAGACCTGGCCTGAATTCTCACTGTTATGTCTCCAGCACCCAGGAAGCTGAATGAGT
Source organism: Acomys russatus (assembly GCF_903995435.1). Taxonomy (NCBI): domain Eukaryota; kingdom Metazoa; phylum Chordata; class Mammalia; order Rodentia; family Muridae; genus Acomys; species Acomys russatus. The sequence continues at coordinate 16,303,572 of NC_067161.1, forward strand.
TCTCAGATCCGTATTCAGCTCGCATGACCAAGTGAATGAATGCACTCTGAGTGTGACTCCTCCCTCGACACAGAGGAGAACTATACAGTGTTGAGGCGGGGGTCAGAGATGGTGTTCACAGCTCAAGGCATCACGCCTGAGATACAGGAGTTCAGCAAGATGATGTTACAGCAAAGCCCCTGTGTTTACAGCAGACACCCAGGCAACTTGATATAGTCCCTGGCTAAACACATGTACACATGCCCTGAATGAGCAGTGAAGATTCTGAAATGCTGTTTTTTGTTTGTTTGTTTGTTTTGAGATAGCTGCCCACCACCCCAATCTTCCCTTTCGTTGGTGTTATTAGGCTGCCAGTAATGGGATCTGATGGCTGTCACCTTCACCTTAAAGAGCTCTCTGTTCTGGGCACTTCCTGCAGCCTTCCATGCTCACCTTGAGCTTTAATATAAGGCTGCTAATCAGCAGAAATGCAGGGTCCCTGGGGAGAAGACTTTACCCAGGCATCCGCATGCCTGAGCTTTTGAGAAATGGCTCTTTCCTGAGCCACTACGGCAGGGTGGGAAGTGGGCACATCAGCAATGAGCTTCAAGTGAAACACTTGGTTTCACTCAGAGAGTGTTTTCCCAGGTCTCGGGTGGCTTTGGATTCTAGCACTTTTCACCGTGTTTATCTCGTGTCCCCTGCTCCCAGCTCACTCACCTCTTTGTTTATGTAGCCGTCTTTATTGATGTCATACAAATTAAACGTCCACCTTAGTTTTTCATGGACTGTCCCTCTCAGTAAAATCGACAGAGCAGTCACAAAGTCCTAAGGAGTAGAAAAGGCGGGCATAACATTAATCACCAGCCACTGTGTGGGTGGAGAGGAGCCTGACCTCCAGGTGGGACTGTGTGTTTTTACAAACTGACACCTCCCACATCTCTTGTCAGCCGGATGGAAATGGCCCATTTCAGTGAAGAGCTCCTCTCTTCCATTCTGTACACCTACACCGTTGCACTTCCTGATGCCCCTTGGGGAAGACAAGAGCTCTGTATGTGGGGACACTTCAAGGCAGTTAGTTCAGCTTCTTGTGCTGATCCTAACCCGTGGCTGCAATGGCCGCTCAGCATCCGAGAGCCTGTACATTCCAGTGGCTATGAGCATGGGCTGAGGAAGCATACTGTCTGTGTTCAAAAGCCTCCTTGGCCACTTACTCTTTCTTAAACCCTCTCGAAAAAGCTACTCAGTCTCTCTGTCTTGTTTTCTTCTTCTGTAAAATGACAATAAATGGCGATACAGCCTTGCCTTGTAGTGCTATCATAAAAGTTAAGCAGGTTAATAAATGCGCAGTGCTAGGTCCAGAAGCTACCACCTGGCAAGCAGAGCACAAGGGGGCTCTTCTGGGCGACAAGGAAACAGCTCCTCCCTGCCTTCAGGTGATGCTTGTTAAATGAATAGTTTCTTGTCTTAACTGAAGGTGTTTGATAATTAACCCTTTCCCCTGGGGTCCCAGATTAGGAGGGAGAGGCAATGTGGAACCAGGGGATACCCAGTCTGGACCCGTGTACTGTACCTCAAACTTCACGGAGCCTGTCTGGGTGGTGTCAAAGGCATTGAAGAGGTAATGGGCATATGTGCTGGCATCTGCAAAGGAGAGGGGAAGGTGGATGAGCTGGGGGCAAGGCTCCGCAGAGGGCAGAGGCAGCACTGGAAAACAGGCAGGCGTGGGGCCAGAGAGAGGAGAGGGAAGATCCACTAAGCGCCCCGCCCCCCGCCCCTGGAGTTTAGGTGAGACGTAAGTTCTAGCGAAATGACAGATAGGTTCTTGTCTCTCTCCTGACCTTGTCATCTTGGGAATGGTTCTACTGCCTGTTTCTCTGGCGGGTGATAATGCGGTGCCTGGAATGCGATGTCCTGAGCAGTGGTCCTTGCTATGGCATGGGCTCTCCATTGCAAGCAAAGACCTGAGCTTGGAGCAAAGCTGTTTCCATATAGCTGTGCCAGCCAGTGCAGCATTTCAGAGCGTCTAGTCCACACCTCCATAAAGTGGGAGGTAGCAAGACCTGACTCTTGAAACATGTGAAGGAATACATTAAACTGAATCTTCCTTGCCACACAGCAGAAAACCATCTGTATGGAAGTCATAACTGGGAGTCTGCTGCTAGCACAAAGTGAATCTATTTGTCCCTAATACAGAGAGAGGCCCTGCACTGAGTCCCATGCTAGAGAGACACTTGTGTATTGCTGGAAAGGCCCATGACAGAGAGGGCCCAAGAAGGGTGTGGGACACTTGAGTCTCTCTAATGTTAGAACTCAGAAGAGGCGTTCTGCACCTGTCCAGTTTGCACCTGTGGACAGGTGACACACAAGAAAGCCACAGGAGGAAGGACTCCCGATGTGTAGAACTAGACAGGTGGTGGGGGTCCAGGGCTCAGTAACCTGACTTTACAAATAAGTACAACTTCCCACTATCCGCAGTTTATTTTGTTTACTGATGTTTATGGTCTGTAGTAGTTACTGATGCTGTCTTAGCTGTTTAAGGAACCAAGATGGCAAAGCTTTTGCCTCATATACCTTTGTATTCCTGGCCTGCCACATATGAGCTGTGTGATCTTGAGTAAATTGCTTAAGGTCTCTGAAACTCAATTGTTCCTTTTGGGGTCACGACACTCTCTTCCTAGAGCTGTTGTGAGAGTTTCTGGCTCCGCGTTGTCAACTCGTCCCTTAGAGTGGGTCCACTTTTGTTTTTCAGAGAATTCTATATTTTGTAGTAAGGAAAAGTCTTGTCATGAGTTCTCCTTTGGCCCCGAAGATGACAGAGACAAAGGGCATGGGGGCTGAGGAAGGGGAAGGGTGCTGGTTAGCGAGGATACTGGGGGCCTATTTTCCAAGGATATACTCACCTCCATGGGGGAAAAACTGAGCGTAGATCTGCTTGAATGTCTCCTCATTGACCACACCACTGGGACATTCCTGTGTGAAGGGGAGAGAGAGTGAGTGCCACGAGTCTGGGAACCTGTACTGGCCGCGGAGCGTGAGCAGGTTCCTCAAGCCCTCTTCTGGGCAGAGACTGGGAAGTATCTGTGTACGGGGTATCTTCAGGGGGGCCTTGGGGGAAACCTTATCATGAAAAGCTAGTCTGCAAGTGAGGGGAAGTCATCACAGAATAGGCACTGTGCTGGGAGAGTCTTGGCTTTAGGGCTAGAAAGGTCTCCATTTGGATCCTGGTTAAGCCTGTTGTAATTTTTTACTTTAGCCAACACATCCTGTGATCTTGAATACACGTACCTGTGGAATGCGGCTCCCTCCCAACAATGCTAGACTTCTGGTCCCTTCTCAGCCAAATGCCCAATTGGGCAACAACCTCCCAGGGCCCTGCTCCAACTCAGCTGGCCACTATTAACATGACCTCTTCAACATTAGAAGGAAGAAAGCCCAGTGGTAGCAGCCCGGACACATGACTGGCATAGTCTGGCTATAGGACAATAAACCACCCTCCACCGGGAGGGTGCGCCTAGAGGGAGGGGACAGGGATGCTCCTGCTCTACTCCACCCAGCAATTTCAGGATATGACTGTGCTCTGAGATGTAAGCTTTAAATGCAAACTCCATATCCAGGCTGGGGTATGAGAGCTCCCAAAGCACCCAGAGCAGGCCCAGAAGGCAGGGGTGGACTCGTGTGTGTGTGTGTGTGTGTGTGTGTGTGTGTGTGTGTGTGTGTGTGGTGTGAACTTCCTTCCTTACATGTGCCTTTGCTTTCTGTGTGGCTCACAGAAAGAGAAGGTCCCAACAGCAGGAGAGGAATGTCAGTGCCACTGATCTAGCTTTCAGGACAAGCGAGCACAGTGACATTCAGGCTTATACATCAGTCTTTGTGGGTCCCATTAGCACAAATCCCTAGAGCTCAATTCCATCACTATTTGGCCACCAAAAAGAGGGCAAAGTGTAAATGTCAAGCTAAGGTTGGCATCTGGGCTAGGACAGCCTCTCTGAGGTCACACCACACTATGGCCCTTCTCTGCAGTGGGTGAGGTTCCTGTCTGCCTCATCCTCCTGTGAGCTTGCTTTCTCACCAGGTGAGGGTTCACAGTGGTAGCCTTCCCCAACCTCTGCACTCTGGGGATCCCCTTTGGGGAAACCACAGCAGGTCTCACATTTTTGAATCCCCGGTACAGGACTTGCAGTTCTCTCTTGGTGAAGTTCGTCTGGGCCTCGAGCTGCTCCAGTCCCTCAGGCCGGTGGCAAACCATGGTCATCTCTAGTTCATCCTCGATCTTGTCTGGAAGCAGAGAGTATGGCGTCAGAGCGGGGCCTCTTTGGTCTCTATGGGGACTATAGTCTGAGTTGTTAAGAGAGTGATGTTGGGACCTGGGACTTGGGGGGGGGGTTGGGCTGAGTCACACTGCAGGTGGTCCTGGGCCTTGAGCCTCACTCCCCTGGCCACTCACTCTGTTTTATAATCTGTCCTCTGTGTTACTCTAGGCGTGACAGACAGCAAAGGGGAGGGAAGAGCATCTCTCACAGAGAGGTGAGGGTAGAAGTGTTCAAAACATAACCACACACACACAAAAACTTCTCTTTTAAATGACCTTATTTGCATATTCAAATCGATGCCACTGGCACTGCTTTTTAAGCAGAGACACAGGTAACGGAACAGAATGAGTGCTTCCAAATAGTAAAGAGGAAGAAGTCAGAACTATTTTCGAGAAGGATAGAGTTTCACCACGTGGGCTAGCAAGGGAGATGCGCGGGAGACTTAGTGGGAGGTTCAAATTATGGAATGGAAAAACATGGCTTTAAAGAACCCGGATATATTTTACAGGCAGTTATTCTACAATTCCTGCTAGAAATCCTTAAGCACTAGGTGAGCAGTGTGAGCGTCTTTGTATAACTGAAGGTCTCCAGGGCGTCTGAAGGGCTCTATAAACAGTCACAGAGAATAAGGGTTCCACTTCCAGTGTGTGCGCTGAAATGGGGTCTAAGGGTAGGTGCACAGCTTGTCTGCAAACTCCCTGTGGGATGAACTACCTAACTTCCCTCAGAGCACCTCAAAGGTCACCACCCATCAGTGGTATTTCCAGGCTCAGCCTCACTCACGGGTGAGTACTTACGTTCCTTTGGGCCCTGCCAGAGTGCTGTCTGCAAATTTATTCCAGTCAAGGATCACTTAGCATCTACCCCGCTCTGCCTGGTGTTGTCATGCAGACATCAGCCAATCCATATATTGAACAAGTCCAACTTCCGCCTCGTGAAAACACAGGTGAGGTGGGCAGGCTGCTGGGAACATAGGAACCCCACTGCACGGTGACAAGTCAGAGAGGAAGCAGGCGTGGGTTTGCCTTGCAGAACAGGGTAAGCAGGTGTAATAATGGTAGGCTTTCCGTTGGGCTCTTTGTGCCAGATTTCCTCTGCTACTGCCAATTTTCTCTCTGCTACTTAAATCCCAATACGAAACAGATCCATCAAAATTTATATCCTTGTGCAGAGTCCCAACGGTAATGGATGTTAGAGAGTAAAGCTCCAATAATGTGGCAGCAAAGCCTAATTGTTATCTCTCTTATGTGCTGAGCGGCACATATCACCTAATCCTTCTGGGATTGAGGCAGATAATGATTCAACAGGAATAAGATACTCTGTTTATGTTACATTGTGGCAAGTGGCCAATTTCCTCACAATTCGTACAGAGCCTTTAATTATTGTCTAGCTTGTAGCTAATGAGTTAAGTACCAATTACCTAAATGCAGAAAGTTTCTGTGTAAATCAAAGGACCAGTGCCCACAAAGGATAGCAAGGGAACCCTAAGTGTAATGCAGAAAGCTCACATGTGTCTCATGAGATCGCAAACTCACCCTGAGACCAGCTGCTGGTTAGTCCTAGCACAAACATGCATGTGTCTTTAAAAATGCATGAAGTCTTTAAACTTCAGAAGGGGCTGTAGGTTTATAATATACCTCACATATCGCCCCTCAAAGACTCGCTGGGCAATGCCTGGGTAGCCCCAGTAAAGGAAGAAGAGTTAACAAATTACATTAAAATATAAATTAGAAAATGGAAAACTATATTTTGGAAAGAAATGATTTATTTTTGAAGGTGTCTACCTGTAAATGTTTATCAGACCCAGAAGAGTAAAGATTGTGTGTGTGTGTGTGTGTGTGTGTGTGTGTGTGTGTGTGTGTGTGTGTGTGTGTGCATGAGTGTGTGATATTGAGCTATTTCCTAATCTCCTTGTGGCTGATTCTTTATAAGCTAAGGGAACTTTTTGCAGAAGCTCAAAGGAAAATTTTCAACTCAGAACCAGGACTCACTTCCCATCCCATCCTCTTGCTAAGAGGTGCTGATTATTGAGATACCAACTGTTAAACCCACTTTATTAAGACAGAGAAGTTGCTCCCGTTAACCAATGATAGGCTTGCTCTCTGGAAGGCAGGGTCGAGTTCCATGTTAAGAGATTCTACAGGCTGTGACTGGCCTATTGATGGCCAAGCTTGTGCTTCCCAGCACTGGCCTTTCATCCATGACAGGAGCAATTTAGGTCACTGGGGTTCAAGACGTAGGGAAGTAGGCACCTATGAGCACTAGGGGCTTAAACCAGTAAGTAAAAATGTGACTTGTGTAGCAATCCAGTATATGCATAAATGCATAAAAATTTTGTCAACTATTTCGAAGGTATAACTTGATGAAGCGACACTGTCATTGACTGATGTGAGATATACTTTAGCCTTGGCAAATCTGTGCTGATGGGACCCTTGTGAGTCATGGCCTTTGACTAGAAAGCAATACTTTAACTTGCCCACAGCTTTTGCAGCTGTCTAGGCTTGACCACATCTGGGCATTCCTCTCCTTCATACCACTTTGCAGGTTCAATGGCCTGGACCACTGTAAATATATATATTTTGGAAGGGTGGTTTATTCACATCTCTCCTGAAGCCACTCAGGGATTCCTTGGATGTCTCCAGGAAGAGCCAGTAGAGGAAAGACACTGGACAAGCTCCCAGAACTCACACATGGGGAGCTTCCTTACTGTTTGGCTCTTGTGAGAGTTCAATGCCAAACGCTGCTTGCTGTCATTTTCATTATTAAAGATAATGATGAACTAATTACTAAGTCAGACTGAGTTTGGGTGATAACTAAACTTCAGGTTAATGCTGTGAGAATTTCTGTTTGATAAAAAGCAATGAGGATTATTTTCTATTTGTAAATGTTATTTAAAAAAATCATCTGTCAACTGCTTTCATGCGACTTTGTGTGTGATGGTGTGAGGGGTCCAGTGCTCTTCCTACCTGATATTTGGAAGAAAGTTATCTTAATAGAGAAGGTGATTTTTTTTCTAACAAGCGACTCACAAGGTGATGGAAACTGGGGGGAAATGTGAGCCGGAACAACACACTGTAGAGGATGACACCGTGGAGAGGCCCAGACAAAACAGTATATGATTTAGAGTAAATGGTTTTTAAAAATACTTTAGGGTTTTGAGTTAGTCAGGGTACCAGATGCATGAAAACTTTAGACCCTCCTAGGAAAAAATTGTATGTATCAAGCCTGTCATAGTGCCAGTGAGTTCTGTGTCCTTTGAACAGGGTCCATGCAAAGGTCTTCGATTGTCATTTCCCCCCAAGCTCTGGCACTAACTCTTTTTGGTCTGAGGCTTTGATGACATCAACCAACAGTGACAAAGCTGGACCTTGATTTCAGCCAGTCCAGGACTCTTTCATCAGATTCAGCTTCCATATGTCCCCACAGTGGCTTCTACCTCATTGCATCACAGATGACCAGCTGGTTTGCGACTAGCCTTGAGGTACTGATGTCTGTGAACAAGCAGTGGGGACCCACACCTGGGGTGCACCTGTCACTTAAAGTGTCTTCTCTGGCTGATAATAAAGGCCATGACCCCAAACTATGACCCTTTCCTTCCTGCCTTGGAATAAAGCTTCTTGTGTGTGTGTGTGTGTGTGTGTGTGTGTGTGTGTGTGTGTGTTGGGCAGAGAGGGGAGGGGATATCTGGGTTGTACTTTATACCCACCCATCCGCCCCTCCATTCCACTTTGAGGCTACAAAATTGTGTGATCCTTAGCTTGAATGTAGTCCAAAGAGGGGTTGTATAAGAAATACACAGAAAGAAGCTTATATTTTATATAAAATAAATGAAATATATTTAAAACCAGCTGTCAATGTTTATAAACAAGAAATTCATGACCAGGTTTATATTTCTGACTTCTCTCAGAAAACCTTGAGTCTCAAATTCTCACCAGGGCATCATTTACTAGAGCTAGGTACTCTGGGTAAGTAGATTCTGTCGTTCACCTAGGACTCTTTTTTTTTTTTTTTTTTCCTGTTTTGTTTTGTTTTTCTCTTTTTGAGACAGGCTCTTTTTGTGTATCCTGGGTGTGTGCCACCATGCCCAGCTTCTCCACCATGCCCAGCTTCTCCACCATGCCCAGCTTCTCCTCAGGTTCTTTTAATGCAACAAAGCTGCCTGCCTGGCTCGGAGGCCATTGAGTATGGCTCGTGATGAGACCTGCTTAGCCTCCCCACCACCTGCCTTTCTCCTGTCTTTGTCAAACAGACTATGATACTTTCTCACAAAGAACATGAAGTGGATGATAGGAACTAGATAACACAATAAACATGGATAAAGAAAAATTGCTTTAGAAAATGCTGATTTGATTGGACGGCTGGACTGTGTTGGGGGAGGGGAGGAGAACAGAGAAAAATCAGGTCATTTATTCTAAACAGTTAATATACTTAAGCTCCAACTCAGCTCTGAGCTTTATTTCATGGTTGTTCAATAATCATGGAAGGAAAATTATGAGTCTCTTTAGAGGAACAAAGCTTTTGTTAAACCCCATCTCTAAGTGAAACACCCCTACCTGTTTATAACATAGACTGAGTTTGGTAAGAAGGGGCACAAAATCTGGTAAACGAAAAAGCTAATTGCAGAATATACACTTGATTGAGAAGTTGTTCCTTGCCAAGTAATGTGACCAAGACAATCAAGTTAGTGTAGACTTTTTTTTTTTTTTTTACCTCTCTGATACTGGTAATACCACCAGGCGATGTCTAGGAAAAAGTAAGAAAACATTTTACCAAATCCATTCATTTCAAAAGCACAACACACTTTTATTGTCATCGGAGAGGCACTCTGAGGAAGTTCTGGTCACCACCCAGCTTGACATATGCAAGGGGCCTCGGACCAGCAGGGCGGAGCCTGGCTTTCCCATCCCTTTCCCACAGTCAGAACAGGCACGAGCATCGGGTCACTTCCCAGTGCCCACGCCACCAGCAGGGCTCACCCAGCATGCTCTGAGCCATGCAGTCATGCAGCCCAAAGAGAAATGGGATGGCACGTGGCGGAGGATGCAGATGTGGATGGCTTCTTGGAAATGCCCACAGGTTTGATTGAAGAGTGGCTTTTAAGACACCCTCCACCATGAGAAGGCCCCATTACCTCTTACTTCTTTGTGATTAAGCTATGGATCTTGTAGGGTAATTTCTTCAACAACTATCAATAAAGTATCTATTGTTATACACCAGTGAATAAATGATCCATTTACTGCTCTCATGGAGCTTGCAAACTATACAATTCGGTTCCTTTCCTCCTTTCTTAAGTGCGATAAGCAACTCAGATATAGAAGAGAAAAAGTGCAATTGATGTTAAGAATTAGCATATTATGTGTGTGACAGAGCGGGTGCAGGCTAAGTCTTTTACTGTGCCATGTATGAAATACAGGAGAAACACCAGACCTGGTAAATCCCCCATGGCACGTGAACTGGGTAAGCCTAGGTTCCCAGAGAGCTCTGCTAGATGCCTTCCTGCTGGCCTTTCGGGTCTATGTGCTGGCCACTCTTGCTTTCCCCTATGGGCTCCTACTTGAACTCACTCCTACCTTGCTTGCACCCTTGGCTAAAGATGTGTCAGACAGTCCAGCCAGCATCCTCGGTGTGTTCTAGTCCCCACAGCCCCAGACTGGAATGGCTTCTGTTCATGCTGTTCCTAAGAGTGGTAGTTCAGAGAGCTGGGTATCCACTGATACCAAACATGGCACTTGAGTGTATGTGTGCACACTCACATGTTGTGGCATACATGTGTAAGTCAGAGGACAACTTGTAGGGTCGGTTTTCTCCTACCACCAAATGTATCCCAGAGGTCAAAGTCAGGTCATCCGGTTTGGAGATAAGCAGCTTTACCCCTTGAGCCTCTCACCAGATCTAGTGGGATGTTTTAAAATTCTCTCCCTCTCTCCCTCCCTCCCTCCCTCCCTCCCTCCTGCCCTTCCTCCTTCTGTGTTATAGACATTTGTGAGCGCTGTGACCCAAGTGCTAGGATTCCAGTTCTCAGGACTGAGCAGCAAGTGAGACTAAGTGCTGAGCTGTCTCTAGCTCTGTGGGCTACATTTTTAAAAGCAGTATTAGATTAGTAGAAAAGTTCCCCTAGAAAGTATTGAAGTTTTAGGCTGGAGAGATGGCTCAGAGGTTAAGAGCACTGACTGTTCTTCCAGAGGTTCTGAGTTCAATTCCCAGGAACCACATGGTGACTCACAGCCATCTATAATGTGATCTGATGCCCTCTTTTGGCCTGCGGGTGTACATGCAGGCAGAGCACTGTGTATATAATAATACATAAATAAATATTTTTTAAAAAGTATTGAAGTTTCTCTGTTAACACCTTGCATTGTATAGTTGATTTGTTAAAGTTGAAGTACTAATGACCGATGAGCCAACATTGACACATTAGTAAAAATGGAAGTCCATTATTCATCTTAGATTTCAATCATTGTGCTTTGTGGTTCTATGGGTTTTGACAAATGCATGTCAAGGGTCTGTTGCTACAGCATCCCATAGAATAATCTTACTGCCTTGCCCATGTGCTTACAAATATGAATTGATCCTCTCTGCCCTGCCAGAAACGTGATTAGGTTCTGGAAGGAATGACAAGATTCAACAATTATCTACAATGTAGTCATGTTGGCAGGGAGGCACACAAGCAGACCAGAGGCTGCAAATCAAGTGCAGAGGGTCATGGGAAGGTGCTCTAGATAGGCCCAGGTTATAGACCTGTGAGGCATGGGAGGCTGAGGGCTGGAGAGTAACTGCTTGGTGAAAGAGGGTGAAACATTTTCAACCACCTGTTTTCATGTACAGAGTCCAGATATTTAGATTTTTCAAGAGAAGCCATGAATGAAAAATGTGTGTTACTAAAATCTTGGATGCTATCAACGAATGACATCTAAAACGTATAACATGTGCTAGAATAAACATGGCCGTGGGAAGGATGCTCTCAGTTGCTGGTCTCAGGATAAACACACTGTGGGAAGAATGCTATGAACTGCTGGTCTCATGCTCTTCATTGGAAACCCATTCCAGAGCAGCAGCGAGAGTGGCTAAGAACAGGGGCCTGAAGGGAAGAAGTGGCTTAACGCCACCTCCTAAAGGCTCAGGACCGGATGGGAGAGAAGTCAGAGAAGATTCCAAAGAGAGAGAATAATTTAGTTGAGTCTTGAAGAAAAGAGAGACAAGGGGCTAACATTTGTGAAAACACAGAAGCAAAGAGACCAAATTGGGTGGGCTATTTTGTAGCTGAGCTGAACTCCCACAGAGAACAACTGGGAAAGATAGCTTTAAAACGTCTCATCTCTTTGAAGGTGTTTGAAAGCTAAGCGGGCGGCTTGCCTCAAAGAAGCAACCCCTGTCTAGATCAAGGTTGTCTTTTATTATCTCTCAGAAGTTGAAGACTGAACCAAATGCCTTCCATGTGGGAAACATTATGTTCACCATTTAGTGGAATTTGTTGGGTGTGTAAAAGGCAGGACCTAAGGGAAAGAGATGGATACAGCAACAGATATATAGGTGCTTTGTATATTAGACCGATCAGGCACAGAAATAAAATTAACAATGGATATATGCCCAAGAAAAGAGACTCCAAAACTTGGAGAATTCCATCAGAGAACCAGAATGTATACAAAATGTTAATTAAGAATTGTAGAATGGAAAAATATGTTACCCGAGATCACCAATTCACCAGAATTATTTCAGAATAGATTAGACACAGATGAAAAGAGAATCAACAGAACAGGAAAGATAGAAGGAAAGAGAAAGAAGGGAGGGACGAAGGAAGAGAATGTAGATAAGGCATGTATGCGTGTATATGTACATAAACATATATATGATTAACACCTCCCCCAAAGAAGGAAACAAATAGTGCTGACGATGCAATATTTGAAGAGACACTAAGACTGGAACATAAGAAACCACAGATTTGAGCCTGTGTGGTGGTGCACACCTTTAATCCCAGCACTCAGGAAGCAGAGGCAGCCTGGTCTGTAACGTGAGTCCAGGATAGCCAGAACTGCACAGAGAAACTCTATCTCAAAAAACCAACTCGTTCCAAAAAAGAAAGAAAAGAATAAAAGAAGACACAGATTCAGGAAGCTCTATAAATAAACACAAGCAACATAAAAACAAAACCACATGGAAAACCCCAGAGATACACCACTAAAAACAACAGCAACAACTATGAGTAGAAAATCGTCAATGCAAGATGCTGATCATCAGATAAAAGCCAGACCTAACCCAATGCCACTTGAAGGATGCTCCATGCAAACATAAATTCAAAAATACTGGAGTGGCTGAGTTCTACCAGGTGAAGTACATGCTAAGTTAAGAAGCTTTAGGAAAGATAAAAAGGAGTTTCGGGACATTAGAAAGTTCGTCATTTAGGAGGATGTGACAACTCGAAGTTAGTATGAATTAACATTGTTTCAAGTATACTTAAAGCAAAGGCTAACTGAACTAAAAAAAAAAAAATAACACATTCACTGACATAACTGAAGAGTTAAAAATTCCTCTCTTGGAACAAGCTATTGACAGTTAGTGATGGCTAGGGAAGGAAGAGTCAATTCTTTTCAGGGGTGTGGTCAGGGCGTGGTCAGGGGTGTGGTCACAAATGTGACCATACTTCAGTACAGTGGTTCTCAACTTTTCTAAAGCTGAGACTCTTTAATACAGTTCCTCATGCTGTGGTGACCCCCAGCCATCAGACTATTTTCCTTGCTACTTCACAACTAATTTTGCTACTGTTAGAAATCATAGTGGAAATATTTTTGGAGACAGAGGTTTGCCAAAGGGGTCATGACCCACAGGTTGAGAACCAGTGCTCCAAAAGATGACCCAAATTAGATGCAGCAGGTTATTAAAAAGAAAGAGTTGTTGTTGTGCTCTCTCTCTCTCTCTCTCTCTCTCTCTCTCTCTCTCTCTCTCTCTCTCTCTCTCTCTCTCTCTCTCTCTCTCTCTCTCTGTGAGCACAAGAGAGAGAAAGGGGAATCTGGGAGAAGCTAGAGAGGACAAATCAATATTATAGAGGTGCATTGCATGCATACATAAAATTCTCAAAGAGTCAGTAAAAATATCACACACACACACACATGCACAAATATAAGCAACCCATCACGTCAGTATTAGCATAGGAGATCTGATCAACACGACACATGAAAGGCCTCATTGATGCACAGAGCTTCTACCCAACTGTCACAAATACTGTTCATTCTTTCCGCAGTGCACGAGGAACATTTACCTAGACCGATGTTTCCCAGGGATCTAGAGCTAGTCTCCATGAAGTCTGAGGACCAAAGTTACTCAGGGTGTGTTCGTAGATGGGAACCAAGCATGATGCCAAGAACAAACCAGAGTGCTAAGAAGTCCTCAGTGACGAACCAAGCACGCCCCTGGGAAATTCCTCATTCTCCAAATTTATCTTAATTTCTAAGGCGCTCATGTCTCAGAAACACTCATGCTGTTCTGCACTAAAGTACGATGACAGGACGTGTCAAAACATGTGGGATGGCGTTGAAGCTATGCTCAAAAGGAGGTTCTAGAAGCTGTAAATAATTTACATGACAATGTGTACAAACAGTACAGGCATCCTACTCCCTCTTAAAAATCTTACTCCCAGGAGGAGCTGCATCAGTGATCACATGCTGGCATTTAAAGTGTTACTTTGTCCCTTCCCTTAGACACGGATGAACGCTTTGTTTGCGTGAAGTCAGCAGCCATTTTTGATCAATGGCTTCCCCTGCCAATCAGGGCTAAAGATCCTTCTCCGTCCTTGCAGATAGCAGAGAGGGGAAAAGTCCCATTTGGTCTCAAAACCGTAAGGCTTAGATTCTCACAGCTGAGACTCTGAGGTGAGTCAAAAATCTACCCAGACACACACATTGCACACGGCTCGTCAGCTCTGATCTTTATCTACCTAACGAGTCCCGTGAGTGCCCAAGCTCAGCCTGATAAAGATTTTTTCTGAGTGTTCCAGATATTTTTTTTTTTCAGTCTTCTTGGTTCAATAAAACTCAAATCATGTTTTGCTTCAAGCGTTTGTTCTCTTAATCTCGAAACCCCTCCTGCCCTTTTTAAGCAAAATTGAATTTATACATTACTCATTCATTTACACCTGTCCTGAGAATGTTCCTAAGAAGCAATCCTATAGAGAAAAAAAAAAAAATTGAGTGCTTCTTGCTTCTGTTAAATGGAAGCTAAGGATCAAAGGAGCTGAGAGACCTTCAGCATGGAGCCTGTTAGAGCTCATTGCCCTTTCTCCCAACGGGAGGGCACACTTGGTCTTCTGATCCACAGGGCACTGAATGTGTGCGCGGATAAAGGCTGTCAAATGTCTCCTGCAGCTTCTTAGCAGGTGGGCATTTACTGTCAGAAATAAGTCTCAGCAATCTAACACAGCCATTAAAAGTCCACAAGTCACTGTATAGACAGTGGTGTCCACGTCCCCATGTCTCCAAGTAGCATCCTCTGCAGCTGAACCTACAGGTATGCTGCAACTTAGGAGCGTCGGTCTCCCTGGAGCTCCTCAGCCACAGGCAGAAGGATCCAGATGATATTTTCACTGGAGCGTTTTGTCTAGAAAAAGTGCCCAAGATGAAAATTTTGACAGTTTACTTAGTCACTCAAGTAGTCTCTGTGGCTCTAGGGGGCAATTAGTCAAACAAAATCCAAATCCTACCACCAGCTAGCATTTGGATGGCAGCGGGGAAAGCCTCCCCTGCCCTTCCCCCCCTCCTGTGGACTCTCCTTTGGACTCAGCAGGATGGTGACCCTGACCTTCCAGCCTGTGGAGCTAGCCTGTTAACGAGCACTGCTGACCTGTGTAGGGGCAGCGGTCTCAGGAGCTAGGCTATCTCTGCAGGAAATGACAGGAGAACATGGGTGGCTTCTCACTGTTCCTCCTGACCAAGAAACGGTGATGACAATTCATTGCAAACGAAAAGTCTCCAGGAAGGAAGGGTGGGTTTTTGTTTGTTTGTTTGTTTAAGGTGGAGAAAAGAAGGAGTGAATAGAGAAGCTGAAGAAATTGCTCAGCGTGAGAGTCCAAGAGGATTTATCTCAGATGAGCCTAACGTTTACTCCTGGTGGAAATTCACCAAATGGGTGAGGTGTGCACTCTATCCAACTGCTAAGTACAGATGCTCTCCAAGCGGAGTGTTCGCTTTGGTGGGTTCTTAAATGCCCAACAGCTGCTCTTGGGCAGGAAGAAGTCATCACTTATCAGTGTTCTTCCTGTCAATATTCCCACCAGGCTATCGGCGTGAAGAGAAGAAGGGAAGTGGTTCTGCTTTGGGGAAGATGATTGCCCAGGATAACAGGTCCCCAGCATATTCTCACTGCTATTTCAGGACACGTGACATGCGTTCAACTGCCTCAAATCAGTGTGCTGAAGAGTCCAAAGCTGATTTCATCTAATCAGCTTAGTCTGTAATCCAAGATAACAGCTTTTTCTTGTCACTCGTGCAAACATAAACTTCCATGCATTCGGTGGGATAGCTCAGGCAGAGACATAATGGAAGGAAGGTAGCTGAGACCATGTCTGCTGTATTAGGTACCTTGCTTGGTGGGCTCAGAGAGCACAGTAATAGTTTTAGAATTGATCTGATCATCTCACTGTCCCTAGGAGGAATATGGCTATTAGACTAATATGAGTTATAACCATAAGTGCCTTGTAGCTGTAAATCTAGGTGAGATGAGGTCTGCACAATGTCTCCGTGCACAATAGGAACCAAACTGCATAATTCAATTCTTGCTTGTATTATGACGGTGATTTTAAAGGCATTCTCAACGGCGGAATCCAATGGGCAAGCAGTCAGACACTGTGCAGGTCATGAATATGCATATCCTGACAGATCTAGTTAATTAAATGGGCTTCTTTTTTCATATAGGGAGAGTTTCCTCTTCTGTGATTTACTCTGTTAAAAGGGCACTCAATTGTCAGTTCAGGTTGGACTCTGGCTGGCTAACATGCCCATTATTGTCTATATTAACTATAATGGCTGTTAGCAGACTCAAGACTCAGGATGAAAGAACATCAAGACTGAAGGTGGCCATGGAACAGGGCAAGGTATCTGTGGGTAATGAGACCAGAAACAGTGCCTGGAGCATTAGCAAATAGACATAATAACTAGCAGTCATTGAGAGGATTTCTTGCCTCTTTCTCCCTCGAGTTATCACATGGCTCCATGTCCTCTGCCCTTAATAATCCAGGCAGTCATTGCATGTATTGTTTTGGTCTGTTTCTTAGCTGGAGAAGGCCACTGGACATTACCCTCAGCTGGCATATGAACTGCCAAATGTGAGGACTGCAGCCAGTCAGTTTGTATGAGAATGTGTGCACCTGCCCAGAGGCACGAGGTGATGTCAAGGTAGCACCCTCCTTCCCAGGACTCAGTGTGGAAGCCTCTTAACTGTGCACTTAATAAATGAAGCCTTGGCAGACACACCTTGAATTATTAATGAAGTTATTCAGCTTTGATTGTTTCCTTCTTTTGGGGAAAGGTTATTCACTCAAAGCCTTTGCTTAGCCTACACAATACATCACAATTGGGCATATTTTATGTGCAGCTTTATGGTGATAATAGTTCTGTCTCATTTAGAAGCAAATCAGGCATTATGAACTTCGTGATTTATTAATATATTGATCTCTAGAAATGTCAGCGCATCTCACATCCCGTCAGAGAGCCGGGAGCAATCAGCGGAGAGCCAATAAAAATGTAAAATGAGCCATCATAAAAAGAGGAAATGCAGCCAGTTTCAAAGCCCTGCTGGCTTCCTGAATTGTTTCAGGACCCAGATCAGTACCACAAAGGCACCCCAGCAATGAAACCCAGGCAGTGGGGGAGTGTCTTGGAGGGCTCTGTCCCACTTACATCTACTCTGAGTAAAAATAGACTTCATGGACTGAAATAGAACCCAAGAGGTGAGGAGTGGGTTTGATGTGGGAGAGGGCCGGGGCTGGTTCCCAGACGGTCCTGGAGGAAGATGGGGGTCTCTTTCTGTGAGGTTCACCACTACACCCACTGCTTGCCTGCTGAGGTAACTTCCGCTTCACCCTAGCATAGAAAGGTTTACACTGAGGTGCTGTTTACCTTGGGGTGACCCTCCACAAACCTCTGTGGGGATCCTCTGTAACAGCCTTGGAATCCAGTCACATGTAAACCTCTGTCTCTATGAGAGTGCACCATCAGCTGACACCACTCCCATTCACCCTTGAAACCTGACTGGAGTACTTAGCAAGTCCTCAGTGTGTGTTAAGTGAGTAGCAGCACTATGCGAGTGTGGCCGGAAATAGAGAGTGTTGTGTTCATTGACAGGCTCATTCTGTAATTCGACAGTTTAGCTCACAAACCATGGTAACTCTCCCATCATTGGCTCACTTCTTTTAAGTGGGAATTTCACCATTTATTTCACATAAAAATTTGGGACGCTGGCTTCTCTAGAGGTGGTGGCTGTGCCGGGCTTCCATTCCTATATGAGAACTCTAGCAGCAGAAGAGCAGCAGCCAGTTCCAGCCAGAAAATGCACTCTCTAGAAAGGTGCCATTACTCCTTGCATGGGAAGTGCAAGGATTATTTATTCATTGTGACTCATTCAAACTCCCTGGGCAGTGCTGCATTCCCGACCCGACAGCGCCTCTTCTCTGCCCTGTACTGTATTTTTCCAAGTGACTTTTAGGTGTTTGTGGCAGTCTAGAAACATGACCAAATTTCATTTTTTTGGGGCGGGGGGAGGGATCCCAAACGTCGAGCATCCTGGGTGCTTCGTTAACATCATCTCACTTAATTCCCTGTAGCTTTTCAATATCACTATGACATATTCAGTGTCAGTTTATTATCAGCTAAATATTTCCATTCCCGTTTTATCTGGAGACACAGCACCAGAAACATCCCAGAGGTGATGAATGGAGAGCAGAGACAAATCGCAGACCCTGCTTGGCCCGATGCTGTTCAGTCATCCTGAAGGTCTCTGCTGGGTCTGTTCTCCCGTGTCTGTGGTGTGTCTGTCTCCACAAGTTGGAGACCAGATTCCTCTAGCCAAACTTCTCTACTTTTGTGAATTTTAGGGACCCCCGTCTGAAGCAGCCGGAAGGGAGGTCTCTAATAGCTCCAGGAGTCCACTTCCCATCCTCCTCACCCCTCACCCCCCACCCCTCACCCCTGCCACCCCTCACCCCTGCCACCCATCTAGCATTTCTACCCTTGTTTCTATTTTCTCACATCGAGGCAGGCTTCAGTTCAGTTGATGTATCCAAGACCCAGGGCATTCTAACTATGGAGAGAGACTTTTATTCTATGTTTGCAAACTGCGGTCCTGGAAGGTAACTGGATTTTCCCAGGGTCATACACTGGCTCTCTGGCACAGAAGATGAAACTTAGGTTCAGGGTTGAAAGGACAGCATCATCACCTCATTATTCATGTACCTGTTCACCAAATAATTTCTAAGTCTCTAGTAGATGTCATATAGACATTATTAAATAAGAGCAGTGGCTAGCGGGCCCAAATGTGGTGTTGGAGCTCCGAATGAAGATAGATGGGGTTAGAAGACTAGAGAGAAACAGGTCGTAGGGGGCACTGTTTTATACAGGGTAGCTACAGAAGGTAGGGTGGTGGCTTGGTGGCCATGAACAAGCAGAAGACGAGGAGAGGCAGGCTGAAATCCCAGCTCAGCAGAACCTGAGCAGCCTTCCCAAATTCAGAGGGTGCAGCAGCAGACAGATCCCAGGGACCTCAGCCTCCCCATGCAAGGAGGTCAAGGGGACCTCTGCAGAGAAAGGCCTGGCATCTATCAGGCACTGCTGCTCTAGTGTCTCCCAATTGTAGGCAAGGCCCTGGGGCTTAGCTTCCTACTCAATGTCTTTGCTGGGCTGTGAGTCGGTTGAGACCTAGGGAGAGCTCACACATGAGTAACTGGGGAGCAAGTGGGAGAGCTGGCTAGAAGCCATTTGTAGTTGATGAGGACGGATGAGCCTGGATTAATTAGCCACGTGAAGCTGTGAATACATTGACTGGTCACAGGGCTCTGAAGCTGTTTAATCTGCCTAGTGGTAGGTAATAGTAACTGCTGATCCTGGCGCAATGCTTTAAGGGAGGTTTCCAGATGGAGTTCTGCCTTTAAATTGTCAACCCTTCTGAATGTCTCTCAGGAAGGTAGCAGGGCCTCTCAGCAGTCAGGCCTCGGGGGCGGGGGGCGGGGGGAGTTCGCCATAAAGCTTTGGTTGGAGTAGAAGAATCTTTGAAAATTAAGCCTCACATACAAGAACAAGCTTCAAGTCATGCTCAGCATGAAGCCTTTCTTGTGTTCCCAGCTGGTACCTGCACTTCAAGCTCCAAAGCCCTTCTTCGTGAAGACCGCATCCTGGGTTCTGAGGCTGGGGTGGAGACATGCCTTCCCCTTTACTTAGATTCATTTGTGTGTGAGTGTGCACGAGAAGTGCATGTGAGTGTTGTGTGCATGCGCGCGTGGGTGCGTGTGTGTGCGTGCGCGCACGCGCATGCATGTGTGCGCATGCCTGCATGCCATAGTGTGTGTATGAAAGTCAGAGGATAACTTTTGGGAATTAGTTCTCCTTCCACTGTGTGGGTCTCAGGGATCAAACTTAGGTCACAAGGTTTGGCATCAAGTTCTGCTGAGACACTGTGTCAGTCCTATTTGATCTTCTATAAAAGCCACTGGTATGAATTGCATTGAGAACTGTAATCTTTCTTCCTTCCTTCCTTCCTTTTTTTTTTGTGATAATAGGTAAATCCCATTGGAAGATGGGCTTGAGACTTCTTGCCTATGTTGTTTTTATTGAATAAAATTTATTTTTCAAAATATGACACTGTGGCGGTCACTGTTGCTCATCACCATCTCCTCCACGTACTTCTTGTCCCTGTGACTGGCACTGGCCAGTCAAATGTAAACAGGAGCGATGTGTATCCCTGGTAGCCCAGCTGGCTTATGTCCCATGATTCCGCCTAAGAACCCTCCTTGCCCCAGGGAGGTCTCTCTGTAGCATCCTTGTTACTGAGCAGGTAGAAGGCCAGGTGAGGAGTACAGAATGTCGTTGGGTGGGTGGAACAGCCTCTACAAGAACTTGAGAAGGAGGAGAAACAGTGGGATGTGTTTAAAAAGGGAAGGAGGTCCAGAGGAGAGCAAGGCATCCTGCTCCATCTTGTCCTGGACTTAGGAGCTCTGTTAGAAGTTCTAGCAGCAGCAAACCCAGTGTTAATTTATGTGTGCCACGAGAAGGCAGCGAAGAGCCATGAATTATAATAGTAATTATATGTATCAGACCCCCATAAGGTCTGATGTCAGTCATAGAAGAACTGGGGACTACACTGCCCTTCCCCACTGGCTGGAAATTCATGGAGACGGCTTTTTCAGGCTAGCTCTCTGCCTGAGGGCTTTGCTTACTTGCTCCCCTCCCACTTCGCTGGCTCACTGCAGTAGAGGACCTGATGAATTACACGGGTCTGAGGCTTTCCACTAGGTCCCAGTTCCCTGCAAGTGAGGTCAAGGGAAAGAACATCCATTTCCCCTTCTCAGTTAATAAAAGCTACAATCTGAGGTTTCGGCTAGAATACCAAAGGGCTTGATAATTCCTGTTTAGAATGCCAAAGGCTGATTCAGGTTTGGCTGGGGACCTGACTGCATGGCCTGAGAATATTATAAGGCTGGAAAAAATCTCCCAGGACTGAACTTTTTTTTCCCAGCTAATCAGTAACTTCCTCCTTTATTCTCACTTTAGTTGCCTCATGACCCTGCAGGGGGAAACAGGTCTTGATAGTTGTAATTAAAAGGAGGAGATTTAACATGAGAAAAAGATGTGATTTTTAATTGAAGCAACTAGAAGGAACTACGAAGCAAGGAAACCAGGTTCGGAGGCACTGGAAACATTTTGCAAATGTCATGAAACAGGAAACATGTGTCTCTGGTCACATCTATTACATCATGTCATGTCATATCGTACCATATTCCATCATATCACATGTCTTGCACCTCTCTATCCCTTCCTGCTTAGATACTGTACAGGCAAGTCGTACATGGCTGTCTCTGAGGGCTAGGGTTATGGATGAGTGTCACCTTCTTTGCTTAGGTGTGTTTGTCTAAATCTTCAGTCCATGACTTTGGATTTCAATTATGAAGAAATTCATAAGAGCCTTTGCTTGGGAGTTTCAAAAGTACATGTAGAGAGTTCCTCAACCCCAAGAAATCCTGGAGGGATAGAGTGAAACCCTGGGCTTGGAGTATCTCTCTTCAATGCATTCTGAGAAGCCAGGTAGGTAAGGGCAGAGCCTCTGGCTTAGAGGCCCTCTCTGAGGTAACCTTGGTCACATGTTTCATTTATCAGCCTGTGCTTCAGCATCTGGGAAAGGGTATGGCCAATCTACACGTTGCCAGATTTGTGGTATTTAAATGAAATAATAAGTGGAGGTGCCATCGGTTAGTGCTACTCAGCTACTAATACTTCTCTGTCTTGAGACCCCGGTCTGGTTAGGAGCAGTAGATCAGGCAAGGACCTGATTCAAGGACTTCCCGGGACAATGGGGGTTGCAGTTGGAGCTGGAGCATTGGTGACCTTCTCATCACTACCGTAACTAACATTTCAGTAGTGTGTGTCTCATGCGTTAACTTCTGTCACCATCCTGAAACCCTGTGGGCAACATGCTACCACTTATTACAAAGGAAAAAAACCCTGAGACTTAGGAATACAGGGTGATCTGCCCAAGGAAGACGCCACAGCAATTAGTAGAGTTGGGTTCAAATCCAAGCCAGCTTGATGCCAAAGTCCACATCCTTTTTTTTTTTTTTTAAAGATTTATTTATTTATTATTTATTGTATATGAACGTTTTTTTTTCTGCAGAAGAGGGCATCAAATCACACTACAGATGGTCGTGAGCCACCATGTGGTTGCTGGGAATTGAACTCAGGACCTCCGGAAGAGCAGGCGGTGCTCCAAACCACTGAGCCAGCTCTCCAGCCCCGAAGTCCACATTCTTATCTGCTGCAATCACTGAACAAGTTTCATAACCATGTACAATGATTCAAATACAAACATCATTACTGGATGCTACATGGCCTTGTGGTAGTCCCCCCATCCCCAGCCTCAGTTTACTCATTAAAACTGTGTATGTGATGTCATGCATGGCTCATAGTTCCCCCAAAGATGGAACATGGGGAGATGAGAGAACCTGAGCAACACGAATGTCTGTTTACCATGCAGCTGTCCTTGGTGCCCTGGCTGGTCCCTGAGAGGTCATTCTTACAGTACCTGGGTTTTTTGAGGCAGTGACTCTAAGCCACGCTGCTGAAAAAGCAATTTTTTTTGGCTCTGGCTGTGTGGATAGATTTTTAATATTTAATTAGGGAGACCTTCTGCTTGGAGAGAGGGCAGGACTTGTTATTAAATCCTGCTGCTTGGTCTTTCTCACTCGCCCGTGGGAATATTCATTCATTTCCAGTCACACAATTTAATATTGCAACAGCTAATGGGGAGATGTTGATAATTTGTAAAAACTGGTTGGTCCTGAGGCTGTGGGGAGAAGCTCCTGCCCGGGCCTGCTACGCGAGCTGAAGCGGATTCTTTGGAGACCAGGGCTCCTGAGAGCTTCGTGTTCTCTCTCTAATTGCACTCACAGAATGCCTTCTGAATGTCAAGTGCCATGTCAGGGGCTATGAGGATTAGAAAGATGGTCACGGTACAGTTGCAACCCTGAGGTTGGGATTCCTGCCCGCATCAGAACGGTAGGCTCTGCCACCAGACACACAGGCTCGAAAAGTCTCTCTTGACATTTCTTAACCTCAATGTCAGGCATTAGCCTTCTTTAGATTCAATTCCAAGGACCTGGGATCTCTCCCTAAGACACCTGTGGTGAACCAGCCTCCAGCCTGTAGGTTGGACCCTGCCAGTAGATAAGCTCCCTGTGTAAACATTGTAGAAGGATCTTTTGGAGACAATGGGGAGCAGGTAACTGTGGAGCATCTGGTACGTGCCAATCTCATTGACAGGCATTGGTGAGCCGAGCCAGGCATGGCCTTGTCCCTGGAGACTATGGTGTGGTACGTGAGGGAGAGAAGCTAAGAATCACAGGTGTGAAGTGTCACAGCAGTAGGAGATGCTGCAAGAGGGTACGCTGGCCCTGAGGGGGGAAGGGGCTGGGCTCAGGGGGATATGTAGGCTTGTAGGGGATGCTTCCCCAAAGAAGTGATGGTGGGGATGAAATTCAAATAAATGGGGCTTAGAAGATGAGAAGCAGTGGTGTGTGTGTGTGTGTGTGTGTGTGTGTGTGTGTGTGTGTGTGTGTGTGTGTGCTAGTGCATGTATGATGGGCAGGAAGATTCTCTGTGTGGAGGGAGGATAGGAAGGGCTTTCAAGAACCTTCTGTGCAGATGTGTGTGGGCAGAGGGAAATAGAACGCATTTAAGGAGGATATATTTGACCGTGTCTTCACTTCAAAGCCCTCCCTGGCTCCCATTGCTTGAGGTGAAAGGCTATGCTTTTGAATGTGGCATTCAAGGTACTTTACGACCTATTTAACCTTCAGGTTCTGGTTGGAGAGATGGCTCAGAGGTTAAGAGCACTGGCTATTCTTCCAGAGGTCCTGAGTTCAATTCCCAGAAACCACATGGTGGCTAATAATCATCTATAATGAGATCTGGTGCCCTCTTCTGGTGTGCAGGTGCACATGCAAGCAGAAAATTGTATACATAATAAATAAATAAACCTTCAGGTTCTGTCTCTCCTATTCATGCCATGCTAGTTTCTCCTCTTCTCCCTTCTACAGTTTGACTTTCTGATTGACACTTGCACACTTTGATTCCCTGATTGACACTTACACATGTCGACTCCCTGATGGACACTTGCACACTTCGGTTCTCTGTTGACAATTGCACATACCCACACATGCTCTTGTCTCCCCTCTGGTGCCTGCTTGCCTTCCCTCATCACTGGATCGTTTCCAGGTCTTTGTGTGTATCCCATTGTACCCACACCACCAGGGCTGCACTGACAGAGACCACATCTGAGCGGTGCTTTCTCTAGCCTTACAGCGCTGCAGAATTTGCACAGGCCTGCATTGGAAGCACTTTAAATGCTCTTCACGGTTCTGAGTGTGACGGGGAAGGGGAGCAAGTCTTAAAGGAATTCCTTCAGTAGAAAGCGCTATGCCAAATGCGTTTCATACCCTCCATTCACCACATTTATGAGGATTATTTTGCAGTTTCCATTTCTTCTGTCAGGAAAGCCTCATTAGTAGCTGTCAGGCTTAGGTACCCTTGCTTTCGCCGGCCCACTGGTGAAAGGGGCTCACTGGGGTGCTGGAGAAGGGTGGGACTATCACCCCAACCCCTTCCCTGTGATGATAGAGTGAACTTTGAGATTATAAAGAGTTTCCTCAAGCAAGACCTGTTCTAGTTGTTTTACCATTTAAAAAACACCTTCCCATAATGTTTCCTTATAGGTGCTGTAGTTACCATCAGTCAACTTGATACACCCAGGAAGATGGAACAACAATTAAAACAACAACAACAACAACAACAGCCTTCCATCAGATTGGCCTCTTGGCCTCTGGCATGTCTGTGAGGCATTTTCTTATAATTGCTAATCGATGCAGGAGGGCCCAGCTCACTGTGGGTGGTTCCATCCCTGGGCAAGAGGGCCTGGGCTATATAAGAAAGGAGCTGTGCAAGCCAGAGGAAGCAAACCAGTAAGTAGCATTCCTCCATGGTCTCTGCTTTAGTGCCTGCATTGAACTTCTGCCCTGGCTTCTCTCCATGATGATCGTAACTTGTAAACAAAATAAACCCTTTCACGGCATCGAAGAAACACACTAGGACGATAGGATACTAGAAAAAAATGAACCATCTGTGGTTCATTGAAAAACATGTCTCAGGCTCATTAAAAACACATGAATTTTTATAGGATGGCCATATCATTCAAGATTGCCAGCCAAAATGCACTAGCTATTATTAATTTATTCTTAATAGACAGCTTTCTTACAGATTAGCACTCTAATTACTCCTGAAAAAGTGTGCAACTGCGACATGAGACTGCCGATTAAAATGGTCCAGAAGATAAATTGAAGTCTTTGGCTGAGAGCATTTCGGCCTTCTCCCCATCTTCCAACAAGAGCATCTGTCATCCTGGAGGGCCATGCAGAGTCCTACTCATTTCTGATCTTCCTGAGGACTCTGAGGTTCAGCAGTCATCCAGGGCACTTTACAGTGGGCTGGAGTACTTTACAGTGAGCTGGGGTACTTTACAGTGGGCTGGGGTGCTTTACAGTGAGATGGGGTACTTTATAGCGAGCCAGGGTGCTATACAGTGATCTGGGGTGTTTTATAGCAAGCTGGGGTGCTTTACAGTGAGCTGGGGTTCTTTATAGTGAGCTGGGTTACTTTATAGTGGTCTAGGGTACTTTACAATGAGCCAGGATGATTTACAGTAAGCTGGGGTTATTTACAGTGAACTGGGTTACTTTACAGTGGTCTGGGGTGCTTTAGATTGAGCCAGGGTGCTGCTTTACAGTGAGCTGAGTCCTTTACAGTGAGCTGGAGGAACTTTTCAGTAGGCTGGGTGCTGTTGACTGAGCTTCCTGCAAGGGAAGTGTGCAAGAAACACAGGGATGAAGGAGCTGAGGGTAAACACCTTTTTTTGTGTTTCCCTGTAAGCCTGCATCTTACTTCTTTTTTCCCCCTCTAGTTCAGCCATTCTTAATCTGTGCTTCGAGACCCCTTTGGGGGTCATATATCAGATATCCTGCATATCACATATTTACAGTAGCAAAATTACAGTTAGGAAGTAGCAATGGACTAATTTTATGGTTGAGAGTCACCGCAACACGAGGAACTGTATTAAAGGGTCTCAGCATTATGAAGAGTGAGGACCGTTATTCTACGTCTTTTATGTTTGCCAAGACTTACTCAAATAGAAAATTGTCTGCCACAGTAATGTAGCCGTGGAATGAGAGCTTAAGGGATTTTCTTATGTATTTACAAGTGGAAAATTCATTTATACGTCAGTGGAGGCTCATTTGTGTCAGTGTGTGAGTTCAGGATGATTGAGCCTCTCACGGTAAGGTATTTTGCATCAAGAAAGGTGGAGAAATGGAGAGAGCTGGCTGGCGAACCTAGACACTGGAATGATTACAATGTTATTTCTGTCACATGCTTCCTGTGAGGCTTATGAGTGGCTTCGCTTGTCTAGTGGCCTCACCCGTAAAGGGCACGCATTTCTCAGGGCCTTCCAGGGGATGTGAGGAACCAGGGACTTGTTTCCAAAACATGGTACTCAGAGGGTGGGCAGTAGGCTGTGATGTGTTTCCTGTCACTCTAGTCTACCCATCTGCAAAGAAAGGTGGGATGTTAGCCCACATAGACATCTGTGGTCACCCCGCTCATGTGCCAGCCTGGCTCTATCAACAAGGTACAATGTGGAGGTCGGCCATCCTGTCCCCAAGAATGTCAACAATGCAAAGAACACTGGCCAGTAGGAATGACTGAGCGAGCATGGGGGCCGGGATGGGAGACTTGGGATCTGGGCCAGCGCATCCAATTCTGGGATAGGGACTTCCACTTTCTTGTTCCTCTCTTCCTTCTGCCACAAGCCCCAGGAGGACACTGGGTTTCTACTTTACCAGCATTGGTTGACTCTCTCTATTTTTAGTTTATTAATCAGCTATGAATTCTGTCTTGAGAATGGTCTCTAAAGTCATTTGAACCCATGCTATTTTCAATTTTTATGAATTTCCTCTCAAGACAGCAAATTTCATTAAATGTATTCATTTGTGGAAGTCAACCTTATTTTAATCAGTCCTAATTTACTTCTCCTAATCACCTAATTTCAGCATGTTTAGGATTGCGCAACCACTCACATACTTGCTCAACAAACCCATCAAAGCATCCATTACTACCATAGTCAGATATCAGCAGAGAAGACAGAGGGACATTTATTGAACAGCTGCCTGTAAAGATAAATTGATACTTTTGTGCTCACTAATCTCCCTCTATGCCCTAATAATCCTGTGTGGTAGTGGTCTCCCCATCATGCCATTCGCTAAGCCAGCTCTCAGGAAACTGAAGTGATGCACAGTCACCAGAGTCATCATTCACCCTGGCGTCTGAAGGCAGATTATACTTCCGGTAAAATGCTGTAATGGTGGCGTGGCTTATGCAAAGTAGTGATGAACTGATGCAATGCCCGGTGTGCTTCTTTTTCTGCCCTCTCCCTTACGCATCAGAAAGATGAAGTCATTCTGTCTGGATGGAGCGTCTAAGCGTTGAGTCTCGGCATCTCCAGAGCCTTGTTTACCCTTGACCTCCTTGCCTGTATTTTGGAAAAGGTTTGTAAACTCTGGAGGCCACCGGAGGTCCTACCCAGCAGCTGGCTTTTTCCCTGTTGCGCCTGTGGCAGAGGGATCGCTTAGGATAAAGCATAGTAATTGTTGTGGCTTGGTGGCGACCTGGATGAACAGCCGGCTGTATATTTAATGCCAGGCATGTTTATTTGCCTCTGGCCAATGAGCAGGCTGCATGCTTAGGGATCTTCACTTAGGTGGTTCTTGGGGAAAATTGAGGGCATGTATATCAAGCAATTTTTGAATTATGGCTCTATTAGTGTCTGTGAATGTCTCCCCGGGGAAGCCAGGAAAGCTCTATTAGTTGAGCAGTTTAAAGCAGGATTGGAGGAAGCAGTGGGGGAATATCCCATAGGGAACAATAATTATAAACAGCAGTTCCATGTAAACAGGTCTTAATGTGTTTTCTATATTGAATTCCTGAGAGCGAGGTCTTGTGGCATTCCAGCGCCCCCTCCAGGGCCTAGCCCCTGCGCGCTGGCGCCTGGGGGCCACTTTGGGGAGCTGAAGAGGAGCCTGGGGGCAGGGACACTGGCTCTCTAGGTGCCAGGGGCCTTTTGGACCTTAGCAATGCTGAGCCAGTCTGGCTGTGCCCACTGTCTGCCCGTGGGCCATGTGATGGCCATGACCACTGGGAGACTGCTTGAAAGCGGCTTGGGCGAGTCATTTTCTCTTTGTGTCCTTGCGAAGTATTTGTAGACAGCTTTAGGACTGAGTCAAGATCTTACACAGTGTATTTCAACTAAGCCTTCCAATATGCTAGAGATGGACCCTGTCACCCCATTCACAGAAGCAGGAGTCACAAGTGAGCAGATGGCAGAGCTCAGTCTAAATCTGTTTTATTCTTAAACTCTCATTCTTAGGGGTTATTTCCATAACGTCAGATAATTTCTACACTTTTCAAAGGGCTTGCATGGCCAAGCATTCCAGGACCCGTGCCTTGTCCACACAAGAAGCTTGAGGGTCTCATTTTGGGTTTTCAGTATTTCTTTAACTTATTTAGACTATAAAAACGTATTTAGGCTATAAGTAGAAGTCTTCCTCTTTAGTGCTTTGTGGCTGCTTTCTGACCCCTGTATCACGGAGATAAAGACCTGGGCCCACTGTATAAACCCTAGGATGTGCCCATAAAAGCATCCTACCTGATGTTTGTAATAGCAATGATTCTGTAGAGAAATGCTATGCCCCTGGGTCACATTACTCTTGACTACCCTGAAAGCCAGAATGCTGTGTGCCTTCTTACGTCAGTAAAGGAAAGTGATGGGGTCACGAAGACTTCATGGCTGGCCACACCTCACATTTCACCCATTGCTTTCCAAAGTTGCATAAAGGTAACAATTTCTTTAATGGAGGGAAATCACATATGGGGAGCTCAGTAGGTGGAACAGATGGCTGGGTTAAAGTGGAATGTTGGAAAGATGGCGCTTTCATTCGCCAATTCTTACAAAGTGGTCCTAAAGGGGAGTCTGATGATCATAACCTGGAAAACACTGATTTAACGAAGCTGCTCATTCCACAGCTGTAAAGTGATTCCAAAGTTCCTGGAGGCTGGTACCAAGGTGAGAGTCTGTCTCTATACATCAGGGAGGGAGTAGAGAGGGTTAATGAGCCGGTAATTGGAGCAAGAAAGCCAAAGCCTAGTAGACATGAGCAAGAGGTATGTGTGGGGTATGGGTGCTGGAGTCTTTATTGGTGAATTTGAAAGCATTTACTGTGTGCATTGGGCCACCAAATGCACCCAAAGGTATAAAAGGAAGTTTTGGCAATAAATCCTCAGGCAGGCTAACCACACACTACTTCTTTGTTCATTCATTCATGCAACATCTCCAGGCCACCTGCCATGTGTTGGGTTGTCCTCATGATGACTCTTCAGTCAGCTGCTCCCTCTGGCTACAGGATAAACTAGGCTTGCAGGCTTCCTTCAAGTGGAACACAGCCACTGAGCAGAACAGAGAGTGACACGTCCATGTCAAAACAGTGCGAAGGCCCCAGAGCAAGGCTCTCCAACAGCTTGGCCATAGCTCAGCAGTGTTCTGCATAGAGAGCCTAAGTCTCATTTCTGCTTGGAGCAGGGAATAGGTTTTTGTTTGTTTGTTTGTTTTGTTTTGTTTTTTGTTGTTGTTGTTGTTAAACCAATCATTGTAGTTCTCTTGAGAAAGGCTGAGCTCTGAAAGCCAACTTCTCAGGTTTGAGTCCCAGCTTGCTGCCTCCTTAATTGAGTGGCTTTAGTTCTTTGTGCTTCGTGTGTAAGACGGGGGGAGGTGATGGGGGTCAAGGACCAAATGAATTGATAGTTCTCTGAAGTTCAGCCAAACCCAGATCAAGACTGCCTGAGAAAGTGCACACATCTGTTCTGAGGAAACATGCAGCCATGTTTCCCAATGTTGGTTCCTGAACAACACGGGGCAATACTTATTTCTATAGCTCTCATATTGTGTAAGGGCTTATCTGTTATCTAGAGATGGTTTAAAGCACACAGGAGGTTGTGAGGAGGCTTTGTGCAAACCCAGCACCGTTTTACATAAGGGTTTTGCTATCCATGGGCATTCCAGACCTAATCCCCTGAGGACATGAAGGCATCCCCCTTTGAAATGTATTTTAAAATATTGCTTGACAGGGAGATCTTAGTAAATGTACCTCTTATAATACAGTCATATTCTTTTTCTCTTGTAAAGCCTCTAGGGCCCTTTCCTTCAGCCTTAGCACTGATGCTGTGCCCCCTCTTCTGTTAGGCACCACCTGTTTTCCTGTCTTCAGCTAGGTGACTTGGAATCTTCTGGAGAGAGATGGCATTTAGTGCAGCATCATTCCATGCTCAGGGAACACCCTCTCACACTGAATCTCACGACACCCATGTGAGACAGTAACTTTCTACCCATGTTGCAGATTTAAAAGGTTGGTTTCAAGAAGGTGACGTTCACTGTCTATGGTAACACTGTGCATACTATAGTCTTGGGATTCAGACCCTGCCTGTAACTCAAGAAGTGGGCACATTACCCAGCATGTAGCACATCAGCCCATTCCTTAAACCCAAATTTCCCAGGAGGCACAGCTTAAGCTGACTTCTGGAAAGAACGTATCACATCAACCCTCTTTAAAATGCGGCAAATCTGAAGGCAGCCTACAGTTTAAAGCCACAATGCCAAGATTACAATTTCAACAAAGAAACAATAAACCAGGAAAAATACAGTTTACATGTCAGGCTCAACCAGTGACCAAATGTTTGCTGTGGTGGTTTGAATAGGAATGCCCCCCATATATTCATGTGTTTGAATGATTGGCCCATAAGGAGAGGAACTATTAGAAGATGTGGCCTTGTTGGAGGAAGTGTGTCACTACAGAAGTGGGCTTTGCAGTCTCTTATGCTCAAGCTATGCCCAGTGTGACACTCCTGGCTGCCTTAGGATCAAGATGCAGAACTCTCAGCTACCTCTCTGGCACCATGTCTGCCTGTACACTGCCACATTTCCCGCCATGATGATAATGGACTAAACCTCTGAAACTGTAAGCCACCAAAGCAAAATGTTTTCTTTTATAAGAGTTGTTGAGGTCATGGTGTCTCTTCACAGCAATAAAACCCAAACTAAGACAGTTGCCTCAGTAGGATTTTTTTTTTTTTTTTTGTAGTATAACTCAAGAGCAGTCAGAGTCCAAAACTATAAGGAGGGAGGGGACACAGGCTGGGCAATTATTGATGCTAACAGACTAAAAGTAGAAGCCAAGGAGAGCATAAATGTAGGCCAGTTCTAGGTGACATCACAGTAGGGTGCCCTGAGGCGCAGGGTGTCGACGACATCTTGGGTCTGGAGGCTGAGAAGACACACACACACAGAGGTGAGGTGGGAGTCAGGAGAAGCAACCTAGGCACAACCTAGCTCTTTCCTTTCTGTGCTGCTTTGAGGGAAGCAACATTCTGACGGTGTCACTGTCAAGGAGAGTGGACCAATGGAGAACAGTGTTGAGCACACTAAACAAACAAAAGCCTCCAGTGACCTGCTCCAGGGTTTACTGAAGTGGGAGCCTTGTCTTGTGCACATCTGCTTCAGCTGTGCGCTGGTTTGTCTGGGAATTGTATCCTGGCCAGAGCTTAAGCACAGGGCAGGTCGCTGTGAATGAAGGCTAAGCCAATTGCAGTGAATTACTTAAACATTATGTGAACCAGAGAGCAACATGCTTGCCCGAGAACGACGAGGCTTCCTATTAATGTCTCTCCATTCCTCTCTCGCTTTTACTCATGCGCCTCTTTCCACCCTGCCATGTTTTATCTCTACTCTGTACCTCTCACCTTCCTATCTTACCTTTCCTTTTCTTCCCTTTCTGTAACTGGAGATGTTATGAACTTACTCGGTAGCTTTTTTCTTCTTCTTCTATTACATTTATATTGGCTTTTCTTAATGTAAGATGCAGGTGTCAATCCCAAGCAATCTGCCCCATGATTTCTAGCATCTGAACCCAAGTATCCTAATGTCATTTTGTCCTGAGGATCACAGGATGGGCGTACAGGCTTGGCTTCCTGAGGCTGGAGACAGAGAGGGGACAGACACACAGAGGGATGTAGTGGGTACCTCTTCTTATATGGTAAGGGGTTCCTGAAAAGATTCATACACTTGTTTTTGACCCGCGGGTTTAGTTATTTGTGGAGTGGCGAGGAGGGTTGTGACCTGTGAATAAAGAATGGACGAGAACAGAGACATGGGCCCAGGAAAAATTTGCTTATTGAGGGCCGTTTATTATAAGGGGGCATTTAAATTTATAATAAGCTTTTGAAAGGGCGGGGGTGAGAAGGAATGCAGTGGAAAGTTATAAAATTTTTTGGGCTAGGCCCAAGGACAGCAGGTGTGGAGTGGGGTAACTATATAGAAGTTTTGATATACCGAATTTTTTTTTTAAGGTTAGGCTGGATTTTTGTGGTAGCCAGGCAGAATAATTATTTTAAGTATGCAGACAGCTGTGGCTTTTAGCCAGCAGGGCCTCTCAGCCACTGGGGCAGGTCAGGCAAGGTCCTATGGCTTCTGACTAAACATTTAAAGCAGATAAACTGAATGGTTTTTTATTTTTATTTTCTTGAACAGAGTCCGATTCAACGCACTCACTTCCACATGGACATGTTTCCCCCCAAACCCTGCTCAGCACTTATGATCTTTGACAGAAAATTAAAATTTGCAATGCTCTACTGTGTTTGCTAGAGTATATTGCAAAGTACAGTCCTCAAAACTTGGTGCCTTGGTTTTAGGAGAGTCTCAGCTATAGGACGAGTCTGGGGACAAGCAGAGACACAGCAGGTTGGTCAGATTTGGGATCTTCAAGCTGAAGGGAGGATAGAAGACCTGTCCCTGGGCAGCTCTCATTGTCCTCTGGAGATGGGAAAGGCCAGGAGGACTCCTGAACACAGGGTATTCTGCTGGCGAAGGAGAAGGGGAGGTGTTCCTGACCACACAAGCAGAGAAGTTGGCAGACAGAACTGGGAAGCGCCCAAAACAGGAGCCAGGGTGGGGGTGGGGGTTGCCCTCAAGCTGAATGAGATGCTGCGGGAAGAGCTTCCCATTAGTATTGGAATAAGGATTTTTTTGGGGGTGGTGAATGTCAAAATGCTGGTGGCAATGCATAGACTTGGTAGACAGGATGGAAAAAGTAGGAGGAAGTGAAGGAGGTGTCCTTGTCTTCTCCTATCCTGGGCAAGCTGGGTCATAGACACAGCTTAAGCAAACAGACAAGCAATCAGGGCCAAACATGTCCAAAGTATGACTACATCTACAGAAGCCCTGAAAACCGAGCAAAAGGAAGAAGACGCAAGAGGAAAGCTTGAGATTGTAGAGGAGAAATGCATCTGTTCATGCATCTTGGTTCATTAAGAGTTTTTTATTGTTTAAACATGACACGTATATGCACGTGTCTGTGTGTGGGTATGTGCGTGCATGCGTGCATGTGCCAGCAGAGTCCAGAAGAGGGTGTTGGGTCCCTAGAAGCTGGAGTTATAGGCACTTATGAACTGCATAATGCATGTGCTAAGAACCAGACTCAGGTCTTTTGCAAGAACAGTATGTACTTTCAGCTACTGAGACATCTCTCTAGCTCAGGGGAATTTACTATGAGGAATTTGGCTTGGCCCATCCTGGATGTGCTCTCTTATTGCTGCCTTCACCCTTAAGGTAAATCTCTCCAGTCCTCTCTTGTTGGTGCTGACAAGTGGTCAGGTCTGCTACTTCTCATCTTTCCTCTAATGCTGAGAAAATGCAACCTGAGTCCTTATATTACTAGCATTCTGGATCAATAAGTCTATCCATTTCTGAGCTTTTAAGTGTATCTATTTTATTTCATATTCTATTGTAGCAATTGAAGACATACTTTTAAAAGGCTTTCACATTGTTTTCCTAAGGCTGTCACAACAAATTACTACAAGCTGATAGCTAAACTAGTCAAAATTTATGCTGTGCACCAGAGGCCAGAAGTTCAATATCTTAGGCTGAAATTAAGGAGTTAGCAGGGTCACATAGGAAACTAATTCTTTGCCTCCTCTAGCTTTGGGCCCAGGGGACTGCCAGCTCACCTTGACTTATCAGCACATCACTTCAAGCCCTGTTTCTGTCTCTCTGTCATCTCACCCATCTGTGTCTCAACCCTATCTGCCTCTCAGGACATTTGTGCTGGCATCTAGGACCCACCCAACAATCCAGGATAATCTCATCTCAGGCCCTTTAGCTTTGTCACATCTGTAAAGAACCTTTTCTTTTAAGGTAACTGATACGCATTACAGGGGCTCACATCTGGTCGCTTTGCACAGTCATTATTCAGCTTTCTACAAACCTGGCTGTATCAGGTTGTGAAAAATAGCCTAGATGGCCACTGAGTGGATTAGCCATACTCTGTATGTTCCAGGCACAATTTAAGCACAAACCTAACTATTCTTAGAAGAAACCCAAAGTCTTGAACTAAGCCTTCAAATAGTCACTTCTTGGTCATTCTGTTTGAAGAAAGAGCTCAAGTCTCAAGGACTTTTAGACCTATAAGTTTAGTGCATCAACAATATGCAGCTTTTGTATATCATAGAACTGTTCTGACATTCAAGTCAAACACTGTATGGGCAATGAATGGAGTGTTGAACTGTTAGACAAGTGATAAGCCTATAAATAATGGTTGAATCTAGGCGCATATGGTGGTGGCCTTCTTTTTTTTGTTTGTTTGTTTCTTTCTTTGTGTTTTGTTTTTTGGGGTTTTTTTTGTTTGTTTGTTTTTCAGACATGGTTTCTCTGTAGGCTGGCCTCGAACTCACAGAGATCTGCCTGCCTCTGCCTCCCAAGTGATGGGATTAAAGGCATGCGCCACCACACCTGGCGGTAGTGGCCTTCTTAAGAACCATATTTAACCTCTTCACTATCGAGTGGGCTTAGCAAGCCTACAGAGTGGCAGTGTTAGTACATGTTTCTGCTAATATAGAATGCATAGAAAATTGATCCAAGGGCCCCGAAGAACCTGGGTTCTCATTATTTCCACAAGAATTGTAATTATTGCTGCTGCTCTTGTTTTTGGTTGAAGCTCTTCAAGAGCCTGTGCTATTAGTGATTTCATGAATGAGTTATGAGGGTATAATAAAGTCATCCCTTTCTTAGACAGATGTAAGATATGGCAATAGGAAAAGCCTGTTTAAGAGACACTGATGTATGCCTTGCTGTCTCGGCCAGTAACTTGACTTGGAATAGCAGATACCTTCTGAAGTTGCTATGGCAGAGCTCATAGACACGGCTAGGGGTAATACCTGATGGAGATGAGGTTCCTGGTAAGGTGGGCCCACCAAGCAGCAGGTGAGCAGAGAGACGGCTAACAGACTGGGGAAGCTTTCTGAACTTCTAGAATCTGCTCACTTGCCCTCACCCCCTCCATAAGCACTTGCTATACTCCATTAGGTGGAAGCAATGATGAGTTCAGAGACTGGCAGGTACTGTAGGGAAAGTGGAGCATGCATGGTGACACAGCACACAGGGTATTCCTAGAATTTTTATTTGGGAAACTTCTATACCAACTGCCATACCAATTCTTCCCTCCCAAATCCAAAGGAAAGTATTATACTGCCCAGGGACATAGCCATAGCAGTGCATGTTTTCCCCCTAATGAATACTACATTCTTTTTTATTGGAACGCTTTCAGGTCAAAGGAGTGTTAAGCACAGATGAAGCACAGCCATAGGTAGGAAGGTTGGCCTTTTCCCCATGTGTCTTTCATTTACTCTTTTATGCAGCTACAGGAGCATGACTGCGGCTGTTCCGAATTGAATTACACACCCCCAATTGTTATAAATTGAATTGCACCGTCCCGAAAGGCTTATCGAAGTTCTAACCACAACACTTATTTGGAAATAGGTCTTTGCAGATGTAATGAAGTTAAGATGCGATTATTAGAGAGTCCCTGACACAATGTGACTGCTGTCCTTATAAAAAGAGAAAACGATCACGTGAAGACAGATGCACAGAGGAAGAAGAGCCTTGGTTGATGCTGACAGTGATGCCATGCTGCTGGAAGCTAAAGGGCACCTGGAGTACCATAAGGTAGAAGAGGGCAGGAAGGACCTTTCCCAAGATGCCCCAAACTTCAGAGTCTGCCAATACCTTGATTTTGGATACCTAGCCTCTGGAACCCAAAAGGGTGCTTGTCTGTTATTTTAAAACTCCTAATTTGTAGTTACCTGGTATGCAGCACCTAGGAAATTAACAGAATGACTGTACTGATCTCTTTTTTCTTACAAATGAGGAAGATGGAAGAGAGAAGGGACTCACTGAAACTCACAAACAACACAAGGCTCACCCAGGACTGGATCCCAACTCTTCTGATCCTGGGACCTGACAGCTCTGCACCTCTCTGATATTGCCCCTGAGAGAATATGTTAAGAATAAGACTAAGGTCCTAGAGACACCACTGATGAGTCCCATAAAGGTGCTTTCCTCTCCTTAGAGTGACATGTCACATGGACGCGATGCCCTTTCCTGGAGATGTGCTTTCCTTCAGTACTCACCCCAGTAGGTTAATGAGCTTGTGATGTCATTCCACACCTTATTGTGAGGGCTCTAGCTATAGGCTTAATGACACTGCAGACCTCATCTGGACCAGCTTACTGCCTGATGGTCTGTAAGGCAGAAGATGGAGCTATAGAGGCAAGCTCTTCCACCAAGCAACTGAACCTTTGGAAATTTTGTTTAACTTTTCTCAACCTGTCAAACTTTTCTCAACAAAGGCATAATGACACCTGCTTTCCAGAATTATTTATTTATTTATTTGTTTGTTTATCTTCCTTAGAGTGTCACTCTGCTGGTTGCATTCTCTCTTGAGCATAAAAACACTTAACTATCCTTGGTGCATTATAGGTGCCGCATGAATGCTCACCCCCTCCTTTCCTTCATGTGGGGTTCCTAGCAATAGTACTAAGTATGTCCCCACTCTTTAGCTTTACCTCCTCCCCATTTATATAACACCAGACGAATGAGATATCCCCTCTGGTAGCAAAGCAGGAAGGTACACTCTTTAGACGCGCTAGTGGGCCTAGGGAGATGGGTACTTATGGAGACCAGTGGGAAGAACAGGACATTCCAATATCACCCCTAGCCTCATGAGGCAGCGGGCAGCACATGCACTCACTTATGTGTCAATTCGTACCTACTCTGAAGCTCTGAGCAGGCCTGAAACATGGTCTCCCGAGGTCTGTTGAGCAACAGAGACACTACGTTGCTCAATTACGTCTGTTGTGGGTGGGTGGGCTGAGCTTGTATATTTGATGGATTCACTGAAGAGACCAAATTTCTCTATGCGTGTAGGTCTGTTCTTACAGATTTTTAGGTTTCAGGTGGCTTTTTTTTCTTTTTAAAGGAAGAAAAGTTTTTCTAAATGTGCTTCCATTTTCAACATCTCAGGGAATTAGGGTTATAAAACTACTGATTCGCTACAGTTTTAGCTAAAGCCTTCTAAATACAGGCCTAACCCAGACACCCCCGTTAGCTGGGCTGGCTGAGGCAGAGATGAAGGACTTGGAGTTAGTTACCATCTCAAACCACAAAAAGCAGTTAAAAGAACTAGCTCTAAAATTCCTTGGAGAAAAGATTAAAACACACCAGACAGAAAAATTCAAGACACAGATTGGATTTTTTTTTTTTTTTTCTGAGACAGAGTCTCACTCTGCAGCCCGGGCTGGTTTGGAACTCATGGTATAGATGAGGATAGCCTCAGACTCACAGAGATCCATCTGTGTCTGCCTATGGGAGATCAAAGGCACATGTCATCACACCCAGCCTAAAGAAGGAGACCCAGATACTTAAAAAACAAACTTAACCAAGATGAAATTGAACTAGACTCTTGGCTCTTGTTCAGGGGCTCAGTCAACCAAGCACTGTTACTGCTTGGTTTTTGGTCTACCTCAGCTTTGACTAGTTATTGATAAACAAACCATATTTCATTATTACCCAGTATTAGTCATACAATGCCCATTGGAGGGGAACTTCTGCCCACACTATGTAGTTATGAAAGAATATATATTGAATGCATTTGCATATACTTTGTGTATGCACTGACTGTAAATGTTGAAGGCTGGCATTGTTTAATACTCTGCTCATCAAATTGCAAATCTTTCCAGGGGCTTGGTTCTATGTGACAAAAATCAGAGACACTATACCAGGAACAATATTTCACAAAAAGGAAGAAAAATTAATAGCGTTCCATTAAGTTTGTGAAACTTGCTACTAACTTTCTTTTGTGTGGCTTTTAATTCTTTTGTTTTTAAAAATGTCTTAATTCAATAGCACAAATTTGTAAGACATCGTATAACAACGTGGTACATGTATGCAGCATATGATAATCAAATCTGGGTAGTTTGAAATCCCATCAGCAGCATTAAATTATTTTGGTTAGAGAATAATAATTGCACAGGTCTAAGGGTTATGGTCTGATTATATATATGCATGTTACTAGCAGCATTGGGGTAATTAACATTTTCATCTCCTTGTCATTACTCAAACAGTCACATGTAAGTACTAAGTTCTTGTATTCTACAGAGCAGTGCAGGAGACTGCAGTTTGAAAAACCTATTATGTATTTTATGTATAACCAGAAGAGAGGAACTCAAATGCTCCAAACCCACTACTAATTTTGCAATCATAAACAATACTGGTGACTCCGATTTATAGCTACATTCTCATTAAGAACTGGAAGTTAAAGTCACAGCTGATGAAGTGGTTTTAGAACAAGGGTCTTTATGAGGGTTGAGGGTTAGGGAAAGGAGCTAGTGTTTCTTAAATGCTTTCTAATTGTTAGGCACTGTGATTAGCATTTTTACCTCCCTATAATATTTTCAGCTGCTGCAAGTTAATCAACATCATAATGACTTTTAAAAGTCTTTGGCTTCTACCAAAACATGCATATTTATCAGACACCTTCCAGGAGAAGGAGTTTACATTGTGCTCTTACTCAGCAAACACACACACATGATCTTCACTGGCTCGGCACTGTTCAGCACCACGGACAGCGTCACGAGGGCAACGGGTTAGCTGGTGCAGGTTGCGCCCTCAAATCCTACAGGACTCCTCGCTATTTCCCGCGTGCCTTTTTTTTTTCTGAACTAGTTTCACAACAGTCTAAGCCAGAAAACACGTTCGTATAAAACGGGGAAGCTGTGGGGCTCGCTTACCGTCCGACAAGTCAATCAGCCCGAGGTAGTGCAATAGTTTCAGAGAGGAACACAAGACCACCACTATCCCCAAGGTCTGGAGCCCTTCGGACTCTCCCTCGGTCAACATCTCCGATCCCGGGTTGGCAAGCAGGATGCGGGCAGGCATTTAAAGCTGTAAAACCGCGCTTCTTTTCTCGCTGTTCGGAGAGTACGTTTATTTCCACCAGCCTCGCTTCCTCTCACTTTCTCCCTCCCTCCTTTCTACTCCTCCCTCCACCTCTCTCCTCCTACCTTGCAATCTCTACGTTTTATGGTAATCTTTGCTTTTATTTCCCTGTTTCCTAAGGTAATTTCTCCAAAGGTTCAGCCAGCCCCTAAACATCTGCCAGCTGAGAGAAACAATAATCGACAACACCTCATGGCATACCCTCCTAAGGATTAAGGGGGCGTTGTGTGCCAGTGTACACAGTTTTAAAGACAAAGACATTGATTGCTTCAGATCCCAAATCCAGACATGAAAATGAAAGTTCTCCCTCCCTCCCTCCCTCCCTCCATCTCCACCCCCCCCTTCTCCTTTCCTAGTGAAAAATCAGACAAGCCAATTCCAGAATACAGGTGATTTCAGAGTTGTCGTTATGAAGTGGCCCTGAAAATGATCACCAAGAAAGTTATCATAAACTGGGCACACCCACATTCACATCGTCTCCTGGCAGTCCCCTAACAGTGTCGGGAGTATACCTTGGTGGTCAGGCTGACCACGTGATCCCTGGGGCTGCAGTGAGAGAGCCAATCCAGAAATAAAATACGGGGACACAAAGGGGTGATGTCGCTCTAAACGTTCAGGTTCTGTGCAGGCTTCAGTCTCTTCTTACACAGAACGCTAAGAGTACGCTTGCTGGGGGAAATATTAAACGCACTGACAGGGAAGACCAGAGACTTAGAGTCATGGACACCTGATCTCCTGCACTATCCCGCACCTCCATGAGAGCAAGCAGGCATGCAAATGTGTAAATAAAACTGAAGACATTTCTTTGACCCAGAGATTTCACCTGTAGGGATGCATACCCATGTGCACCAGTACGGACAGACATATTTTATTTTTTTGTTCATTTGATTGTAGAAAAAAAAAGATTGAAAAATGTTCTATGCTTATCACTGAGGAGATGGTTAAATAATAAAGGCGCTGGGAAAAAGAATACTGTGTAGCCATTAACACAGTAGCAAACATCTAAGTCTGTTTGGGTGGGGTCTCCAAAGATACATGGTTAAATGAAGGAACAAGTTGTTTTCACATTACCATTTTAATGTTGAAAAGAGATATGCACCTCCTGGCATATTCATAAAATATCTCTAGGTGGATATAATGACTCATTGACAAATTTGATTGCCTCTGTAGAGAATTAAAGGATTGGATTAGAGGTCACCCCATTATTGAGGTTTCCTCATATATCTGTAGAATGGATTTAAAATAATAGTAACAACTAAATGTGAGCAGCAAATCTCATCTTTCTTTTTCTTATTTTAAAAAGGGGATGGTTCTACATAACTCAGTTTGACCTGTTTGTGTCTGATCTTACTGGTGTCTGGGCAGTGATATCCTGGAGTGTTATTCAATATCTGTTGCAATAATAAAGTAAGTGGGGGGGGGAGGAATTTTATAAACAAAAGTCAGCCCATAATCCTTGTTATTTGCATCTGTTTGGCTCCAAGAGGGTCCCAGAGCAGACAGCATTACAATGGTACAAGTGTGTATGAAAACTAGAAAGGTGACATGGTAAGACCTGGGGTGAGAGACCTGGACAGCCAGGTTTGCTCTTAATATAATAAGTTGTTTCAGAACTCTTTATGACCAGAGCAGACTCATTCTTTTCAGACAGCATTAATCTGTTCAGGAGGGGAAGCCTCTGTGACCTAATTGCTGCCTCCTAGACCCCAACTCTTAAGGGTTCCTGGGGACTAAGACTTCAGTACTTGAATCTGTGGGAGCCAAATCATGTCTAACCACAGCACCTGGGAGTCAGCCTGTACCAGCTTATAAAGCTATTCTTTTTTTTTTTTTTTTTTTTTTCAAAATTAAAAAGATAGTCATCAGCACGGTAGAAACATTTATACTTCAGAAGTCAGCAAATGTTATAGATGAACGCTTCATTTATCTCCTCACTGCTCCTGGTTTACAAGACACCATGATGCCCTTCCAGAGTCCATCTATCCAGAAGGAAACCTGACCAACCCACCTGTGCAGAGCCTTCATGATTAAGCACGTTTTGTACCCTCTGAGGGCTGGCTTCAGTGACCCTGCCAGGACCAGGCTATCCAGGCATGTGAAATGGCAACAAACATGGGAGGCCCCTAAGTAAGTGTCTCTAGCCTGAGCCTTGCCAGCACCTGTCCCTTTCTTCCACTTTATTGCCTCCTCTCCAGTAAGTCTCGGGCTCCCCAAGACTGTGCTGTGCTCGCTCCTTTGGCCTCTGCCTTCTCCATCCTTGCAAGTGTGTGCATGCATGCTTATGGCGTCAGATGACAGCTCTGGGCAGATGGCTCCATCTTAGCTCCTCTCCTGGGCTCCTGCCTCACCCTCAACTTTCACTTATTTCCCTATTTGACTCCACACACACACACACACACACACACACACACACACACACACACTCCCACTTCGTTCCACC
The DNA here is from genome assembly GCF_903995435.1 of Acomys russatus. Lineage (NCBI taxonomy): Eukaryota > Metazoa > Chordata > Mammalia > Rodentia > Muridae > Acomys > Acomys russatus. Next base: position 16,345,527 of record NC_067161.1, read on the forward strand.
ACCAAGTATATTTGAGCATCTGTAAGATGCCGGAAACCAGATTTAATTGCTTGCCAAGTCCTCTGTGAGTGAGCAGTGCAAAGGGGTCATGACGGCTCCACTTTCTGCTCTGCTGTCATCATGTAAAGGCTAAAAACTTCCAAGAAACTGCAAGGTGGTCTCCAGGAAGATCAGAGGGAAACTCAGGTCTTCTGGATATGCCCCGCCTACCTGAGTCCAAGACCTGCAGCATCCCCGGACATCTGGTTGATAAAAGCATGTCTGTGGTTTGGCATTTGTGAAAGCTCCAGGACTCACTGACTCTAGAAACTGCCTCTCACATCACAGCCTCATCCACCCACAGAGCTTCCCCTGCCCACAGCCTCCTTTCAGCTCCATCATCTGTCACTTGAGAAAATTTTGCTCTCCTTGGACCATTTGTGAAATCCATTTTGCAAATTGCCATTTCTTATGTCCAGTGGACTATAAGGTAAACCTGTTTATATGGGCAGTCTAAGCGTGCACAGAACTTGACAATTTTCTCATTAGTTTGTCCCAAATTACTGTTTTTGGCTAACAATTTTCACTTTGCTGGCCTTCTTCAATCCTTCATTGGCACTAGCAGGCATTTGCCATAAGAAATGAAGGCTTGATCCCCTGAGACTCGCTGGGTGACTATCAGTTGTAGGTACTAGATATCTGACTTCTGTTCTGACTCCGAAACCACAGAAGGCCAGGTTCTGACACAGGTCTCCACTCTGACAGGTGGGTGCGCCCTGCCATGCTTTTGTGAGGTCTCTCAGGAATCCCAGAAATCAAGAAGCGCATATTTACAAGTTGGCGAATTGCTGCCAAATAGCCATCGAGTTCCTAGGTTTGAATTTTAACCGTCACCTTGTAGGTGGGTGACCTGGGCCAAGTCATTTTAATCTCTCCTCTTCCTTACTTCCGTGGTATGGATCAATCCTATGGCCTTGCATAGTCTGGGTGCACACTATACCCCTGAGCTATACCCACTCACGATAACTAAGTAAGGCTGTGAGTGCCACAGAGTGCTTAGCACAGTCCCTGCTGTACACTGAATAGCAGTGCCAACAAAGAGGAGGCCAGACTGATGAATTACATCCTCGCTCCACCTCCCTGTTGGTCCCTGAGTTGGCTCATCTCTGAAACACAAGTGATAAGCCATAATCGTATATCTGGCAGGCTTCGATCTGGAGAACAGAGAGGGCGTGTTTCAGACTTCCTGTGAAACTTTATGGGTTGTTGAACTTCCACTCGTCAGCTACAACTCCTCCTTCCAGACAGATGTTCTCAGCTGAGAATAATTTGTTGTTGCTTAAACCCTGCCTGAGAGTCTGCCCCAAGCAATCACGAAATCAAATTCTATTTTAGCCATTTACACCTGCACCCCAGCTAGCTTCCTGCTTGGTAATCTAAGCTAATGTAGGGGCCCTGTGATTCAGTGACCCACAGGAGGGAGCCATCTATTTAACTGACTGAAAACACATGCAATACTCCAACCTGACTGAACAAGGCTCGCTGCTAGCATGTGGCTTCTCTGAGTGGTTCTCTGGCTCTTGGGCCATTGAGACAAATTGTTCAGCTGAATCCCCCCCTGCTAAGGTACTGTCTAAACTTCATTTGGTTAAGCAAATTTGGTAGGAGCCTCATTTTCTGGAATGTTCTGCTGCAGGTATAAATATAATGCCAATAATTGCACCTGGAGTTTTTTTTTTTTTTTTTTTTTTTCTTTAAAAGGTTCGGAAGAAATGAAAGAATCCCTCAGAGTGCCGCCTGAGGGCTTCTGATCCGGCCCGAAAGCAAATTATTTAACTGCAAAATGGCTATGGTTCAGAGAGAAAAAAAAAATCATTATTATTCCCATCACCAGTCAAAATGAGGAAGCTATTTCTGTGTTCTTGAGCCTAGCTCTTTGCTTGGTGCCCTTTTGGGGACACAGGCTGAGCTTGTTTGAATTAGTTTTCTAATGATGATGGTAATTGTACACTAATAGAGCAATGATATTTACCTTTCTTCCTACCCACCTCCATCCCTTGTTTCTTTCCAATCTCAGTTGTTCCCTGTCCTCTACTTTCTGTGTTTCTCTTTTACACTGTGAATAGACCAGGAGAAAAGAATTACATCCACCCAAAAGTTGACAATGTTTAGAAAGACCCTTACAAGCTTTTTTTTTTTTTTTAAATTACTGCTTAACTCTTTAAATTCTTTGTATATTTCCAGATTTCAATAAATCCTTGTTGAGAAATTACTGTGGTATGGTTCCTAATTAGATTTTTAGTTAGGGTACACCCCGACCTGTTGTTCAGATAAGAAAGCAAGGGCGACTGAAGGAGACTACCTGTGTGTGGTGTCCATGAACAGGAATCATGCATGACTCTATTCTGGTTTCTTTCTTTGTCTGAATGACTGCAGCAGTCAAGGCGGTTTTCATTGGTGTCAACTGGACAGGGCAATTTTACACAGGGGCTGAAGGATGCACCTCACTAGTAGCCCTCTGTCAGAACCCTGTCCCTGAGAAGTGGTGCTCTGCTTTAGGTGGCTTTCCCTCAGTCTGGCTGACCTGGCTTTCCACTCCCCTCCCCTCTCCCATTTCCTTCCCCTACTCTCCCAGAGGCTTGCTCCTACCCAAATTCCTGTTCCAGTTCTCAGGACTCCATTCTCCACCAGCATCTTCTTGGTGCCATGGAGACCCAAGGCGAGGGAAGGGGACCGACTGCAGAGAAACCGCACTGGTTTCTGCCCTCGGAGTTCAGGAAAACCCTGGGGGAAATCTCCTTACAGGCATTTGGGGAAGTCAAATTGGAGGGACCTTGGGCCTTGTTTTCAGGATCTTGTGCTTTTTGGAATGGATAGTCAGGGACCAGTTCTCCAAACTTCCAGCCTGCAGCGCATCTTCTCCCTTTTCAATCTCCTGAATATCTGCCTCTCCTTCCTTGGCTCCAGGCCCGGGAGCAAAGCTGTGGGTTCTGGCTTAAAAACAGACCAGAGAGCAGAGCTCTGCTTCCATGAAGAGTGAGAGGGCACCAAGCACAAGCTGTCAGTGAGCATCCAGCATCTGTGTGGGTCATCTGTGGCTCCTCACTTGTGAGTCTGAGCAAATTTTGCCTGTTGTCAGTTGAGACAACACCAGCGAGTAATGGTATTTGGACACTGTTCCCCTCCCCGCCCCCTCCCCCTGCTGGCCGCACGCAGGCTTGTTTCCATATTTCCTCCTCGGCTTTCTCAGGGGGGCACTGGGCTCTGTCAGAATTTCAGCAGCAGAAGTTCTGAGGCAACACACACATTTGTAACTTAGCCTAAGGACCTGGCTTAAGCTAATTAACTGCGGGCCTCTCCTCTGTCTCTTTTCTTCTCACTGGTCTTCCTTCTCCTCCATTTCTTTCTCCATAGGAAGACATTACTTAAGACGCTGCGGTTCCCAGATGCACACAGCAGCCCCATAGCATAATAAAAAATATCGCACCCTCCAAACATGTACAGAGGTGGGAGAACATCTTGCCTTCCAGAGATCCCCAGGAGGATGACTGCGTCATGGGTGTGTTTTCTGAGTCACTAGATATGATATTGCCAATTACCCTCCAAAGCCATATTCCTAATGTACACTTCAATGAGTAAAGCACATTTTGTACGCCACGGACCCAAGGCTTTGAAGGCTCATAGCATGGCTTGGACAAGGATGGCCAGAGACAGGACACTAATAAGGCTTTGACAGAGACACCGATGTTACATCTCCCCAGAGAGGATGCAGCAAAGGAAGAGAAATCATATCCTTCAGTTAAAGAGTCATTTACCAGTTTCTATTGCTCGCTGGAAACTACAGCTTCTGGAATCTTCCCCCAAACTGCACAGACTGGCAGCAGAGCATTGCAGAATTTGATGGCATAGGCTCTGATGTCAGATGGCACTGCCATCAGGCTCCAAGAACAAGTATTTACTAGCTCTTGCCTTAGGAAAGATCTCTAAGCTCCACTTTTCCTCATCTGTAGGATGAAGTCCCCGATGAGCAACACCACAGTATTGTGGTAGAGATAAAGTGACAGGTGACTGTAATTATCAGGTGTCACAGTCAACTTCCTCATGGAACACTGTCTGACAATAATAGTGATCCTTTCATTCCAAGGGTGTCAAGTTATTGTCCTAAGATCTGAGGACTCCTAGCTCCATTATGACAATCTGGACCCCAGCAATCAGGGCAGTCCACAGGAACTGCTAGCAGTTAGAATCCAACAGACACTTAGAACAATGAATTTCAGTGGTTGCAGAAGTATTCAGCAAGAAAGTGAAGCAAATACTGCCATGACTCTATCCCCAGGGATGCTGTACCAGACAAACCAGGATGATCATTGATCCGGACACCAGCTGCGTGCAAACAGTGATTCTACAGCCTGCAGACAACCTCACTGTCCCTCAGATTAGAAGTACCCTCATCTGGTGTTACTGCGGTAGCCTGTCCGCCTTTGAAGACAACCCAATGAGACCTGTCACCTGGGCGAGAGGTCACAGTGTGGTGGTAGCAGAGTCCAAATGAACAATGCCTGCCTTCCTGCATCTCATTTTCAACAGAGTCCTGCGAGTTCTCCTCCCTCCCCCTCCCTCCCGGGAAGACATTTGTCTTCAGAGGCTGGCAATGAGGCATTTGCCAGTACACCCATTCTGACATGTTTTACATATGCTCCAAGAAGCAGAGGCTAAATTACATGGGTGAGTTATTAAAAACAGCGCTCAACGCTATTATTATTTATTGCGTTTCCAATTCTCAGCAGCAGCTGATTACGCCGCTTAATCTTGTACTTTTTAAAAAATCTCCCACCCTGAAATGAATGAGCAAGGTCAGCCACACCGGGCCTCCCACCCCAAGGGAAAAAAGACAGCTTAGGTTTTGGGGAGAAGTGTGAGTCCACCTTGTTCTCCCCAGAGCTGGCGTTCTTCACTTGAAACACAAACATTCCTCTCCACAGTGTCTCCAGGGGGAACTCTTCAAATTCGAGGTCTCGTGGCCAGGCCCTTCTGCCCAGTCTTTAGTTCTCCCTGCAAGGCGCCTCCCAGCCTCCCTTCTCCAGCCCAGCCCCTCCCTCCCAGGCTCAGTCACCATGGTGGTTGTTTTCTTCCAGCACTGGTCTCTGCTTTCCAAGTTTCCAACGTGGGGTCTGTCAGCTGAAGCTCTGAGGCTGCCTGGATTTTTCTCTGGGTCAACACAATTCTCCTTTCAGGATCAGCTTAGGGTTTTAGTTTTCTGTGAAGCCTCCCTGGTGAGGAGTGGGAGGTTTCTTCCTGTTTCCAAGAAGCCCCATGCTTAAGGCCCGGCCCGTTGTAGAACATGACACACTGTACTTCAGTGAGTAGCTGCATGTCTCTTGTTACATGGTCAGCTGACTGAAGGCAAGATAGAGCTAAGATATTTAAGCTCCCAGCATAAAGCCAAGCACAAAGGAAGTGCTTCGGGAATAAAGAAGTCCAAAACTGAAAGCAATATAGCGAAGGAGGAAGAGCAAAGCTTTTTTTTTTTTTTTTAAATAATTGAATTTATATTTAAAATATACATGTCTGTGTCTGTATAGGTGCACATGTATATAGGTGTCTGTGAGGGCTAGAAGAGGTTGTCCAATGCCCTAGAGCTGGAATTGCTGATGGTTTTAATCTGCCTTATGTGGGTGCTGGGAACCAAACTCTAGAGTGCTCTTAACTGCTGAGCATCTCTCTGGCCTAAGAGCAAAGCTTTTGAATTAGGCATTAGTTAATTAATTAATCCATCCATTCAGGGCCTATGTACTGAGCATCTATTATGAACCACACATGGTTTACTGCAAATGGCCTAGTCATGGAGACATCCATGACTCAAGTAATAGCACAGCTATATGGTTATCGGCTGTGCCAGTTCTGTGAAGGATTGCTATTCATAGCGGTGGCAGCAGTGGATGGAACTGGTGCCAGGAGTCATTCCAGATGTCTTCCTTGAAGTGATGTTTTGAGGTAAGAGTGGTGGATAAATAAACATTTACTAGATGAGAGGTGAGGCAAGAAGGTTCAACCAAAAGCACCTGTAAAGGACCTGAGGAAGGTGGGGGTTGAAGGTGAAACAGTGTTTAGGAGTAGATAGAGATGGAGGAGCCATGGCAACAGATAAAGTTGGGTGGGCCTTTGCAAGCAGGGTCGGATGTACAGAGAGCCATAGACCATGCAAAAAATTTGTACTTCCGGCAGAACAAACGGGTTTTAAGCATCTCTCTCTCTTTCTCTCTCTCTCTCTCTCTCTCTCTCTCTCTCTCTCTCTCTCTCTCTCTCTCTCTCTCTCTCTCTCTGTTTAGAATGTCCACAAGATGGGGAACAGAGTATATGGGGACAGCACACACAGATTGGATAGTATGCAACTACAGATCGCCTCAAAAGTATGAGCAAGGTGGAGTTAGTGACTAAAGTGGAAGAGTGGGCAGCCCCCCAGAGGCCATTAAATGGATACCTGGGCTAAGTGCCAGGCTCACAGGCCTGGCGATGTGTGCAGGAAGGCTCAGTGAGTCCAGAAGCTAGCTGCATCCAGGAAGCTCTACTTCAGAGAGGGAGAAGGTCCCCTGGGCAGTACCTAGGCTCAGGCTGGCTCTGTAGCAAGTAGATGTTGCCCTAGAGTAAAGAGGCAGAGAGCTAGCCCTGACCTGAAAACGCTGCCTCTACCTTCTAGAGTCAGGAAGCGGGCACTTGCTTGTACATTCTGCCTCTAACTTCTACATTTTGGGAGAGTCAGATGAGTTCCATAGAAGACTTGATTTATTGCTTTGGGGAAACTTGGAAGTCATCTTGTTCAACTCTCCATCCATCCACGCATCGTACAATCACTACTCAGAGAAAACAATACTGGAGGGAAGCCTGGAACCAGTCTGTTAATCCCTGATACAGCACATATTTGTCCTGGTCCACATCTGCCCTAATGAGTGAGGCCTGCCAGCTGTGGTCCTGGGGTGCAACCGGCCTCAGATGCAGCCTCATGGTTTTGCTCCTTCAGTTGCTGGGTTGCTGAATTGGAGGCCCAGGCAAACCCTGCCTTCGTCTCCCCTGATTTAATTGGCCCATTATTTTAAACTTTTGTAGATAAGGGAATAAAAAGTCAGTGGAATATTGTATTCATCACACTCAAATTAATATGCTTCATTACCACAAAGACAAGGAGCATAGTTGCAATATTTTCTCAAAACTTTTAATTGAACATAGCATGCGAGGGCCGAGGTGGGGTGGGGGAGCAATAGTGGAAACCACTGAGCTCAGATGCTGTTTTTCACTTTCTCAAAACATGTGCAGTGTGTGATCTGCTCATCTCATTAGTGTTAATTATGAACTAAAATAAAATGACATTTAACACTGTGCTGAGACTTTAATTAAAGCTAAGTCTTCTCACCCAGGAGCTCTCTGAAGTCCAGGATCGTTATCCCAGAGTGGTGCAGCCTTCCGCTCTGCCAGTGGGATTTCCGAACTTATGCTAGCCATGGCTACTGGAAGGATGCTCTGTCTGGCCTGCATCCATCTATTGTCCAGCCACTATACGTCTATGCATCCACCATCCTTCATCATCTGTCATTCATCTGTCTGCCCATCTTTTTGTTATTGTTATTGTGTTTTTTGGGGGGGGAGGTTGTTTGTTTTTTTGAGACAGGGTTTCTCTGTGTAGCCTTGGCTGTCCTGGACTCACTTTGTAGACCAGGCTGGCCTCGAACTCACAGCAATCCACTTGCCTCTGCCTCCCCAGTGCTGGGATTAAAGATGTGTACCACCACACCTGGCTAGTATCTTTTTTCTGTTTTTTTTTTTAAAAAAAAATTATTTATTTGGGCATCAGATCACATTACAGATGGTTGTGAGACACCATGTGGTTGCTGGGAATTGAACTCAGGACCTTTGGAAGAGCAGCCAGTGCTCTTAACTGCTAAGCCATCTCTCCAGCCCCATTTTTAAAAAGTTTTTCAAGACAGGGTTTCTCTGTGTAGCACTGGCTTTCCTGGACTCATTTTATAGACCAGGCTGGCTTTGAACCCACAGAAACCCGCCTGTCTCTACCTCCTGAATGCTGGGATTAAAGATGTGCACCACTGCCATCTAGCATTCACCATCTTTTTAACTAATAAACTTTATAGTAGTTCCAGGAGAAAGAAGCCAGTATTTTAAATGTTACTATATTCATCAGTTTAAGTACATCATATACAGCTTAAGATAGCACCAGGACACAGGGACATTCGAGCAGTGCTGGACAGTGATGGTACATGCTATCTTACACAACACACACAGATGGCCTTGTTTAATCCTCTGGAGGGAGAGAAAATTCTCATTTATTCTACTGTGCGGGAAGTGGGACTAAAACTCAGAGAGATTAGGCAATTCACCCCAATACTATCAATTCCATGCTTATCTCTTTTTACAATGCGGAGCTGGGAAGATGATTTTGGTTTACCTGAATTCGTTCATTCAACAAACACGATCTCTTTCCTGTGTACAAGGGCTGGCACTGAGGTCTGGGGTGAGTTAATCTCCCTCCTCATAGGTTCAGATGAGCGGGCTGCTCAACTGGATGGTAGAGCGGATTCTGAGAAAAGGAATCAGGGTGGCCGTGGGGCTGTGATGCTGGGGTCACAAGACCCAGCTTGGGGACAGAAGGAGAGTACTCCTAGGAGGGAGGACTAGTGAAATAGTTTCATCCAGAATTCCTAGTGAGTATCTAGCCTGAAAGCATTCTAATGCTTCTTCCAGAGTCTCTGGACCCTTAAGTCGAGCCACCCAGTCACAAGCATCAGCAGAGCCCACCTGGCTAGACTCCAGGAATCAACTGGATACCCTGCCCACACAGCACGGCAAGGATGGATCCCAGCACGTAGGCTGTCTACCATTGGCTGGTAGTGCTATCTCTTTGCCCTCTCTTCCTCGCCTTTGTCGGTTCCCCAGCAAGCCAAGTATGACTTTGCGCCAGTTCCCTCTCCTGCACTCCCCCAGCCCACAGTTGCTCACTATTGGAGGAAAATAATGACTTTTGATACGCTCAGGAATGAGGAGAGTTTTTAGGGCTGACTAGGTAGTAACCCTCCAACTGTCGAGGACAGACACAGGGGCCTATACCCAGGCAAGCCATCCCCATCCGTTCTGTGCCAGAGTGTAGATCATCACTTGTGCCCAAGACTCTTGGCTCTCTTATAGTGCCATTTTGCTTTCTCAGCCAGAGATTCTCCCACACAGAGTCTTGCCCGCCACATTAAGCCTGAACCTCAGTTATTAAATACTTGCATCTTGGAGTGTTGATAACAGTATTATAATAAGAACAATTTTACTTGCTGGACCATCTTTCCCACCCTTTATCACACGATCATGGTTAATCCTTGGAGACCAGGAAAGTCGGGTCAACTATGACACACAAGGAAGAGTGCCCACCTCTTCAGAGTCTGATGGACACTCTCTGACTCTTGGCCTCTGGGGCCTGTGAGGGAGGAGAGTCCAAAAGAACCCAGTAAACATAAGCAAGCTGTCCATACAGAAGACCAGCGACTTAGGTAGACACCCCCAGTGAGCTGGTAATGAAACTTCACTCCTGACTTGTGGGCTCTGCAGAATGACTTCTTTCCTGAGAGATCTGTACAACCTGGGAGGGAGAGTTACCAGAACACACTACCCTACCAGGGACCAAGGTCACCATCGGCAGTGGAGGGTCAATGCCAACAGTGTGACCCTTCAAACAGTGGAAATGATGGCATTTGGCTCTGTGTTTTCCCTCCCCAAACCTCATACTAATCAAGATGGCGATTTCAGATAAAACCCAGTAGAGGGACATCCTGCAAAACATCTACAGAATTCCTCCTGGGTACAAGTACCAAGGGAACGAAGCAGCATAGTGGAGAACTCCCCGCATGTGCGTGTTTATTGCGGGATTATTTACAATATGGGATCATTCCAGAGGCCCATCAATGAGGAGGGTGGATAAAGAAGATGTAACACACGTGCATGTGCGTGCACACATGTGTGCGTGCACACACACACACACACACACACACACACACACACACGGATAGTATTAAGCCATAAAAGTTGACATTTGGGGTGATGGTGGCTTGCACCTTTAACCTCAGCACTCAGAGGCAGAAGCAGGCAAATCTCTGTAAGTTTGAGGTTGGCCTGGTCTATAGAGCAAGTTTCCAGAACAGCCAGAGCTACATAGAGAAAAGCTGTTTAGAAGAACTAAAGAAAACAACAATTGGCATTTGTAGCAATATGGATGGAACTAGAGGACAGCATGTAAAATAAAATGAGTCAGACCCAGAAAAACAAGGATCATATGTCTTTGTCTGTATCTGTCTGTGTATTATGTCTGTATGTGTCTGTATATGATGTCTGTATTTGTCTGTGTGTGACATATGTCTGTGTCTGTGTATGTATCTGTTTGTGTCTGATGTCTGTATCTGTCTGTATATGGTGTCTGTATCTGTCTGTGTGTGATATATGTATCTGTCTGTGTCTGATGTCTCTATGTGCCTGTATCTGATGTTTGTATCTGTATGTATTTATCTGTGTATGATGTGTGTATGTGTCTGTGTATGTATCTGTATCTGCTGTGTATGATGTCTGTCTAGCATACATAGCTAAAACACTGGTTGTAGAACAGAGGTGACAAGAAGTTGCAGAAGTGTCAGGGAGTCAGGAGGCAGGTAGAGGGAAGACAGATTTGATTTAACACCATAGTACACGTTCAAACATCAGTGTGAACACATTAATGTATACAGTGCTACAAGTTTGAAAAACAGATTCCTGGACATCTCAAGAATGTACTTTGAGACAAGCAAGCACAAAAGCCAAATATCTGTAGGAGGTCTCTTTAGAACTGTTAAGGTCAGAAGTAGAGCGATGGCTCAGTGGTTAAAAGCACTGGCTGCTCTGTTCTTCTGGGGACCTGGGGCTAACTCTCAGCATCTATGTGGCAGCTCACAACCATCTGTAACTCCAGTCCTAGGGGATCTTATGCCTTCTCCTGGGTTCTGTGGGTACCAGACACTACTTGGTGCACAGGTACACATGCAGGCCAAACACCCTTCCACATCAAAAAGAAAAAAAGAAAATCATCAAACCCATAAAAATGAAGGAAGGACAAAGAAACTCAGCCAGGAGATGCATGAGGAGACTGGACCACTGGGTGTGAGGTGGTGCCTGGGACCACAGAAAGGACAGTAGGTGAAAATGAAGGCAATCTAAATTAAATATGAACTTTAGTTAATATTACAAATGTAGCAATTAGACCATTACTGCGGCAAGGCTAACCTAGGCAGGCCATGAGAGTCGGAAGACGTTCTGTAAATAGAAAAATATTTTCAAATGGAATTTATTTTGAGTCTTGCAGGGGAAGCTGAGGCACACTCCAAAGGCTTAGGCTGGTCCATCTGGCCTGCTCAGCACGTTCTTACTAGCTGCTCCACTTCCCTGAGAAAAACCCACATTTTTGCATAACTGGAAGGGGACAAGGTTATTGTGTCTAACTGGCTTTCCCCAAGTCCCACTGGGGTCTCCTGGCAGTTAGATTCATTAACTTGGCATTTTCTAATGATTAACACTGATCAATAACCCACCGGGTCTGGTCCTCAAATCAATTGCCCATTAATGAGAATGAAAGCACCATTTTATTATCTGAGCTCAGGACCTTTTGCAGAAAGGGCTTCTGGGGTTTGGAGCTGCCATCCTCTTCGCTGTACAGGTTAATTAAAACACGTGCTCGCTCCCTCACACCACACGCCGAGACAAGGAACAAAATTAACTGTAGGAAAAGATTTCTAGGAACTGTCCACTAAAGCCCTGTACATTAGGGCTTGGCTCCTAGGGTGGCATTACAGAGAAGTAGAGGAGCCTTTGAGAGGTGGGGTCTGATGGGAGGGTCCTTGAAGTGACCTGTGGCTGCAGAATCCTAATCTTCCTCAACTCCGATTGTTATTTTCCTCGTCGCTTTCTGGCCCAAGTATAAGTGGTTTATTCTGTCACATTCCTCCCTGTGGTGTATGGTCCCAGCCAGAGGCCCCCAGTACAAGGGAAGTGTATACCTGTGAGTGTAAAGCCCCTTTTATCTTTGTAAGTGACTTGTCTCATGCGTTTCATTGCAGCAGTTCAGATATGACTACTGTGGTGAACGAGTTAAGCAAACATTACTGAGGGTCTACTATATCTTCAATTCACTGCTAAAGTGATGCTCTCTTAGAGAGACCCATGGACCACCTTGTCTAGGAGAATCATGTGCTCCATCATATGAGATGCTCAACAAAGGCATCTGAGTAAAGATGTCCGGGGAGGGGGGTGCGTTGCTAGGTACTGGACTGGAGAAGTACATGAGGCTTGACTGTAACCCTGATGTCTCTGGAAGAGATGTGGACAGGGTTCGAAGGGAGCTGAGAAAGGGCTGAGAAGGGTGTGGAAACAGGATAGAGAAGAGCAAGAGTGAATCAGTTCGGTGACTTGAGAGATGTGACAGTGACAGCAATGGGACCTGGGCTGGATTTCCTCCTTAGGAAATGTGACAGCATCATGTGATGAGGGAGACAGGAAGTCTGTTCTGATCTTCTAATTCTGAGAATTTACCCAACATGCAATGTCTTGCCTTCTGCAGGGGAAACTCTAGAGATGGGCTAAGATCCCCACTGGCTGCACAACGTACAGGCATGTGAGATGATGGGCAGGGTGAGGCAGGAGGTGTCAGCCGAAGTCCTGAAGTCAACATCACTCAACAACTTCATTCTTCCCCTTTGGTTGATGTGGTGGGAGAACAACCTGTCCACATGACCCTGACCAGTTCAAGTTACAATGACTCAAGGTGGGGGAGTTTAAAGACTAGAATTTGTTATTATTGTTATTATTATTATTACTACAGACAAAATCCCATTCCACAGCTCAGGCAGGCCTTGAACTCATAGTGATTCTCTAGCCTTAGCCATCACCATGCATAGCTTAAAGGCTTGAATTTTAAAAGTCAAATACTTGAGCCAGGCATGGTGACGCATGCCTTTAATACCAGCAACTGAGAGGCAGAGGCAGGTGGATCACTGTGAGCTGGAGGCCAGCCTGGTCTACAAAGCAAGCCCAGGATAGCCAAGAATACAGAGAAACCCTGTCTTGAAAAAAAATAAATCAAATATTCCAGGATTCCAATCTTGCTATGCTAGTGTCTGTGTCTGAGTTCACATCACCCCCTGGAGAATGCGGCTGGCAGCACCCTGCTGGGATTGGTCTGGAGAGGCTCAGACAGCACACAAGTCAGGATGAAATTTGAAGTTCACCAGAGTGCCTTTCCTTGGTGTTTTCTCTTCCCTTGACCTTTCTGGTGCCTACAGTAGTGACTGGGCCTCAGGGGAGGACAACATTATTAGGACAAATGCCAAGAAGAGGGAAGAACACCAACGAAGACCCAGATTCTGAAGTTTAGAGTGGAGTTTGCAACCCATGTTCTTGGTTTCCAAACCATGTCCCTGAACTGGTCAACCTGCAAGCATATGTATTAACCATAGATCTTGAGAATGGGTGAGGACACATGTGACAGGCTCTCCATCTTTGAAGGCCAGAAAAGAGGAAGTCCAGACAGAAGAGAAGCAAGAGAGGGGCATGCTGGACCTATTCTTTCTAGGGCTACAGTAGGGCTTACGCATGTGGCCTTGGGACCATTGACCCCTCCCTTGTCCTTTGGGATTCAGGATGTGCATGCTGAATACTCTCTCCTGTGTAGTTGGGTGGTGATAATGCTCCAGTCTCTCTCCTCTGCTCAGGGACAGAAGCCCAGGCATGGTGAGAAGAGGCGGTCCTATCACTTGTATCGGAGAGGAGATGCTCCTGGCAGCTGAGGATCTTCTGTAAAGGGGTTAGAAGACAGCAGGGGAGGGGGGAGGACAAGCCTTCAAAGGCCTCATCATTAAACACAGAGGGCGATGGAGGGAACGGCATTCCAACCCTGACATTGATGTGGGAGGACATCCCTTCCCAGGGCTTCTCCCTCTACAGTGCCAGGGCATTGGTAAATTCTCTGCAGAGGAGAGAGAGAGAGTGGAAAGAAAACACTAAGCAAATCGCAAAAATCTCTGCACTGGCTGAGCTTATCCACATATTCTAAAATTAAAATATCCACAGAATGGAAACCCAGGACAGAAACTAAGCTTAATTATAAAAAAAAGAATTAGAAGCGACTCTTGTGCACACTGTGTCAGGGGTCTGACCCATGACCTACTAGAGGATTGTGTTTGCTAAGTGCTGGCTCCTATCATTTGATGGCAGATTTGTGTCTTTTCCTGATTAGACTTCAAGGGGCAGTGAGAGCCTCTGCTGATGGCTGCAGCCATTCAGTCCCAGAGATGAGGACTCTGCTGCTACTATGCTATGGCTTAGCAAGGGATGTTCCTTGTCATGTCACACATGTTAAAGGAGGCCTGGGAAGTGGAACCAATGTTGAGAAGAGTTGAGCTTTTCTGGGCATCGTGAGATCAACCCATGGGTCCAGTACATTTTTAGGTTCTTTAAAATTTTGTATGTATGTATGTATGTATGTATGTATGTATGTATGTATGTATATACATGTATGGTTTTCTGAGACGGAGTTTCTTTGTGTAGTCCTAGCTGTCCTGGAACTTACTCTGTAGACCAGGCTGGCCTTGAACTCAGGGATCTGCCAGCCCTCTGCCTCCGGAGTACTGGGATTAAAGGCGTGTGCCACTATCACTTGGCATTTTTCCCTTTCCATTTTTAGGTTCTTAATTAAAGCAGGAGATGGCTGGCTATGAAATACATCACTTTGTGTTGAATTGCAAAGAGGTAAAAATGTGGATTATGATACCAAGGGAGCAGTAACTGATGGGGTTTCTGGGCTCTGACTCTTGCTGATCTTGGAGCTCAGGAAAGTCCTCAGTTAGTTTAGGGTGTGAAATGGAGGAAGGATCCAGATGGGGAGCTGCCTACATTGAGCTGCATGCCACGGAGTCTAAGATTTTCCCACTCGTGCACATCTAAACCATGGCTGGCTCCCTCTTTGTCATTCTCAAATTCCTAGAACCTTGATGCCAGCATCTCCTTATACACAGGCTAGGGAGAAGTCAGACATCCTTGGCCTAAGACAGACAGGAAGCTGTGATAGATGTGACGTTGTAGGTTACCTGCAGCAGTGTGCACATGTGGATAAGTGCTCACATGTTCCTGTGTTCATGGAAATGCAGCATAGTTAAGTGCAACATATATGGCGCTTACATGGGTGACTCCCATGTGTGTGACTCTAGCCTTAGCTGATCTCCATGCCAGAGCCAATTACATTATGCCCAGCATTGTGTCTTTTCTTTCCTCCACCTCCTAGTTGCCATGGAAACCCTTCACTGGACCAGGCTCTGAGACAGACCTCAGGACTCTGCATGTGGATCTCGCTTGGTTCTTGTGCATCACTGGCTGTGCGTTGGCTCTGTGTTCAGGACTCAAGAAAGGATGGCCTAAACATATCCTCTGCTGGTGGTGGGCAGGAGCATGAAGACAGGCAGCTGTTGGGTGAGGGTTTATCAAGAGCATGGAGCTGCACCTTGGCAGGGTTCTATGGACCACATGAAGAGGAGACAGGACAGGACCTATCCCCATCTTCCCCTCTGTCCCCCTTTCTTGGTATCTCTTGGCTATAGACAGACAATCTGAACTCTGGGCATGTGCAGGACAATAGCACTAAGGTAGGGACATGAGCCAGACACTAGCAACCTGCTCCCATTGCCTGGGGTCTTTAGCTGCCACCCAGCTAGTCTAGGCTGAAGAAAAGAGCAAATCTCATTAGCTGGGTCTCTCCTTCCAGAAGCCGTAAATCAAGAGTGTTCCAGTCTCAACCCCAACTGGCACCACAATGTAATTTACTTTTAAGCAGACAAATGAGTATTTTGTATAAAAATCATTCTCCTTTAAATATTAAGGGGGTGGGGCTTTTCCATTTTCTTTTGTGTGGTTTTTTATTATGTCTTGAGGGTAAAGACTTCCAATTTTAAGATGGAAATCAATGAGGAACATGATTGAATTTCAGAAACATGGTGTTACAGCCAACGGTTTTGGACTGTGTCCGGAATTCTGAAGGCTGGACCTATCTATCTCCATGAAACACGCTGGCTGTTTGAGCCAACAGAATCCAGGACTCCTTCATGCAAGTGGTGTGTGCAATGTTCTGAGGACAGGGACATCTTGAGATAAGCACTATTTTTGTATTTATGTATAACCACTTCCATGATTTTTGGTAAGGAATGAGTGGACCCTGCTTGAGCAAAAAGCCAAACAGTGAGAGACAGAGGGACAGGGAGAGAGAGGGAGAGGGAGAGGGGAGAGGGGAGAGAGAGAGGGAGAGAGAGAGAGAGAGAGAGAGAGAGAGAGAGAGAGAGAGAGAGAGAGAGAGAGAGAGACAGAGACAGAGACAGAGACAGAGACAGAGACAGAGACACAGAGAGAGACAGAGACAGACAGACAGGGACAGAGACACAGACAGACAGAGTGACAGAGAAAGGATAGAGACAGGGAGACAGACAGGAGAGACACAGAGAGAGAACAGAGATGGAGATGGGAGAAGGACAGAGAGAGAGGGAGAGAGACAGAGAGAGAAGAAAAAGAGACATACAGAGGGAGGAGAAAGACAGAGAGGAGAGAAAGAGACAGAGAGACAGACAGAAGAGAGAGAGACAGGCAGAGAGGAGAGAAAGACAGAAATAAGGAAAGAGAGAGTGAGCCAGAGAGGAAGGAAGGGATGGAGGGAGAGAGGGGGGATCATTTAAACTTGGGAGCACCAAGAGGTCAAGAAAAAAGTCTAAGGTGTCCTTAGGAGATGGGCAACAGGGAGATAATGCAGGATGTAGCGAAAATGATTCTAACAGGACATGTTTCCCTCAAGATCAAAGTTCTGAACGCAGGACAGGAAAGGCCAAATGTCTTGTTCTCAGCCAGTGCTGGATAAAAGGCAAGATGCTGTCCGAACTGTGGGAATTCACTGTCTTCACCTCGAGAAAGTTTTGAAATTTCAAACAACTAAGACTCTTGGCAGATTTCGGGAACCATCTTGCTGTAGAAATGAGAGAAAGAGAGGAGAGATTCCCCAGCCTCCTGTGCAGCAGAGTTTCAGATGTTTTGCTTCTTGCTGGTCCTCGCTCTCTCATTTACCAGGGGACCACACAGTATCCATATAAGGGCCAGGCCCTGAACTCTCTCTTGTATCCCCCTACACTTGCCCACACGTTTGTCCAGAATAACTTTAAGATGTCCCACCTTGGATCCTGTCTGTCTCTTGTCAGGTTTCTGACGGGCACATGCCATAAACAGGTCATTGTAACCATGGAGACAACTAAGGAGAACAATGCCGTGAGGTTTCATTGAGAGGATGTGGCTTATCATGTGGCTCTTCTTTGGGTTAAGAGAGAATGGTGACGGAAGCCAGCCTGGATTTGAGAGGCCTTAAATGTGTGCATGTAAGAAGTGCAACTTTGTCCTTGAGTGACGCAAGTCCTGGAATTCCTGTCTCAGCCTGTTTCTCAGTGCTTTGGTGCCGATCCCATCTACCATCCCAACACAGTCACAAAACAGAGGCCTCAAGGTTTTGGAAGCTTCAGCTTAAACTTTCTTCTCAGCTCCTGCCAGCTCTTCAAGGTTCTGAGAAACTTGCACGTTTCCAGGTTTCCATGGCTGCTCGATCCCGAGGCAGTGGTTCTCAACCTGTGGGTCTTGACCCCCTTGGAGGGCTAATGATCCTTTAACAGAGGTTGCACATCAGATATCTATATTATGATTCCTAACGGTAACAAACTAACAGTATGAAGCAGCAATGAAAATAATGTTATGGTTGGGAATCACCACAACCTGAGGAGCTGTATTGAAGGGTCACAGCATTAGGAAGGTTGAGAACCACTGCTCTAAGGGGATGCAGTCTCTGGGAAGCCCTGGCAAGATCTGGTAGGAAGTGTGCGCTCCGGCCCCTTCCTTGTTGGGATATAGGTAACAAAGACAGTATGATACTGAAGGTCTTGCTGGGCAGTACTGGCCTGCAGCAGCATGACTCTCGGGGTTCTGCGCTTCAGTCTCAGGCTGGCTGTCACGCCCTTGTTGGCGAATCCTATCTCCAACCCGCTGCCCCCCCCCGTGTCTCCTATCCCCCCCCTCATGTCTCTAAGCCTTTACCACACCCATATGCACAGCCCTATCCTAAAACATCTGTCGTTTCTTGGGCACTGCTTTTGGACTCTGCCCACAACATTCTTAGCATTTCGCTATGTTTATTTCTGCTCCTCACTTGGTCCAGTTCAAAACGCAGAGTACGCTATGCAGGGGATACGACAGGCGCAGAGAACAAACAACAGCGATGGTGCCTGGGTTTTGTTTTGAAAAGACCCAGAACTCAGAACTGCAGAAGGACATGAAGCCAAGATAAAACACTTCCGGTACAGGCATGGGGACAGGGGAAGATGGGGACATGGGAAGATGGGGACGTGGGGAGGGGTTGTTTGTCACTTCTCTTGAGAAACCAGGGTCTCTGACAATAGGGGAAGAGACAGAAATACAGAAGGGGAGATCTTGGGATCCTCAGTCTACTGAGAAAGCTGAGAAGACCTCCAATAGAAAATGGCAAGATACGGTGCTGGGTGGCTGGAGGCGAGGGGCAAGGCAGCCTCAGACCTCAAGGTTTCTAGGTAGGACAGCAGGGAACAGGGTAGTCATCCATGTATGGCTGTGTTCCGAGAATAAGTTTCTCAATAGAGAGTGTGCTGGGTAGGTGGCAGGTGGGGGGGGGGGGTGAGTAGGGTAGGGGCGGGTGGGTGGCTTAGTGCTGCATGAGTTTCCAAGAGGCTCAGACCTATGGGAACTCCCCAGGACATTGACATTACACTGGTCAATTTTTTAAAAAACCAAACTGGCTATTAGAGTGGCTGTGAGGAAGCTGTGGTCGTGTCCACCCTGAAGAACACTGGAGCTGAGGGACTGTCTTGAACTCCAGGAGGGCATGATTTTTGCCAGCTGCAGATAGTTTAATTCTGGGGACTGCTGGTTTTCTGGATTGATGGATACTTTTTTGTTTTGTTTTGTTTTTGTTTGTTTGGGGTTTTTTTTTGTTGTTGTTGTTTTGTTTTTCGAGACAGGATTTCTCTGTGTAGACCAGGCTGGCCTCGAACTTACTGAGATCTGCTTGCCTCTGATTGGGCTTGCCCCTAGGAGCGCAAAGCTCCTAATCATCAGGAAGTAATCTAAAGGGGTCTACACCCCATTTTTCCTCTAACCTTCTTTCCCTCTTACCCAGTGTCAGGGTGTTGGGAGGAATTAGAGTGGAATAAGGGTTGGAAGGGAGGTAGAAATATAAAAAACCAGTAAACAGTCCAAAAAGTACAACTACAAAAAGTAATACACTGGTTCTGGGTTCGGCCATTTAAAGGGGGCCAGTGACTTCAGCCTTGGTCTCTTGGAATCCTGTACTGCTATATAAAAAGCCAGACTGTAAAACTGGAGAAATTCCTTGGAGACTTCTGGGGGAAGAGGACCTTGGTAGTGCAGCTTACACACCATCCCTGACAAGGTATTAGACATGTGACCATTTTGGACAGTGCAGCGTGTGTGAGGCAAGACTGTTTCTCACTATACACCAATAGTAATGCTGCACAGAACAGAGGCACCACTCAGCTGTGCCTTGGCCAAGGCATGACCACCAGTCTGCAAGAGGTGTTCTTCAAAGACAAGTCATCCTCACAGTGTCCTATGGGTGATACCTGGGCAGACACCAGCTGGGAGGGAAGGTGGGAAATGTAGGCTATGGCCCATGGTGTCACAAGTACTGAAGATGTAGTCAATTCTATCCTAACTCAGGGGTAAGTTGGAGAGAGATTGGAGATGGCTTTCCCTATATAGCCCAGGCTGGCTTTGAACACATGATCTCCAAAGCTTGAAGAGTATGGGTGTGTGCCATTCTGCCCAGCTTCCAGTTTATTTCTTGCACTATTAGTGCATGCATTGAGATTCCTTCTGGGATAGGCATTGAAGAAAGAGAAGACATCAGACTCCAGGGCCCAGAAACTATTCTCAACAAAATCATAGAAGAAAATTTCCCCAATCTAAAGAAAGAGATGCCTATAAACATACAAGAGGCCTACAGAACACCAAATAGAATTGACCAGAAAAGAAAACTACTGCCGCCACATAATAATCAAAACACAAAACATGCAGAACAAAGAAAAAATATTAAAAGCTGCAAGGGAAAAGGGCCAAATAACATTTAATGGTAAACCTATCAGAATTACACCTGACTTCTCAGCAGAGACCATAAAAGCCAGAAGGGCCTGGACAGAGATCCTGCAAACCCTAAGAGAACACAGATGCCAGGCCAGACTACTTTACCCAGCAAAATTATCAATAACCATTGATGGAGAAAACAAAATATTCCATGACAAAAACAAATTCAAACAGTACCTATCCACAAACCCAGCTTTACAGAAGGTACTAGAAGGAAAACTCCATCCCAAAGGGTCAAGCTACAACCAAAACTACCCAGGAAATAGATAACTATCCCATGGCAAAAACACAACTACACAAACGCTCGACTGGAAACAACATCAAAATTAAGACTCTTAACAGTCACTGGTCATTAATATCTCTCAACATCAATGGCCTCAATTCTCCAATAAAAAGACACAGACTAACCGAATGGGTACATAAACAAGACCCAACATTCTTCTGCATCCAAGAAACACATCTCACCCATAATGAAAGGCATTACCCCTCAGGGTAAAAGGTTGAAAAAAATATTCCAAGCAAATGGTCACAAGAAGCAAGCAGGTGTAGCCATTTTAGTATCGAACAAAATAGACTTTCAACCAAATTAATCAAAAGGGATGAGGAAGGACACTTCATACTCATCAAAGGTAAAGTCAACCAAGATGACATCACAATTCTGAACATCTATGCTCCCAATACAAGGGCAAACCCACATATGTAAAAGATCTCCTAAAAAAGCTTAAACCACACATCGATCCCCACACAATAATAGTGGGAGACTTCAACACCCCACTCTCACTGAAGGATAAGTCATTGAAACAGAAACTAAGCCGAGAAATAACATCATTAACCAATGCCATGGGTCAAATGGATCTAACAGATATCTATAGAACCTTTCACCCAAACAAGAAAGAATACAACCTTCTTCTCTGCACCCCATGGAACCTTCTCCAAAATTGATCACATCGTAGGTCACAAAGCAAGCCTCAACAGATACAGAGGATTGAAATAATACCTTGTATCCTATCAGATCACCATGCTCTTAGGCTGCAATTCAACACAACAGAAATACAAAAGCCTACACGTTTGTGAAACTAAACAACTCTCTGCTAAATGACACCTGGGTCAGGGAAGAAATAAAGAAAGAATCAAGGAGTTTCTGAAATTCAATGAAAATGATGAAACAACATACCCAATTTGTGGGATACATTGAAAGCAGTGCTAAGAGGAAAATTCATAGCACTAAGTGCCCTTTAAAAAGAAATTGGAAACATCGCACATAAGCATCTTAACAACACAACTGGAAGCCCTTGAAAAAAAAGAAGCAGAAACACCCAAGAGGAGTAGACGCCTGTAAATTATCAACTCAGGGCTGAAATTAACAAATTAGAAACTAAGAAAACAGTCCAAAGAATCAACAAAACCAAAAGCTGGTTCTTTGAGAAAATCAACAAGATAGACAGACCATTAGCCAAACTAACTAAAAGGCAGAGAGACAGTATTGAAATGAACAAAATCAGAAATGAAAAGGGAGACATAACAACAGACACTGAAGAAATTCAAAGAATCATAAGATCCTACTTTGAAGGCATATACGCCACAAAATTTGAAAATCTAAGGGAAATGGACGATTTCTTGATCAAGTTCACTTGCCAAAGTTGAGTGAAGAACAGATAAACAAGTTAAATAGTCCCATTTCCCCTACAGAAATAGAAGCAATCATCGATGGTCTTCCAACCAAAAAAAGCCCAGGGCCAGATGGTTTCAGTGCAGAATTCTACCAGACCTTTAAGGGCGAGCTAATACCGATACTCTTCAAGCTACTCCAAAAGATAGAAACGGATGGAAAATTACCAACTTCATTCTATGAGGCCATAGTCTCATTGATACCGTAACCTCACAAAGACTCAACAAAGAAAGAGAATTTCAGACAATTTCTCTTATGAACATAGATGCAAAAATACTAAATAAAATACTTGCAAAACGAAATACAGGAGCACATCAAAGATATCATTCATCATGACCAAGTAGGCTTCATTCAGGCATGCAGGGATGGTTTAATATACGGAAATCCATCAATGTAATCCATCATATAAACAAACTGAAAATAAAAAACCACATGATCATCTCCTTGGATGCAGAGAAAGCATTTGATAAAATTCCACACCCATTCATGTTTAAAGTTTTAGAGAGATCGGGGATACAAGGCACTTCCTCAACATAATAAAGGCTATATACAGCAAGCCAATAGCCAAAATCAAAGTAAATGGTGAGATACTCAAGGAAATTCCTCTCAAATCGGGAACAAGGCAAGGCTGCCCACTCTCTCCATATCTCTTCAATATAGTACTCGAAGTTCTAGCCAGAGCAATAAGACAACAAAAGGAGATCAAGGGTATCCAAATGGGAAAGGAGGAAGTCAAATTATCCCTCTTTGCAGATGATATGATAGTGTACATAAGTGACCCTCAAAACTCCACCAGAGAACTCCTAAAGCTGATAAACACCTTCAGCAAATTGGCTGGATAAAATTAACTCAAAAAAGTCTGTAGCCTTCCTATACACAAATGACAAGCTTACAGAGGAAGAATTTAGGAAAACCACACCCTTCACATTAGCCACAAGCAATATAAAATATCTAGGAGTTACCCTAACTAAGCAAGTGAAGGACTTGTATGAAAAAAAATTCAAAACTCTGAAGAAAGAGATTGAAGATGACCTGAGAAGATGGCGTGATCTTCCTTGCTCATGGATCGGGAGAATTAACATAGTAAAAATGGCCATCCTACCAAAAGCAATCTATAGATTCAATGCAATCCCTATCAAAATAACTACACAATTTTTTAAAGACATTGAAAGTTCAATTCTGAACTTCATATGGAAAAACAAAAAACCCAGAATAGCTAAAACAATCTTATACAATAAAAGATGCTCCGGAGGAATCTCCATACCTGATCTCAAACTGTACTATAAAGCAATAGTACTTAAAACAGCATGGTACTGGCACAGCAACAGGCTGGTTGATCAGTGGAATCGAATCGAAGACCCAGATATGAATCCACACACATATGGTCACTTGATTTTTGACAAAGGAGCCAAATCCATTCAATGGAAAAAGGATAGCATCTTCAACAAATGGTGCTGGTCTAACTGGGGTCTATGTGTAAAAAAATGAAACTGGACCCATATTTGTCACCTTGCACAAAACTCAAATCCAAGTGGATTAAAGACCTCAATATAAAACCAGAGACACTAACTCACTTAGAAGAAAAAGTGGGAAAGAGCCTGGAACATATTGGCACAGGAGACAACTTCCTGAACAGAACACCAACGGCCCAGGCCTTAATGTCAACCATTAATAAATGGGACCTCATGAGGCTGAGAAGCTTCTGTAAGGCAGGAGACACTGTCAAGAGAACAAAGCGACAGCCTACAGACTGGGAAAAAATCTTCACCAACCCTACATCTGACAAAGGTCTAATATCCAAAATATATAAAGAACTCAAGAAATTAAACACCACCAAACCGAATAACCCAATTGAGAAATGGGGCTTGGAACTAAACAGAATTCTCAACAGAGGAGTATCAAATGTCTGAGAAACACTTAAAGAAATGCTCAACCTCCTTAGTCATCAGGGAAATGCAAATCAAAACAACTCTGAGATTCCATCTTACACCCATCAGAATGGCTAAGATCAAAAATTCAAGCGACACCACATGCTGGCGAGGATGTGGGGAGAGAGGAACACTCCTTCATTGCTGGTGGGAATGCAAACTAGTACAGCCACTTTGGAAATCTATCTGGTGCTATCTCAGAAAAATGGGAATAGGGCTTCCTCAAGACCCAGCTATTCCACTCCTTGGAATATACCCAGAAGATGCTCTAGCACACAACAAGAAAATTTGCTCAACCATGTTCATAGCAGCCTTATTCATAATAGCCAGAACATGGAAACAGCCTAAGTGTCCATCAGTAGAAGAGTGGATAAAGAAACTGTGGTACATATACACTATGGAATACTACTCAGCTATTAAAAACAAGGAATTCCCGAAATTTGTGGATAAATGGATTGAGCTAGAAATGATCATAATGAGTGAGTTAACCCAGAAGCAGAAAGAATCAAATGGTATATACTCACTTATATCTGCATACTAGCCCAAGGGGCATGTCCCACGAAAGCCTTCACTTACCAGGAAACTGGGACAGAGGGGAAGGCATCCTATTGGGACTCTAAATGAGAGACGCATGGGAGAACAGCAAAATAAAAGGATCCAGAGGGTCCTAGAAATCTACAAGTAGAACAATATGATAGGCAGATTTGGGCCCAGGGGTCCCGCTCAAACTAAGGCACCAGCCAAGGACAATACAGGAGGTAAACTTTAAACCCCTTCCCAGATCTAGCCAATGGTCAGAATATTCTCCACAGTTGAGTGGAGAGTGTGATACGACTTTCTCACATACTCTGGTGCCTCACATTTGGCCATGTCCCCTGGAGGGGGAGACCTGGTGGCACTCAGAGGAAGGACAGCAAGTAGCCAAGAAGAGACTTGATACCCTATGAGAATATATAGGGGACGTAATCCCCTAAGGAACAGTCATAGGGGAGGGGAATAATGGGAAAATGGGGGGGGGAGGAATGGGAGGATACAAGGGATGGGATAAACATTGAGATGTAACAAGAATAAATTAATAAAAAAAAAGGGGGAAAAAAAAAGAATAAATTAATAAAATAAAATTTAAAAAAAAGAAGAAAAAAAAAAAAAAAAAAAAAAAAAGAGATTCCT
The DNA here is from genome assembly GCF_903995435.1 of Acomys russatus. Taxonomy (NCBI): domain Eukaryota; kingdom Metazoa; phylum Chordata; class Mammalia; order Rodentia; family Muridae; genus Acomys; species Acomys russatus. The sequence goes on from NC_067161.1 coordinate 16,370,544, forward strand.
TCTGGGAAAATGGGCAAGGTGCTCTCTCTCTCTCTCTCTCTCTCTCTCTCTCTCTCTCTCTATATATATATATATATATATATATATATATATATATATATATGCACACCGTCCACTAACGTTGCCCATGACTAGGTTTCTGGTAGCTGGAAGACCTCCTGAGATGGTCATGCCAACTCAGGGATATGCTGCCCCAGCAGCACTGGAAAGGCAAGATGACCGAGGCTCTCAGCCTTGTAGAGTGAGGATCGTTAGTACCAGACCTGGTGTTTCCTCCTCCTCCTGTCTCTCACAACAGACCTTACTCCCATCTCTGGGCGTCCAAGGCGTTTCCAGAGCTGCTGTGGCAACAGTCTAGAAGCTTTCTTCCCAGCACAGAGCTTTTAAAAACAGTCCCTGCCCTGTGGTGAAACCATTGGTCAATGAACAAGATGGGTCTGTGAGCAGTGCTTCTAGAATAAGATTTTTCCCCCACAGCAGGAACGTGGTAATTAAACTTTGTTACAGCTGGGAGGACAAAGGTTCCCCAAGCCGACTGTCAGTTCTCAGAGCACAGTGCGATCAATATTGGAGTGGAAACAAGGTCACAATCCCAGGCGTGTGGCATGCCCACTCTTCTGGCATGGACACCCAAGTCTTCTTCCTACTCTGACACACTGAGACCAGGCTGGGCACCTACACCTGGGGAAGAAATGATTTACAGAGATTTTTATGTTCCTGTTGGTCCAGCCTTTCCTGTAGCGCCTGCTCTCCTGCAGGTGCACATAAGAACTGTGGCTCTGGACCTCGTTGATGTTGCTTAACCCATGTGATTTTAACCAGAGTGTAATGGGAGTAGGGGAGAGACTGGCTGAACGTCTGAAGCCAGGCTCCAGAGGGAGCTGCTGCCTGCCTTGCTTGGCTTCAGTGTCCTCTTCTGCCTAGAGCATCTCACTGGGCTGAGTGTGACTTGCACATCAGCATGAGCGTGCACCAGACACACATTGTTTCTCAATGATACAGACCCAAGGAAGCCCCAACATCAGCTTATGTTCAATTAAAAAAAAAAAAAAAAAAAAAAAAAAAAAAAAGAGCTTCTCTTGTCAGTGTTGGGGGAAAAGAAATGGTTTGGTTGGATGTATTTTGAGTTGGTTTATTTACATATACCATATTTTAAGGATGATTTAAAAGATAATGAGGATAATTGCTACTGTGCTCAATTTTTATGTGTTGGTTGCAGTTACCAAGCTCATTACTTAATCTTTCACCCAGCTAACTTATAGACTCTTATTTTTGTGAATAGCAATGGAGCAACGGTGATCTCAGCTTATTTTTAAATTGGTCCGAGCTTCCAGATGAGCATGCTCTGGAGTTCCAGAGCAGGCAGTCCTGACCTTATCAGATGCACACTTTCTTACTGGCTTCAGAAAAAGCACAGGGAAAGTTCTTTTCACACCATGAATCAGATATTTTTTAATGCAAGCGGTGGCCCTCAGTGTGAAAGCAGAAAGTCATAGAACACCATGCAGTTTAGTTACTGTTGCAGTCTCAGCCAACAAAGGGTTAAGTCTGGCCACAGGTGGACTTGAGCTAAGTGCAGACCCTTGACGTATAGGTAATTTGTGGACAGTATCTGCAGAGGAAAAAATAATGAGGGAATCTAGTAGCAACTGGAATTACTTTGTTTTAAGTAATATGTTTTACCCCCATTAAATGCATTAATATTCATGAGTAACAGATTATATACATATAAATTTCCTACTGTAATGACCCAGATTCAACCAAGCCCCCCTTTTCTAACAGATATTCATCATCAATGTACAACACGGTTTTAGTATTGACTAGAATAGTGCTGTGTACAATTGTGAACGTATTTCCTCTTTGTGAGTGTGTCTGTAATGTGAGTTCCTTCTTTCTACGTCTTGTCTATTTTTTTGTCCTCTGGAGTATCACCATAGACTGGAATCACAGTACCTGGCACCTGGCTGGTGCTCAGCAACCTTCAGCAAATGGGGGATAACAGTGCTCAGGTGATGCCTGGAACCACCATGGCAGAAGAGCACTGAGAAGGCCGGTCATGGTGACCACAAGAGCCCAAGCTGGCCTTCTGGAGGAGGTGAGACTGAGCAAAGCTCGGCACTGGGGAAACGGTGTGCAGAGAGCGTGAAAGAGGTATCCGAAGAAAGATGCATGCAGGTGTGCAGAGGCAGGAAAGCGGGAGGGAACCGTGTAACCTGAGAGAGACCCCCGTGGTCTTCTCAGACTCTTAGTAGAAATGGTAGCATTCTTAGGATGAACCTGCTCCCTGGCTAGCACATGGGTCCAGACTAGAGCAGTGCAGATCTCCTGTGAATGAGTAAAGCTGGGGGGAGGGCTTCTACACTGGACATGGCTGACTTGTTGGCGAGAATGGCGTTCCAGCAAGCACGCAGGTGCTACTCCTTGACCAAAATGCTAGGAACCAGAAGGGTTTGGGGTTTTGATATCTTTTGTTTTTCCTTCAGTGCAACTTATTTCCTGTACATCTTATGCTTATAACCTGAAAATAATTTTAGGAAGTAGGTTTCAACTTTTTGTGCAGGGAGCAGTTTGCTGGTGTGGAATGTTCACTTTTGTCATCAGCAAAGAGTTTCAAATTTTCAGGTATTCGCATTGTGGATTAGAACGCACAGCCTCTCTGGTTTACTGACGGTATATCCATAGGTAAAACCAACTTCGGGCAGGAATGAGAAAATGAAAAGATTCCTGGGAAAGCTGGGCCACTCTGGACCCTGCCTTGCATGAGGTCCTCTTGCCTCTGTCCAGCAGGATGCTCTTGGCATAGATAAGTAATACAGCCTGAAGATTTTCATATACATTTGCAACATGGGGCTGCAAGAGGCACGGTGTGCCTCATGCGTTATTCAGCAAAACCCAGTTTCAACACTGGTTAGATCCACACGCCATGAAGGGGAAGGTAAGGCAATAAAGACGCCTTCGAGACAGGCTTCCTGTTAGATGCTGAGGTCTCAAGCGAGCACAGCAGGAGGTGAGCTTCTCACCCCTCTGACACGCAACATCCTTCTTAGGTATGGTGGGAAGAAAACAGGCCCAGAGCTGTGTGTCTTTCCTCACCTTCTCCCATGTCCTCCTATGTCCTTCCTAATTCTACCATCTGTACCTCCCACTTCTGCGCCTTTGTGAGCAGTCCCTAGGGGTGGGTGGAGGCAAGCCTCACTCCTCACTCCTTTACCGCCTCAGCTGTATGATCTTGAATCCCTGAAAGGAACACACTCCTGGCAGATTGGCTTGCAGAGTCTGTCCCCATGTCTGGAAGCTCTAGGTAGGGAGGCAGGGACCACCCCTTGGACTTCTGTTAGTTGTGTAAGGGTGAGGTGGGATGGTGTAGAGTGGCATCAGGGAGGGCACCCAGAAGTTGCATAACCACTCAGCTCTCCTGTTCCTTCATCTGTAAAATGGGACAGCCGTATTGATTCATCCCACAGGGTATTTTAGTGACACGAGCAGAGATGAGGTACACAAAGGAAGTAGCACACATCCGGTGGCCATAGTTGTGTGACTGATGCTAGGCCTTCCCTGTCCCAGCAGGGCACCCTTGAGTCTGACGTCAAAGGTCAGCACACAGGACAGCCTTTAACCTCCTGTCCAGCCTTCTGCTTTTCATCCTTGGTGGGCAACCTTGCTTTCCCCCCACTTCTGGCTACCTCTGATAAAACCCAGTGATGTCAGGTCTCCTACTTGTGGCCCCCTAGAATGCCCCCTTTCCCCAGCACAACAAACTGTGGAAGCTTCACCCCATCCTTTGTGCCTTTCTCTTGCCTCTCCTCCCCCACTGCCAGTCCCTCTCCCATCGCTCACCCTGGCAGCCACAAATGCCTATTTATTTGCCAACTAACTTCCTGGTGGTTTAATATCCCCTTGAATTACTGTACAATCTCTTTCGAGTTATATTTGATTATTTTTCACATTTAAAAACATGAACACAATTACCCAACAATGGCACGTGCCGTTACAGTTGGGAATAAAAAAAGTACATACGCATCTTAGACAAGTAGTCAATCCCTGGGAAAAATGTCTCTGGCGCGGAGAGAGAGCGCGGTGATAGGTGCCATATAAATGCATATGAGACAATAAATAGTTACAAAGGGAGCGGATGCTGAATAATTAATCCGCCGCCTCTCCAGGAACGCTCTTTATAAATCTGTCCCTGGCGTTCATTTTTTTTTTTTTTTTTTTTTTTTTTTTACGGAAACAAATATTTAAAAGTAAAGAATAAGTAATGTCCAGGAAGGAGACATAAAAAGAAAAAAGTCAGTAGGGGGGAGGTAGAAGATTATAAATGGCGAAGGCTCCCAGACAGCTGTAACTTTCAGGAATGCCATTTGCTAAGGAGGTGAGGGGAGGAGAGGAGGGATGATGGTGCCTGGGAGAGCGTTGGAGTGGAGGCCGATCTAAGCACGCGGCATTCCTGCTCGGTTGACATCATCAGCTGCTTGGGAGAAAGAAAAACCTCCAGGAACATCCCTTCCTCTGGGGGAAACAGACCTTTGAGACTCTCAGGACAAGATTAGGATTGATTGTGACCCAGGTCACACTTTAGATTTGTATCCCTCTCCGTGACAGGCGCTTACTGTTTCCACAGTCCTGATTTGTTAGAAGGTCCTGTCCAGTCCACAGTCTCTAGCTGTACCCAAGTTACATCTCTCTCTCTCTCTCTCTCTCTCTCTCTCTCTCTCTCTCTCTCTCTCTCTCTTTGTCACACACACACACACACACACACACACACACACACACACACACACACACACACACACCTTATGCCCTTCTGTCCTTCAGATGTTAGATGGAGTCCAGTTCACCTCTTCTCCCCTCTGCATGTCCTAAATATGGGTCCTAAATATTTCCACTCGAAAGCATCCTATTAAGGTCCTTGGACCAGTCATGTTTACCTTAGTGGGAGATGTGTATTTTTCCTTGTGTATTTCAGCTCCACGTTTTAAAAATCAGATATACGCTTTGCTGTTCCTCTCTCTCTCTCTCTCTCTCTCTCTCTCTCTCTCTCTCTCTCTCTCTCTCTCTCTGTGTGTGTGTGTGTGTGTGTGTATGCATGTGCACATGTACACATGTGTGTGTTTTTATATGTGCATAAATGCACACTCAGGCCAGTGATGGATATCAGGTGTGTTCCTCATTCACTCACTGTTTTTGGGGGGTGAGAGACATGGTCTCTCACTAAATCCGGAGGTCACAAATTCAGCTGGATTCAGGCAGCAAGCTCCAGGAATTCTGCAGTTTCTGCCTCCACAACAATGGGAATGCAGATGTCCTGGTTTTGTACATCCATACCGTGGCTCTCAACTCCAGACTTCATGCCCACATGACCAGAATGTTATTGACTGAGCCATCTCCTGAGTCTTTGTGGCTTTCCTTTTTACCAATGATGTTTGGGAGCATAAGTCCAAAGTTTCGATGAAATCTAATTTATGAACCAGTGGGTTGTAAAAAGGTGCAACTACTTAAGAAAATGTGTTGACTTTTTTTTTAATTAGCCTTCTCTGAGTGTACTTAACTTCAAACCATTTGTCTGAGAAGAGTAAAAAAAAAAAAATGCAGCAGTCCATGGGAAGCCTCATGCACAAATGTTAAGGTAGCTTTATCTGTGGTGACCCAAAATGACACAGCCTGAATGAATGCCCATGAAAAGGTGACCGGGCAGAGGAAGTATGGTGTGTCCCCACAAGGGGGCACTGGTAGGAAGTAGCCATGTCATTGATCCCAGAACATGTTAGTGAGTTAGCTGGCCAGAAGGTGTGCATCCTGAGCCACTGATTGCTCACACAAAACTAGAGATTACCAAGTTCCACAGAGACAAAAGCAGAGCAGGGTTTACCTGTGGTGGGGATGGTGGGTGGGAGGGATGAAGACAGGGGAGAAAGGAGCAGGAAGAAACATTGGGGGTAATACCTTTTTATATCATGGATTTTGCCTTATGTCAAAATGAATGAACTTGTATACTTTAATATGTACAGTTTTTAAACAATTCAATTAGACCCTGTATGTTTCTCTTTTTAAAGGAATTTGAATTTTTGTTTATTTTTAAAAATTTGGTTTTTTCCCCCTCTTATTTATGTGCCCTGTATGTCTGGGGGTGTTGGCACCAGTGCACACACGTGTGTGTGGGTGCCCATGGAGGCCCGAGAGCCTTGGAGTTGGAGTTACAGCATTTGTGAGCCTCCTGGTGTGGTACGGGTAGGTGAATTCCTGACCTCTGCCAGGGCAATAAGTGCTTTTAATCTCTGGGCTACTCTGCAGCCCTAGGAATTTAGATCTTTACAGGAAAGGGTCTTCAATAGATAACTCTTAGGAGCTCTTTAAATACCATTTTCTCTCTTTTGATTTTCTTCCATTTTCCAGCTGTGAGGCACAAAGTGTACTTCAAATTCTCAGCTTCTGAGTCTGTTCTAGCTCTTTCCCTCACTCTCATCTCCTATCACTACCACCACCATCAGCACCATCACCACCATCACCACCACCACTACCATTACCACCACCACCATCACTACTACCACCACCATCACCACCATCAGCACCATCACCACCACCACCACCATCACCACCATCACCACCACCACCACCATCACCACCATCACCACCATCACCACCACCACCACCACCATCATCACCACCACCATCACCACCACCACCTCCACCACCATCACCACCATCATCACCACCATCACCACCACCATCTTATCCCTGTTGTTGGCTATTCATGCTGACTCAAGGTCTCCCTTGGTAAACTTTGTAAACTCTCAAAACAGGAAAGTGGCCAGGCCCCAGCCTGAGGAGCTCCAGAAGCCAGGCCCCTTCCCCCAGACCTCTCTAACTGTCAAAACAGTGTTTCCAGCCTCTGTAACTGTCACAAAGGGCATCTCCAGTTCCTCAATAGGACTCTTCTCATACTATGCTAATTTAGGTGAAAAGTCAGAACAAAAAGCCACCAATCCCTGAGCAGGAAAATCCACCAATCCCTGAGCTCCTCCAAGCTCAAGACTTGAAATTCCACCAATCCTCACCCTGGAAATATCTGCCCTAGAAATATCCATCCTGCTAAGAAATTCTGTATAAAGGCTGTGTCTACTCAGTTTCCTGCTGTTCTCTCCTGGGAGCAGAAACAGCCAGCTCTGGATTTGTCCCTCCACACCCTAATAAATTTATGAGATTTACAGCCTGGTGTGATTTTTTTCATCAGAAGAAGCCAAGAACAAATGAAGGGAACAAGCAAAGAAGTGGGGTGGGGCTGAGGTTCCTGAGCTCCTGAGCTCAGCTGGGGATACCTTCCCCTGGGAGCTGCAATGCCTCTGCCGAGGAATCTTCCTCTCAGTGTGTGCTTCCTGGGCTCCCATGTCTCAGGATGTCTTTCCATTGGGATACCTTCTCCCCTCAGCGCAGTGTGGTTCCTGTGCTTGCTGGGCCCCCGGAGTCCCAGGACAGCCTTCCATCCTTCACTTAGAGCATGCACTTAAATGTCCTCTGTGTCTTTTGGGATTCACTAGCTTGCACCCTTTTGCACGGAATAGTCCAGTGTCCGGGTTGCACACAGTTCATCTGTCCACGCAGTCACAGAACAATATCTGGGTACTTTCAAAGCTTTCCAGCTATGTATAAAGCTGGTGTAAGCAGCTACATGTAGGTCTTGTTCATGGCTGAGGCAGCATTGAATGTTTTCAGTTCACTGGGGTAAGTGCCAAGGAGATGGATTGGGAGGAAGTGTGGGAAGGGGGTGTTGACCTTTGTCAGGGAACTGGAAACTGCTTTCCAAAGAAGCCATGTCCTGTCGGCATCTCTGCCAATGAACGGATTCCCTGGTCTACACTCTCATCAGAGCTCGACACTGTCAGTGGTTACGGCTCATCCTAAGAACTGCGGTGGTACCCCAGATGCCTTGGTGACCCCCTCAGTGACATAGGAGATTGAAAGTCATGTCCCACACTTACTCTCCATCTTCATATCTTCTCTGGTGAGCTGCCCAGATCTTCTGTTCACATTTGAATTAAGTGGCTCCTTTTGTTGTTTTTGGGCTTGAAGAGCTCTTTGTATATGTTGGACAATAGCTCTTTATTAGATGTGCTTTCTGCAAATGTCTTCTCCTGATCTATGTTTGCTCTTCTTGTATTTTTCTCAGAAGCTTCCCAATTTTAATGAAATTGCAAATTCTTTTCTCTTGTATCTTTCTCTGCTGTTGTAGCTAGAAATCCGCTGCCATGTTCAAGGTTGTCTACATTTTCTCTTACATTACCTTCCTGGAGATCTTAGTTTTGATCTTTATATTTAAGCCTCTAAAACTGTGATCCATTTTGAGTTAATTATTGTGGAGTGAGTAAAATCTGTGTCTTAGATTCTTTTCCCCCCTCTGCATGTGAAGTTCAGTTGTTCTAGTTTTATTTGCAGAAATGACTGATGTTTTGCCCTTGCTCCATTGCTGTGTATGTAGTTCTTTTTCTTGGTGTTCTCTTCTGTGTTCTCACTGAGCTATCTCTCGTTTTTTCCCCCCTCACCAGTATCATAGTGTCTTTACTATTGTAGCTTTGTAGTAGGTCTGGACCCTTGGAGAGCCAGTCTCCAACTCTGTTCTTCTTTAATAATGAAGTCGGCTGCTGGTCACAGGGTAGCTTGCTGGGCTATATAGCTGGGATGTATAACTCCCCATCAGCGGCGGAGCTTTACACCTCCTCCTTCATTAAACGGAGCATCTCTTCATTGTTTAAATTCTTCCATATTCTCATCAGCGTCGGACAGTTTTCCTCATGTGTATTTTGTCAGACTTACACTTTCATTTTGGGGTGCTGCCATGAGTGGTAATGGGTCGATACTGTCATGTCCCATATGTTCAGTCTCAGTGCATAGACAAACAATTGGCTTTAAGGTATAGATCTTTTGACTTGCAATCTTTTTTTTTTTTTTTTTTTTAAGAGACAGGGTCTCTCTGTGTAGCCTTGGCTGTCCTGGACTTGCTTTGTAGACCAGGCTGGCCTCGAACTCACAGAGATCTGCCTGCCTCTGCCTCCCAAGTGCTGGGATTAAATTGACTTGCAATCTTACCATCATCATTTTTGTTTCTTCCTTCAGATTCTGGCCCAGTGACAACCATGTCTTCTCTGAGTAGTAGTGTCTTTAATTTCTTTTTCCCAGGCTTCTTTCCTTTTCTTACCCCACATTGCATTAGCCAGGTTTCCAGTACAATGGGGAAAAGGAATGGTGACATTTTTAGGTCGCTCCCGACCTTCATGGGGAAACTTCTCAACATGAACACGATGTTACCCATGGTTTCTAGGCTTTCTTTATCGGGCCAAGAAAACTCCCTCCTGTTCCCAGCTTGCTGAGAGATGTTTTTGTTTATCGTGAGTAGGCATTGAATATTTGTCAAACATTTTCCCCACACTCATTGATATAAGATTCTTGTTATGCTGATGTGATGACTGAATTAATGATCTTTGACAGTTAAATCAGCCTTACATGTCAGGAGTAAGTCTCACTTTATTGAAGTGTATATTTCTTACATGTTTAGGTTCAGCTTATTAATATTTTGTTACCTACATGCATGAGAGATACCGGGCTGTAGCTTTTTTTTTTCTAATAATGTCCTTGTTTGGTTTTAATATTAGGGTGAGAGGTAACAAGAAATGTTTTTCCTTTAGTTTCATATTCTGAAAAGAATTAGAGGAGATTAATTTCTTCCTTAAATAGTGGTCTTAGCCAGTGAACCCATTGAGGCTGGCTGACTTCTACTTTGCAAGGTTAATTTCTTTTGACTCGGTTTCTCCACAGATAAAGGTTAATTCATGTTGCACATGTCATTGTACAGGAGTTTTGACTCACTGTATCTTTTAAAGAATCGGTCCATTTCATACAGTTTCTCTAATCTGTGGTCATAGAAATGTTTACAATATTTTCATTGTTATATAATGTGATCTATGGAGAACATTTCTGACTTTATTAACTCGTGTCTTTTCTCCCTCCCTCCCTTACTTATCCAGCTACAGGCCTACTGACTACAGGCCTACTGACTACAGGCCTACTGACTACAGGCCTACTGACTACACTTTCCCTTTTCAAAGAATCAACTTTGGATTTTATTAATTTTCTCATGTTGACTTCCTGCTTCCAATTTGACTGATGTATGATCTAGTTTTTGTTATGCCCTCATTTCTGCTTTTTAGATTATTGATATTTAGTTATTTTTTAAGCCACATTCACCGTTATATATCCTCTTCAAATCATCGCCTTTGCTGTGCCTTAAGCACTTTATAACTTGTGTTTTCATCTCACTTTAGTTCAAAACAGTTGTAAATTTCTCTTGAGACTTCCTTTTGGACCCGTGTGTTATTCAGCAAAGTGTTGTTTAATCTCTAAGCATTTACGGATCTTCTAGGATCTCTCTGTTATTGATTTTTAGTTTAATTCTAGACTGGTTCAGGAACAGACACGATATGATTTATATTATTTTAGATGTGTCAAGATATGTCTTAAGGCCCAAACTATGACCTTGTGCCTGTGCAGGAACGCAAATTCTCTTCCTGTGGAGTGATGGTCCACGGCAGTCTGCTGAGCCTAGCTGGATGACAGCGCCAATAAATTCGACTGTGCCCTCACTTATTTCTCCTGAGGCTTCTGGCCATTTGTGGGAGTCCCATGTTGAGGTTCCCAGGTGGGATGGTGGGTTGCTGCTCCTTGTGTTTATCCACTTTCCCCTCGTGTATTCTGACGGTCTGTTGTTAGGCACATGCTCCCTAATGGCTGTGTCTTTGTCTTCTTGGATGCTGAGCCTTCGTCATCACAGCACACTCCTTTTTATCCCCCAAAACTTCCCTGCTTGGTCTGGGGCCTACACTAGCTGCCCTGGCTTTCTTGGATTGCTGTTAGTGGGGTGCCTCCTCCACCTTTGGCCTCTTTAAGTCTGCTTCCAAAGCCTAGTTGAGGCAAGCTTGTGACCTGGTAGTGGAGAGAGTCCTTCCTAACATACTGTCAGAGCTACGCATGACCCATGAACAGCCAGGGCTCACATACTGTCAGAGCTACACATGACCCATGAGCAGCCAGGGCTCTGATGGTCGACGGTCTGATGCCCACACTTGGGGAAATGCTGATCCATGACTTCATGTCGCCAGACTCGGTGACAGAAGCTTTGGGTCAGACATGAAAATTGCAACGGGCCTCGCAGCAGTAAAGGTGACTGTGTGCTTCTTCCTAGGGAAACTGTGCAGAAGGGGCTAAGCTTGACTCAGGTCTTCATGGCCAGCCCTAGGGCTTGGAGACCTCTGTTCACATCTGAGATCTGAGGTCCCCCTGCCACAGCTCTGGGTTCTGTTTGACTATAATCACTGTGGAGTGGCTCCTGAAGACCTGCTTAAAGCCTAAGGACAAAGCCCCAAGCCAAGGGCATTAGAGAGCTCCTGGGAACAGGGATGGGCACGTCCTAGCCCCTTAAGACATGAGGAAAGCCATTTGTACAGTGATTTAAGCAAGTTCTCCTTCCCTGCTCTGCCTCTGGTCCACACCAGGACTGTGGATCTCCCAGTCAGAGATAACAGAGGTTGAAAGGTGGGTTAACCCCAGTTCTGAAAAAGTTGGAGAAAGCCTAGGCCACACATACGCATCTGGATGTCCCTTGTGCTCCCAGAAGGTGCACCATAAGCTTTTCATCACATGCATTTCAATGTTAGCAATCAGATGTCACATGGAACCTGGCCCTACAAAACAATGCCACATAGTTGAACCTCCTCTCCCCATTTCACACTGGTATAGGAGCCTACAACTTGTCCCTACTGGTTGGAACCTTGGCGTGAGGTGATGGGTGAGAGAGGTGATGGAGAGGGAGAAAGAACCTGGAGTGAGTGACATGGCTGGTGGGATGCCATGAGCTTGGAAACGGCTGAGGCTGCATGCCATTAAGGATGAGGGTCTTCCAGAGCAGAGCTGATGAGGCCTCAGCAAATGTCCTACCCCCTCCATTCCATGCCAGGAGGTTTCAGCCATCTGCAACTGCCCAGAGAAGCTCCTCAGAATCAATGCAGTGGATTGTGGATAGATGCCATGCCCCCAGTGGAGCAGGCAGCCCAGTGCAAGCTACATGCACAGACATTGGGGCCAGGTAATAGTGTCCACCAGACACCCTTCTGTCTCCCCCAGCCAAGGCTAGGGGCCCTCAGTGGGACCTCCCAAGGCTCAGCATCACCTTCCAGACCCAGAGAAATCTCCCACGGGACAGAAGCCCATCCTGATGCCCGCCCCAGCAACGTTGAGATACTATGAAGCAATGGTGTCTTACTGTGGCGACTTTTGCTCCCACACCGCCAACTGTGTCATCACACAGCCCTCTCGACTGCTCGAACCTGACTTACCTGCAAGAGAGAACACAGAAGGGTGACAGCCATATTCCCCTAGAACCAGCGTAGCCTCTGGAGCTGGTGCAGCCCCTTGAATCCAAGCTAAGTCAGGTCCCACAGAGCATTTCTCCATCAGGGCAGGGGCCAAGCAGGGGCTGCTGGACAGTTTCTCTAAATCTTGACTTTGACCAAGTCAACAGCCCAAGAGAAATGATCATGAGATACAGAGGCAGGGTCTTAGAAGAGGCTCTTCCCAGGGGTACAGGCAACAGCCATTGGCTAGAGGGAGCCAACCAGCCACAGCTGGAGGGGCATTCCCAGAGAGCTAAGAGGTGGGATTGCCTCTGGTTTGATCCTTTTCTGGGAGGGAATATTATTGATCAAGATCTTTTCTTTTCTTTTCTTTGTAACAGGTCATTGATAAATTTACAAAAACCTCTGCAGAGCTGCAAGCCAAAAGGAATGAGCAACAGTGAGTGGAGTTTAGCCTTCTTCCTTGCCCACTGTTCACTTGCACTGGAGGCAGTCTCAGGCTTACCTTGTCGGAGGCTCCCAGCCTGGACTTCATGGTTCTTCGGCTCAGGGGACATGCTGGGATGCTACACAAGACAGAGCTGAGAATTCTCCACACTGATACCTCTCCTCAGGATACAAATATGCCTGGTGCACACTGGGAGATTTTAGCAAACTGTGCCCCTGTGTTATAGCCCACATCCGTGTGTGTGTGTGTGTGTGTGTGTGTAAAAATGACCCACTCCTGTTGTCACAACCTCTGAGAGCAGGGAGAACAAGTTCTCTGTCTATCATTTGCACGATATTACTCATTTCAAGTCAATATATCAATCTGCAATTTGGGAACGTCACAGGGACACAGAGTCAAACGGTAAGATAAATGTCCTCAATTCAAGATGGTGGCTTTGGTGCCCAGTGACTTAGATTTAATCACTTTCTCACAACCTGCTAATGTCTCCCTTATGCCATGCGGGCTTAGGCAGCATTCTTTCCTCTCATTGCCTCCTTCCACAGTTGGCATGCTAATGAGCACCGTGATTTTCTGCTCACCACTTCCTGGCTAGCCAGCCATTGCCTGTGTCTCGTATAATGAGTCAATATCTTCCTGGTTCTCATACCAGCTACATGTGAGTCTCTTTTGGTGTCACCAAAGTCCTGTTGTTCCTACTTCCTGGAATTCTCTGGAATGGACTGTGGCTAGCTTGCCTCAGCTCCTAGCTGTGGAAATGGTTGCCCAGCAGTCATCTTGGACCCTGAAATACAGCCATGGATACTAGGAGAAGATAGAGGAAGTCCAGGTCCCCCAAGATCTCTTGAAGCATGCTCTTAGCTCCTAGGGAAATGCAAATCCAAATGACTCTGAGATTCCATCTTACACCCATCACGATGGCTAAGATAAAAAACTCAAGTGACAGCACCTGCTGGCGAGGATGTGGAGCAAAGGGAACGCTCCTCCATTGCTGGTGGGAGTGAAAACTTGTACAATTACTGTGGAAATCAATCTGGACATTTCCCCCAGAAAATTGGGAATAGATCTACCTCAAGACCCAGCCATGCCACTCCTGGGTATACACCCAAAAGATTCCACTGTACAACAAAGACACTTGCTCAACTATGTTCATTGTAGCTTTATTACCAATAGCCTGAATCTGGAAACAACCAAAGAGTGAACAAAGAAACTGTGGCACATTTACGCAATGGAATACTACTTAGCTATTAAAAACAATGCAATTTGTAGGAAAAAAAAAATCCTGAGTGAGGTAACCCAGACTCAGAAAGACAAACATGGTATGTTCTCACTTACAAGTAGATATCAGCCAAATAGTACAGGACAGCAAATGCTACAATCTACAGACTTAAAGAAGCTAAGTATTAAGGAGGGCCCAAGGGAGGATGCTTGAATCTCCCTCAGAAGGGGAAATAAAATAGACACTGGAAGTAGATGAAGAGAGAGAGAGAGAACTGGGTAGGGGAGGGTGTGAGAAGAGGAACAAGGGTGGGATCAGGTTAGGGGAGAGCAGGTGTGGGAGGCGGAAAGGCTGGGAGAAAGAAGGGAAACAGATGTGGTGGCATCTCTGGGACAAGCTAGAGACCTGTGATAGGGTAGGCTCCTAGCAGTGGGGGACATGGAGACTGAAGTGGCCACCTCCTTTAGCCAGGCAGGATTTCCAGTGGAGGGAGGGGGTACACCAATCCACCCACAAAACATTTGACCCCTAAATTTACCCTGCCTACAAGGTGTGCAGGGATATAAGTGGAGCAGGGATTGAGGGAAGAGCCAAACAATGCCTGGCTCGACTTGAGACCCACCCCATGGTAGAAAGCCAACCCCTGACATTATTAATGATACTCTGCTGTGCTTGCAGATAGGAGCCTAGCGTAACTGTCCTCTGAGAAGCTGCACCCAGCAGCAGATCAAAACAAACCCACAGCCAAACATTAAGTGGAGCGTGGGGAGTCTTGTGGAAGAGTTGGGGAAAGGATAGAGGGACCTGGAAGGGAACAAGAATTCTACAAGAAGACCAATAGAGGGAACTAACTGAGGACCATGGAGGCTCACAGAGACTGTGCATGGAGTGGACCTAGGCCCCAGACACATATGTAGCTTTCAGGCAGCTTGGTCCTTATGAAGGTCCCTTAGTAATTAAAGCAGGGGCTGTCTCTAACATGGACTCTGTTACCTGTTTTTGGAACACTTTGCCCTGGCTGTGCTGGGCCTCAAAGAAGAGGATGCATTTAGTTCTGATGAGACTTGATGTGCTGGGGCAGATTGGTGAGGGAAGCTCCCGTTTTTTTGAGGAGGAGGGGATCTGGAGGAGAGAAGGGGTGGGGGGCTTTGATAGGGATGTAAAGTGAATAAATAAATAAGAAAAAGATGTCTTGAAGCTACTGCACCAGTGTGTGCCTTCTAACGTCTTATGAGTAAGAGGAATAAACTTTTCTAAAGACCCCCAGATAATTTTGTGAAGGAAGGGAGGCTTGATCAGGTACGTATATCTGGTAGACAATCTTTATCTACCATAGTTACTCAGGGACAGGAGTTTGACTCACAAGTAGGAGTCCTCTGCCAAGACAGGCCTGACTTCTCGTTTTAGTGTGACTGGCTAGGAGGGATGGGAAATTGAACCAAGGGGGATATGTGACCTTGGGAGCCCCAGGTGGCCCAGCAATTAACACTGTGCCCAATAGCACGGACACTGCTCATCCACCTGGATGCATAGAGAGGAAGTCACTGGCCAAAGCAGCTGTGCTGGTTTGAGTGAGAATGGCCCCCAAAGGCTCATATAAACGTGAATGCTTGTGCATCAAGAGGGAGTGGCACTACTGAGAAGGGTAAGGAGGCGTGGCCTTGTTGCAGGAAGTGCGTCCCTGGGAGTGGGCTTGTGGGGTTTCAAACACCCAAACCAGTTCCTGCTGCCTGGGGATGCAGATGTAGGGCCCTCAGCTCCTTCCCCAGCGCCATGTCTGCCTGCACGCTGCCATGCTCCCTGCCATGTTGAGAATGTACTAAACCTCTGAAACTGTAAGCCAGCCCCAGTTAAATACCTTCTTTCATAAGAGTTGGCATGGTCATGGCGTCTCTTCCGCTGGAACAGGCCCTAAGAGAGCTCAGGTAGTGAAGGATTCAGAGCTGGGAAGAAGTCTGGCCCCAGAGTCCTGCCCTCAACAGCTAACAACCCAGAAGCGTGCTTTTTTGTTTTGTTTTTCCCTTTTGGGGTCTGGGAGATGGCTCAGAGAGTCAAAGCATTTGCTGAGCAAGCCGGATGACCTTAGTTTATACCCCAGAACTCACTGTGGAAGGAGAGAAGAGGCTACAGAAGGTTCTGGCTTCTTATGCTATCTTGTGTGAGTAGCAGCAGTAGCCAGGGAAAGAGAGGAAGACGCAGACCTTAGCCAAAGAGGAGCTCAGGTGGAATCTTTTGAAGAAATAGAAGGTAGGTAGACGCCCGTGGTGCAGCACAGGTGTTGCTGGTCTTGAAGAGATCCTCTGGGCCTGGGCCTCTGGACCTTCTCCAGGCTGCTGCTGCCCTCTGCTGGTCACTTCTGGAACTGGTGCACATTTAGCAGAGCTGACCATTAGAAGCCTGAGACAAAGATTTTTTGGGGGGGGCTTTCTGGATGCCTCCCTAGGGGGACATAGCTCCTACAGCCCCTGTCATCTTAGCATGAGGGGCAGTTGCATGAGTTTTGGGGAGGTGAAGGAAGAGACCACTTTATGTAAGGCGTGTTTCTAGGAACTGCTACTTGGAGCGCTAGGACCAGGTTGAAGAGGAGAAGACTGGAGCGAGGTCTAGGTGAGGCACCATGGGCACTTCATTACCAGCTTTAACCTCAGCCTCTACACCACCCAGAGCGGAATCTGCCGTTCAGAATGGCAAAATAGCTTCCTTCCCCTTGTGTCAAGTCAAACTGCCTGGATGAACCTGTGCCTCTATCACTACACGTACATGGCCTTGGGAGGGTTAGCCGGTGCCTCTGCAGGGGGGGCGTCACTTGGGGCACCCCAGCTGTGAGCTGTGAATGAGAGGACTCCAGGACCCCAGGCAGGTGGGCTGAGACACACTCCAGCCTCAGCACCAGGATTGCACAGAGCATCAGGCCTCCTCCCTGTCCCTGACTTCCTCCCATAGGACAGTTGGCCTTGGAGTACCATGAGGGTTGTCTGCTCTCTGAAGTGCAGGCTATAATCTGGGAGAGCTCTGAGCCCAGCCTCCTTCTCTCTGGAAATCACTTCTCCCCGGAGCCTGTGCATCCCTTGGGTACCTTTCTCTGCTTTGAGCAGAACCAACATGGGCCACAACAGAAAGCCGTCTTTTCCAGAGCCACCCAGGAGGACAAAACTGGCGATCTGGTAGCCTTGGCAGAGCTTATGTCCACCTAGAAAAGGCAAGATGTCCGCAGGGGTGGCTGAATGGAGCTATGCCAACAAGGAAGACGATGTTACATTAAATAGTGTGAAAGTCACGGGGCAGAAAGACTGCGGGGAAGGAGAGGAGCTGAGTCCACCTGTGTGACGACCGTACTAGTACCAGCCCCAGCATGTGCAAAGGCCCTGAGGCGGGGACATGGAAATCACATTTATGGGCTGTCAAGGAGGCCAAGGTGGACAGGGCAACATCAGTGAGCTGTAGAGTGGAGGTTCTGGGAAGTGTGGGTGTCAATGACAGCATGGGGCCCCCGTGCCTTCTGCTCTGAGCGAGAGAGAAAGCAGTGGAGGGGTCCTGAGCAGAGGTGCATGTGGTCAGCCTTGCCTGGGAGGCACCTGTTTGTCCACGGACTGAAGTGAGACTCAGCCCAAGCTTCTTTAAACTGTGGGTCACAGCCCCATATGGAGTCTTACCAGTGAACGAAGGGGACATGAGCAGTTTGCCAGTGTATAAAAGTTCCTGAGCACACAATGATCAAAGATTAATTAAACATCCAACCCTCAGTGGCTCTGGCTGCTTCCAGCAGGCCTCACCCACGCATGCTGCAGGAAGACACTTTGCAGAGGCCTCCGTTCTGAGCACAGGCTGGTGCTGTGCATGCCGCACACCTCTCATGATTATGGCCTGCTGTGTACCGCCGTCTCCGAAGCATAGAAACATAATTGTTTAATTACAGGAGGAAAAAAAGTCTTAATATTTTCCTTCTGCCATCCCTCAGCACATAAGTATCAAATTAGTATATCTTTGGGTTGCACTGTGTTAGAATACTTGATTTTAAAACTTGCTGACTTGAGTATCATTTAAAAAACAAAAACCATTCAGTGAATTTTGGAGCTTCATCTTTGGAGAGAATTTACACCAGTTTCTAAAATGGAGCTCAACATTTGTCTTCCACTACATACACGTGTGTGCTAAGTGATGTTCTCTGCACTCGTGACTATAGAACAGAGAGCACCTGTCAAACCTCTAGGTTGCTCTGTGCCCTGCAGCACGGACTATTCAGTCAGGATCCAGTTCTTCACGTAAAGATAAATAGCCACACCCATCTCATCAGTATGCAAACGATTTCTTCTTTAATGCACAGAGAAATGAAATTTACCCCAGAGATTTGTTTCAAAAGAAATTTACAATTGTCAGCAAGTGATTTGTATAATGATTTTAGAGTGTGATTGTGGAAAATTTGGGTGAAAGGAGCCGCACTTAGGACAGCTAAAGAAGCCAAGGGTGGCCAGACTGAAAGGGAATGAGTGGGGTGGAGCCCAGGGCAGAGAGTGGGAGGGGCTCCTGTAAAAGTCCAGCTAGAGAGCCAGTGGGTTTGTGCACTGGGCTGGCTGCTTCTGGGTGGGAAGCCTTGTTGGATGTTGAGGGCCTGGGAGGAAGAGACAGCTCTTGGGTGTCACAGCTGGCCTGGTAGTTCCTGGGAGAACAATGCAATTTGCACTAAGCACATATGGATGGGATGTCGCTGGGGAGTGTGTCCGGTGTGAGCGATGTGGCTGTGCCAGTGCCCTTGACTTGAAAGGGTTCTAGTTCACTGTGCTTTAGTCTCTGCTTATTTCACTCTGTGTATATGAGGTGGTTGGATGTGAGCAGCTGGCCGCTGCCCACGCAGAGGACTATCATGTGGGACAGCCTGATGTACCATCCTGGATCAGTCCCTTTAAGCCATGCATGACTTCAGATGGATGGCCACATGCTTAACCTCCATCTTCCAATGGGAGAAATGAGGTGATGAGGGAGGGTGGCCAAGAATGTGAGCAGAACACTTAAGGCTCTAGGCAAATATACCCCGCTTTCTGCTCCCTAAAAACTGCCCTTTCTTCTTGGCTGAGCTGTGGCTGGCCATAGGACTTGGGGCAGAGCAGCAATCTGTCCTCCCCAACAAATGCAGATATGCCTGAAATAGAAAGCACCCGCTTGCAGATCTGGGGTGTGGGTGAGACCATGTCATTGTGACCCCAGACTCACCACTGAGGAGGAGTCATCACCATATCAGGGGAGAGTTGGTGACAGTCCCTGTTCCAAGCTGAGAAGCTGGGGGTGTGGGGTGTCCCTGAAAGCTCTGGAAGGGTTCAGGCTATAAGGAAGCAAATGACTGTGTGCAGTGGTGTTCCAAGTGCTGACAAGGGCACAAGCCTGTTTGGACAGAGGGTAAGGTGCTACCTCTAAACAGAGTGTGGAAGTTATTGAGAGATTTGGAGCTAAGGACCCTTGAAACATCAACATTAATAAATCTTCTGGGTTCTCTTGTAGAAGAAGAAGGAAAAAGAGAAGAAGTCTAGAGAGACGAAGCAACATAATTAAGGCCACACGGCATATTATAGAGCTGGAATTACAAGCAAGTGAGTTGACAAGCTAGTTTGTGCCTTACAGAAGACTGGCCGGTGCTGCAGTTCCTGACAGAAATGTCTGAGGATGCTATGAGCTGTTACATGTCTAACACATACACATACGCGGATATATACCATACAGAAACACACACATATGCACATATACACAGACAAACACAACACACAGCACACACACATATACACATACAAACACACATACATACACTCACACACAACATACAACACAATACAACACACACACACACACACACACAGGTTTTCCCCTCAGTATCCAAGGCATGATGTTCACACATGACATAGGTTACTTTCACTCAGCATAGAACAGACCTGCCCTGTCAGCAATCATCGTGCTACGTTGTTTAGGAGATGGTCACAACATTCTGGCTTCTGCACTGGATGATCTGTCCCCAAAACTCACTCACTGAGATCCGAAAACACCTACTCCTGGAAACCTGACTATGGAGCCTGGCGTCTTTGTGCTTCCCTGAAAGACTCAGCTACACTCTCCTTTCCTTGTGAACGTATTTCCTGTCTGTCCAGCAGTGTTCTCTCCCTGGGGCAGAGGTGGCTCAGTAGCTCCTGACTCTTCAATATAGAATTCATCTACTCAGACCTGCCATGTCATCTTTGGACACCAGGTGGCGCCCCACACCGCCCCAAGTTCATAGCTTCCTTCACCCTTGCTAGAGACTGTCCAAGGGGAGGCCCGATCTGCCAGTGACCTCCCCTCAAGGAGGGTGCCTTTCCTGGCCACACATGGAAATGGCTCCACACAATTCACAGGGGAAGAAGGGAGCAGAATGGCCTCTTACAGATTGGATTCGGACACTGTCCACAAACAGCTCCCATCCCACGCCAGGGCTACTGTTGCGGGAGTGGGGGGTGAGGCTGTCCCGTGCAGGAATCCATGCTGCAACCGCTTCCTTCTTGACCCACTGAATCGTCACCACTGCTATGTGACATGAGTCACACAGTTTCCGTTTGCAGACAAGGAGCTTCGGAGAGGCCAGGAGACCCGCACGAGGCCGCAGAGCTGCCTTCCTCTGCACCCAGTTGTCTGCCCTACTGACCATCTCCTCATCTGGAGGGAAGGAAGCACTCACTGATCATGGCCCTTCTTTGGTCTGGGGCCCTTCTTTGGTCTGGGGGAGCGTGCTGGTCGCTGTGGTCTGCAGTCCGGGGGGCAGGGGGGGACTTTGGCAGACCATGTGGGTATGCACTCCTTGGATTTATTCTCCTCCCCCTCTAGAAGCACACACAGGCTCCAGGGCCCCTGATGTGGGTCTTTACTGTATGCTCTCAGTGTAGATACTCCTGTGAGGCAGTGCCAGGGAGGGGCTGTGAGCTGGGCCAGACGCTGGTGGAGTAGGACTGGCTGCCTCCACTGTGCCCCACCACTGACTATCCAGAGCCCCCGAGGGTGGGCTGGGAAGGTACACTGAGCTCTGTTGGAATGTCCCAGAAGTTAATCCCAGCACTCGGGAGGCAGAGGCAGGCGGATCGCTGTGAGTTCTAGGCCAGCCTGGAGTGAGTTCAGGATAGCCAAGGCTACACAGAGAAACCCTGTCTCAAAAAACCAAACCAACCAAACAAACAAACAAAAAACTAGCTGGTAAGAGCAGGTCCAGGTGCTAATCTTTTCCATTATCTGGTTATGATGGCAAGGGGTGGTTTGCAGGTCCTGGAGCATAGCGTGGCACCAGACTGTGGTGAGCACCGCAGGAGATGGAGGCTCTGCATCACAGAGGGCCTCCTCCTCGCTACCTAGCTACACTGTGTCACCAGCGACCATGAAGTGCAGCCTGGGCCTGGAGTGCTGCTGGAGGATGGTGGCATCTGTGGGACATGATTCTGTTTGCTCTATCCAGGAAGCCCTGTGTCTCCTCTGCCTTCTCTTTGGATCTGGGGCTGCTTCTGAGATGCCTCACACAGTGTTGAAAGGAACGGAAGTGCATGCAGCCATCATGAAGAAGCACATGAAGGTTCTGTCAAGACCTACAGGTGCATGTGCCACGTGATCCAGCTACCCCACTGCGAGCTATATATTGAGTAAAGTCAGCCAGAGTGTCAGATGCTTGTGAGGGATGGCCATGCGCACGCCCACTTTTTACAGGAGCTAAGACTTGTTACCAGCCCAGGTGCCCACAACATGGGTGGTAAATACAACGTGGCATATGTACATAATGACATATTTCTGAGCCACAAACAGGAATGAAATTATCTCACTGGAGCAAAATCGTAGACTGGAGGTGGGGTCGTCTACTGTAGTGTTGCAGGACATTTGATCCCATTGTGAAGCCCGAGACTGTGAGCAGTTTAAAAAAAAAAAAGGTTTCTAATTGTGATATGGCTCAGCCTTTGATCCTAGAGCTTCCTGTTTGCTGTAAACAAGTACTTGGGGTGTGGCTCAGCTTTAGCACACGCACCTTTAACCCAGGAGCTTTCTGTAGCCAAGAGCTAAATAAAGCCAACCATGGGTCATGAGGTGGAGCAAGCAACCAGTTGACATAAGAAAGCGCAGGAAGGAGCGACATTGAGTTGAAGGTTTTATTTGTTGTTGTTGTTTTGGTTTTTTTGCTTTGCTTTGTTTTGTTTTGTCTTTAAATGGTGTGGAGAAGAAGGGGCTTTTTCCTTCTGGGATATCATTGGAGTAAGAAGGTCAGCTGGGTGCTTTCTCAGCCTCTCTAAGCTAGCAAATTTTCACTCCAGCATCTGGCTTCATTGGTAAAATTGAACATTTGAGATTAAGAAAAACCAACAGCACTGCAGCACCCCTGCTGCTGTCTCTTTAAGCCTGCACAGGTGAGCAAGGGCAGGTATGAATGCTGCGTGCCTTTGCTCACCTGTGCGGACTGAAAAGAGGTGGCTCATCTACCCGAATGGAAAGGAGCGACTACTGGAGACAGGAAGCAGGGTGTGTGAGCAGAGGGTAAACGGTACCCACACATCGTCTATCCATGTGCTGACATGCCACACTGACTCATGAAAATACATGCATCAATACATGCTATCCATAGAGAGTTTTATTAAAAGCTTTGAAAGGGAGAATGTCAAAGGTCGGTCACCAAGGCCCTGCGACCACTATGGGGTCATGGGGTTCTGTGTGGGGACAACAGCATCACACTCAGCGTCACCTAAATGCCTACTGTGTAGCAGGGACTTGAGCTCCCCACATATTTTAGTCCTCCGCTCTGAGAGCTCCAACCTTGCCGCACACGAGGAAACTGCTCAGCCAGTTTACTGGTCAGCTAGGACTGGAGCCTGCTACAGATTCGGGTGCTGTTATATCAAACTGCCCTGCTCATAGAAGACAGGCTCACAGAGAGAAGCCATCTGACTGTAGTCACACAGTGGCCACTGACAAGCTACTCAAGCCCTGCGTTTGATCCTAACTCAATGTGTCATCCTCTAACCCACATTGTTAGCTGTTTTCTATTGCTCATGCCAGACCATGAGCAAGGCAAGGAGGCAACCTTGAAGGATGCTCTTGGCTGACCCTAGTACCAATCAGAATGGCTTCTTCCAAGCCTCAGTTTCTGGGCCTGTGAAATGTGGGTGAGGCTGGACCCAGGAATAACATTTTAAGCCAGTCCCAGCTCCCCACCACACTCCCTTCTGCACCATGAAGCTGTGTTTGCCCCTTCAGAGTACAGCTCTTTCTCAGGATGGCCACGTGCTCTTGGGACACGCCTTCCCTCTCCCATGAGCCTATTCAAACTCCACATTTGCCCTTCTTATTAGAGCCCTCTTGCCTCCTTCTAGACCATATACCATATGCCATCTCTGATTCAAGCTGTCCAGCGGCTCCAAGCTAGTCATCAAGGCAATTTTCATCTGCCTCCTCTAAGTCCCAGTGGCCATCCAGTTCCAGTCATGAACATGTGCTGCTCCAGACCCCCATGGGTCTCTTTCTGCTTCCGCTCTCTGATTCTGGTGTACTACGGGCCTCTCCTTCGTGTGCCGAGTGAACTCCTGTTTGTATTTCCCAGTCTAAATGTCTCCGCCTTTCAGAATCCTCCCTGCTTCTCTGACCTAGGCTGTGTGGAGGTCCTGGGGCCATAAAGCTAGTCAATAAATATTATTTTCTTATTTACTGCACTTAATAGGAGAACCAGAACATATTGATGAGCACTCAGTACACTCATCTGTCCATTCACCCTCCATCTATCCACCATCCATCCATCATCTATCCATCCATCTATCCATCCATCTATCCATATATCCATCCCTCCATCTATTCACCTAACCTCTGTCCATCCTTTCTTCATCCATCCTCTGCCCATTCATTCAACATCTGTCTATCCATCCATTAAATCCCTGTAGTCAGGTAGTATGGGGTGGACCCATCTTGTAAGCCACATGAAAGTCTTTTTTTCCTCCTGCAGTGATGGGTTTCCTATTAGAGAGTGACATTGCCTAAATCATTCCTGTTCCCTAGAGTTGGCAACGGGTCCATCAAAGCCTGTCACCCTAATAATCCCATGGACTCTTTCATGCTCTTTGCATAAGATACCAGCTACCCTGGCTCCCGGCTCCCAGACCCTTCATGGCAACATTCAAAACTATTAGCTTTTGCAGTCCCTACCCTTGGCTCCACCCTTGTTAGGAGGAGCAAATCCAAGGCATTGGAGTGGGCTGAATGAGGTGGTGCCATTGCTTCTGCGGAGTTTCTGCTGTTGTCTAAATTGTCTTGGATGAAAGGAGCACAGCAAGACAGCTTGCTCAGTAGTAAAATAAAAATTCATCTTGTTTAGAGCTAATAACAGCTGTTTTCCAACTTCCTTCTTCTTTTTCTTTTTCTTCTTCTCCTTCTCCTTCTTCTTCTTCTTCTTCTTCTTCTTCTTCTTCTTCTTCTCCTATTTTTAATGATTTATTTATTATTTATACAGTATTCTGCCTGAATGTGTGCCTGCAGGCCAGAAGAGGGCACCAGATCTCATTGTAGATGGTTGTGAGCCACCATGTGGTTGCTGGGAATTGAACTCAGGATATTTGGAAGAACAAGACCTCTGAGCATCTCTCAAGCCCCACAACTACCTTCTTTAAAAGCCATTGAACCAATGATGAGTGAGTGGTGGGGAAATGACAGAGACTCGGCTCCTGTTCTCACCAACCCCAGATAAAACCAGGAAGAAAGCACAGAGTTGGGAGCACAGTCCAAATTACCCCCAGGGAGGATGCATTTACCATTTCCCTGCTCTGAACATCTTATGCCACCAGTTCCTAAGCCCTCGTGTCCCAGACATACTCTAATATCCTAGCTGCAAGAGAGGCTCACGAAGAATGAATGCCTGCAAGGGAGCCTGATGGAAAGTACCTGGCCTCCTAGGATTCTCAAGAGGCAGGTGAGCCTGTTCCCACCTATACTCAGGAAGGTGTTCTGCAGTAGTCACCAGAGTGCCCCTCAAACACAAATGTCACTATATACAATATTTGTGGCTACCTCACTGTAGTGCCCACGCAGACTTCTCAGCCTAACACTATCTAGATCCAGCGGTTCCTTCTTCCTGGACAGCAATTGAGACCTGAGGCCAGGGGATAATTTCCCTGGGACTCTAGGGCCAATGACACATGTCTGTCTTGTGGACTGTGCCTTCAAAGGAATTGGCATGGGGTGGAGATGGAGCATGTCCAAACCCCGGAAATCTCACACGTGAGACTTAAAAATCTCATCCTGAGAACAGAAGGAGTGGAGCAAAGCTCTCTCCTTGTTTCCTGTGCCTGCCTTGGGAGCACGTAACCCAGCCCCCAAGAGCGTACAGGTGGTCAGTCAGTAAGCGGTCCCCTCTTATCCTTCCCGTGCAAAGCAAGCATTGCCAGCACGCTGGCCCCAGCCAATGAAACGCATTCATCCTCAAAAGCCTTTCCAACTGCCCAAGGTTTATAAGTCATATTTCACATGAAATAAATGGGCCAGCACCATCTACTTCATCAATGACTGTCTGAGACTCACTGTTTATTCTGGGGAAAGAAGGGCTCCCCTCCTCCCTGAAGAATTCAATGCTGGACCCCTTCCCACCCCCACCCCTAGGCTTGACTGTGGGCCAGGCAGCTTCAGTGGAACCGCCTCAGCCATAGCAGAAGCTCGCTGGACCACCACACGCTCAGCACCAATCTCTGTGCCGCTGTCCCCCTCGAAGCAGTTGCCAGGCCTGCGCTCCATCCATAAACTAATCAGGCTTGGCATTCGCCAGCACCAGTGGTTTAACCAAAGAGCATTAATACTGTGATACGCCCCCTGCTTCAGCTTCCGAGTCCCGATCTCTGAAGCCACTTGGTGTCAGTGGTTCAAACAAAAAAAGAGCTGTAGCCTTCCGCTATTAGAGCTGCTGTTTTAGAACAGTAACAACTTGCTGCAGAGAGAAATCTTTTCTCCTGCGCCTCCAGCTAAACAGGCTATCCTGTGACATGTGGCTCCAGTTCAGTATGTTTCATCCTTCCCTGCCTGGAGACCAATGTTCCTGGGAGAGGTGGAACCTTTGACTGTGCTTCACCCTTTTCCACTCGGAAGCCGGAAGCCGGAAGCTGGAAGCTGGAAGCTAGAACCAGGAGAAACATATTTCTGGCGCCGCCGAGCATCAGCTGGCGGGAGACACCAAACCACAAACCGCCTGGCAGTGTCATTCTTACCAACTACTGGGGTTTAAAAGTGTCTCTCAAATCTCATGTATTGCAAACTTATTTCCCAAATTCATATATTTGAGGGTAATAAGGGGCAGGGCCTTTGAGGGATTATTAGAGTTTGATAAAGTCATTAAGGTGGGGCTCCCACGACAGGAATAGCTTGGTAAGAGCACAAATAGGGGCCTGACTTGGGACATTGCTCTGTGTCATTATGTGATGCCTTCTGAAATTAAGAAGTGGCAAGGGTTCCTTACCAGATCCAGCACCAGACATCCCAACCTTTAAGAACCATTAACCAAATCCCAGGATATGGGATGCCTGCTGACTAACGCATGGGTATTCCTAATCAGAGGTAGCCGCCATGTCTATGGGTACCTGGGAGTCACCCCCAAAAGCAGCTTCTCTCTCAGAGAGTCAGCAGGTGCCTAGGTTTCCTGGCTAGAGCAGGGATGCTACTCAGGCTGGTGTGAAATGGGTATGGACTGGCTCCCAGTCCACCCAGTTGGAACACTAAGACTGTCAGAAGGAAAGCCAAGGGCATGGGACTGAATTTCTGTCCCTGCACCAAGGAGCTCTGGAGCTAGGGAGGTGCACAGGAGCCTTGGGTGACCAACTAGAGTCAGGGCTGAGCCTGTGTCTCCTGTACTTCCCTGATCTACAGTGTAAGGGCTCCCAGTCTCCTGGGACCAAGTGAGCTCTGAAGAAGAGGAGCAGGCCTAAGGAGTCTGGGGGAGAAGTCTTTCTCGCCAAGCCAGGAAAGCGGGTGCTGGGAATAGGAGGGCCAGTAGAAAGAGGATGAGGGGTGGTGGGTAGGGGAGCAGGGATGCTTATGGAAGCTCTACCAAAGGCAAAGCCATCTGTCTGCTTCCCAACAGCAGGACGTGCTCTGGGGACCAGCACTGCCATGGCCATGTGCCATGCTGGGCAATATTGCAGGCAGCCTGTTCTGGCCAAAGGAAGCTGCCACAATGCCAGCCAAGTCAAAACACCCTTGTGCCTGCTCTGCCAATTTCCCCCTTCCGCAGGTCAGGAAGGAAGAGCGAGAAATCAGGCAGCATCTCTTGTTTTATCCTGTCGTCCCTTCCCCAGGTGCTGGCCACGGAGACAGGTCAGAGTTCAAAGCCGGGTGCACATTTTAAGTATAGATAAAGCTGAAATTGAAAGTATAACTGAAAAAAAAATGCAACCTAGCTTTTGGAATGACAGCTTCAGTGACTTAAAACCCAGGGCAGTGGGAGACTTTAAAACTGTCATAAAACAGAGGGGAAGGAATACAATGGAAAGGCTTGGAGAGGAAGTTTGGGGAACACAAAGTCACCATAGTCTGTTTGGTAAGTGGGCTGCCTTCTGCTTCACTCATGTGCTATTTGTCTCTGGCTTCCCTCTCCCACACTGGACTCTCAGGGCCCCAAAACCAGGAACTTTCTATGGCAAGCCCTTTCTCGGTCCCCAGGACCCAGAACAACCACTTATGGCTCTCAGATGGCCAGTATATTTTTGGATGTGTGAAAGAAAGCAACATCGGCCTAAGATAGGTCATCAGTAGGTATGACCTATGTTTTCATTAAGTTGCTTGACTATTATATAGTATTTGGAGGCTGCAAATGACTTGGTAAAGCGGCCCAGAAAATGGACTGATCACCCAACACGATGCCTTCGGTCTGGGCCGCTGTTCTTAGAACCTGGGTTATGCAGGCAGGCAGTACCTGCTTTAGGGAGTCAACCCCTTGAGACTGGTGAATAGTGGAAGCTGGCCAGGCTTTTGTCCTGAGACTGAGCAGAAAACAGGCTCAGAGGCCCTGATGGGAGGCTTTCCAGTGCCAAGAACCTGTGGCATTTGGTCTGTGTTAGTCCAAAACCCACCAGAGGGTGGGGCTGTCATCCGCGTTTGGAAGATCCTTGTGGATCTCGGGCCAGCGTTCAGCCCTCCTGCCACCTTCAAAGCAGTTTCAGGTTTTAGTCTTTCTTCTGTCTTTGAGGGGAGGGCCAGGGAAAGGAGAGGGGGCTGGGTTCCTAGGCTGAAATGAAGTACCATAAGCCTTCAAACGACAGACATAATGGGGGTGGAAGGTGCGTCTCACTGGCAATGTACCTCCTTCTCATTAATGGAAGCCTGGGTTCAATTCCCAGCACCACCAATTAAAAAACAAACAAACAAAAAACCTATCAAACAACAAATCCATTGATTCTCAGTCGTTGGGGATCAGGAGTCTGAAACGGGTGTGTTGGCAGGGCTGTGTTCCCTCCCATGGCTCTGGGGGCAACATGCTTGTCTCGTCCAGCTGGTGGCCTTCTAGATGTTGTTGTCACTGCAGTCCACACAGCCATCCTCTCTGCTGTTTCCCTGTCCAGTCACCACTCACTGGATTAGCGCTCACCTCCCGCCAGCATGAATGCATCCCAAGACTCTAACCCAATCACATTTGCAACACTCCACTTCCAAACTGGGTCGCATTTTGAGGTTCTGAGTGGATATGATTTGGGGGCTCCCCTGCTCTCCATCATGCCCTGCCAGACAAGGGGGAACAACGTTGGGTCCAGTTTCTCTCCGAGAGATTCTGTATCTGAAGAAGAATCATATAGCTGCTTGGCAAGGACCCGGGAAGGGAGTTTAGGACTCAGACCCCAATTCCCCCGGCTTAGGAGCAGAGTGGGGACAGGAGTTTCTGTCGTGTTCACCTTTGCCCTTGCACCATCCATCAGAAGCCTGATGTGTGTCAAGCACAGTCTGAATCTCACGACAAGGAAGGAGGGGTGTCACTGGTCAACCTACTGAACCTCATGGCCGCTGGTCAGCTGGCTAGGGCTCCCCTTAATCCACACCAGGCAGTAATGCAGCTTGCTTCTATTCCCCCCCCCCAGCACCATTTCAGCTCACCTGGTAAAGGCGGGGCAGAGCAACAGGGCACAGGAAGTACAGTGTGCAGAGTGGTGGTTACCTGGATCCATCTTGGTGCTTCTATACCTCTGAGTCTTAAATGACTTGAGAGGGTCAGAAACATTTCTTGGAGAGTCAACTAAAGCAAGTGAATTTGCATGCCTACGTGGATACTTGGAAGAGTGTGGCAAACTCCCACATGAGAGTTGGCTCAGGGGGTCCAACTCTTGAAGATTTTAGTGTTAGTAAGAACTACTTGTTTTATTTCTCTGGCTGTTCCATTTGATCTGGGTATAAGAGAGCATTCATTAGCTTGTGGAACTAGGCGGTCCAGAAACAGATCACACTTCGGGACAGTTTGATCAGGACTTTGGCTTCATTCCGTGATGATTGGTTTCTCTCCACCATAGTGCACAGAGCAGCAACGTGATCTCAGCAGTCCTAGCTCTCATTATTTTTCCATATACTTCTTCCAAGGGAAGAAAAAGCATCATCTACAAGCACCGTCTACAAGCATCGTCTACAACCAACGAGGCAGATTTCAGAGCTTAAGCCTCACTGAATCAATTTAGACAATGCATTCTCTCTGCAGTAATGTTCAATGTCAAGACTGCACAGCCGACCAGCACCCAGAGCCTTCTCATGGAGGCAGGGGTGAGACCAACCATCCCAGTTGCTGTAGGATGGGGAAGGGTGGCGTGGCTGTCAGAAGATGCTCTCTGCAGATGTATTTCTGGTCTGGTGGTTCCCCTTTCTCTCTGTCCCTCTCACTCCCTTCATTCCTTTTCCCCATCAGAGGATCATGAAATGAGGACACTGACATAGAGGGTTAAAGATCCACACATAAAAAAGAGGGCCGAAGACAAAATTAACCGTGTGTTGCCAAAAGCCTGCAGAATTCTCTCATGTTGTCAGGGCCGTACCTCAACGCTGTTCTCAGAGACCCCTCAGCAAATGCATGGATGCACGGTGTGTACTGAAACCACAGAATGAGCAACCGAGGAATAAGGGAATCCTGTGCAATGTGCTCCCACAGTCTTTCTGAGCCTGGGAGGAAGGAGTGCTTGGCATGTTGGCTGCGGCGCATGTTTAACCGTTCTCAGCGCCAGTACCTTCAGCTGGGTTCTCAGGCAGATCTTGCGTTGGCTCACCCCCTCAAGCTCATGACTGGCTGTGAGCTCAGTGGCTCCCTCCAGAATCTCACTGCATTTAGTGTAACAGCTATCCTGATAGGTCACCGACCGGCGGGCTCTGGGAGACCTCAGCTCTTCCCACCTCGTGGCCACAGATGAGAAGTGGGGCTGAGGCCCTGAGAGGGGAACCGAGGCTTTGAGCATTTGGCCACCTGGCTAGGTCACAAGGTCCATGACTAGAGCCAGGCTGTAAACACCTCCAGCCAGCCTGTCCCTGGTATGCTACTCCTGGTCAGGACAGTGGGACAGGGTTTACCGGGAGGTGGTCTCTTCTCTGAAGAATGAGGTATCAGTCTCCTCATAATAGGGTAACTGTTATTGTCCATAGAATCGCTCCTTAACTTTGTCATCCATACTTGTTGTCAGCAGCTATTTATTGAGCACCTACTGTGCGTCAAGTACTGAGGCTACAAAAAGGAACAGGACAGATTCTCTGGCCTGGTAAAATTGCTTGCAATATTGCAATACTATGAGGCAGGGCACACATCATGTCAGACAGACTGGGAAACAGGCCCAGCCAAAAGAGAGCACGGGGCTGAGATCACACAGATTGAGTGACATCGCTAGAATTAGAACTTCAGTTGCTAGCGTCTGGGCCACATTGCCCTGGAGGCCAAGGAGACATAAGGGAGAGGATGTCACCACCCCCTCCCCCCTCCCCACCCCTACCCCAGTCTCCCTACTTCAACACACAGCAGACAGCTCGCTCTTCTGTGATTACATAGAGCGTGGTGAAGTCATGGGGATGCTGTGTGTACCTGGGGCCCTTCTGCTTCCAGGGCTTGGGGTCCCCAGGGAAAGGGCTTGCACGTGTGTGTCCCTGCAGCCGTGGGGCTTGTAACCAGGCGGCAATGAACGGTCCTGTTTTGTCTGTGATTATGCCGGATGTTTACATCACTTGTAATGAGACAAATTGGGACAAATTGCCAAGGACACTTATGTAAATGAAACCAGTGTCGATGCTCGCTTCTCTTCTGTCGGCCCAAGCTTTCATTCCCCTTTCTCCCAAGGGGCCACGCCTGGGAAGGGAGAACTTTATATTCTGGAGACCCTCTCTTCCTGCTGTTTCCTGCCCAGAAAACAGATTCATGGTGCATTCCTCAGAATATGTCCACAGTTGCTCAGCGAATCAAAGCAAGGATTCTCCACTCAGTTATGCGTAGGAATGGGGCCACAAAGGTCACCCCAGCTTTCCTGCAGGACTTTTCAGAGCCAAGGATAAGCTGAGGGACTATGATGGTCTCCTACAGCCCTTGTGGATCACAGGACCACAGAACACCAGGTATTCTACAGAAGCTGGTTTAGCCTCAGAGAAGTTGGACAGATGCTGTCTCTAGCAGGACTAAGAGCTCCTCTAAGAGCCCATAAAGTCTGGAGGCTGGCTGCTGTAGGTCAGGCTGTGGAGGATACGGTCCCCTGAGTGGACAGTGAGCACCCCATGGGATGTATGACACCCTGAGGGTCAAGGTGTTCAGGAAGCCTAGGGTGCTGCTGTCTTTACTTGGTCTTTTTTTCTACTCCTCCTGACCTGCTGGCCTCAGAGGGACCAAGTCGTGAAGGCCTTCTGTGTGGCTCTGGCTGCGTCCTCTGCCTGGGGTATCCTTACTCCCTAGGCACTGTTGTGGCTACAGTGGCCCAGGCCCAGGCAGGGTGTCGACCCTTAAAAATCAGTCATTAGTGTAGCCTGTTGTCTGTCCTCTGTGACCCACATAGACCTGGGGCCTTCTTAGAGCCCAGAAGGACTATGTTCCTAATCGAGATGAAAGAATAAGAGTCAGCCACAGTACAAGGTATGGGATGTACACCTGTAATTTCAGCACTCGGCATTCAGGCCAGCTTGGGTTACATGAGACCTAGTCTCAACCAAACCAAACCAAAACCAAAACCAAACCAAACCAAACCAAAAAACCAAAAACAACAACAACAAAAGCAAGCAAACAAACAAAAAACAAACCACAGCTACAATTCATTGCAGATGAGGGTGCTCAAAGAGGACACGCAGGCTCCTGGCCAGCAAGAGACACCTGGAAGGGCAGAGTCAAGGGATATTTCACACACACCATGGCATGAGGGTTAGTGAGTCAGTGAGCTGAGGACAGGTGTCAGGAGCCATAGGACCTTGCCTGACCTGCCCCAGTGGCTGAGAGGCCCTGCTGGCTGAAAGCCACAGCTGTCTGCATACTTGAGATAATTATTCTGCCTGGCTACCACAAAGATCCAGCCTGACCTTGAGAAAGAGAACATTCGGTGTATCGAGACTTCTGTATAGTCACCCCACTCCACACCTGCTGTCCTTGGGCCTGGCCCAGAAGATTTTGTAACTTTCCACTGCTTTCCTTCCTACCCCCGCCCTTTCAGAAGCTTATTATAAATTTGGATACCCCCTTACAATAAATGGCCCTCGATAAGCAAAGTTTTTCCTGGGCTCGTGCCTTTCTTTCACCTAATTCTTTATTCACAGGTCGCGACCCTCCTCGCCACTCCACGAATAACTGAACCCGCGGGCCGGGAACAGACAGGTATGTGGAAATATGTTCAAATCAGATAGGCGAAGACTTAGAAGCCAGAGAACACAGGCTGCCTTAAGATGTAGCATGGCTCAGGAGGAGCGTGAGGACACGGGTCCTGCTGAACACCAGGCAGAGTATCTACAACAGAGGATGCTGAAGAGAGGGGACCGAGCCCTACAGATTTCACACAGAGACACGTGGGACTGCCCCTCATACCCAGACCTTGTGGGAGAAGCGCTGGGGAGCACACAGTGGGAGAAAGGGGCCGGACCCGGAGGGGCAGAGAGGGGTGGGGCCCTGGGTGTGAGCATGAAGTCACTTGGAATTATTTCAAACTTTTCAGTTATCAAAAGGAGAAAATGGCCAGTGGTGGGAGCGCAGTGTAGCTGAAGACTCGCCTCTGCCGTTCCTGTGGCAGGGGTCTTGCGTCTCTGTCACCTGGTCTACTCCATCACTTCAGTCCAACCTCTCAGAGCTCAGATAGCACCCTGTCAAGAATCCACCCCCCCTCCCATTCCAGCGGCCCCTAGCTTGCCCTGAGCTCATGCCGACTGACAGTCTGTGTGTGTGGTCTCTTCTTTCTGTCCCTGACAGTTGGAACCACTACCACGCTCAGCTCTGTGGAGGCCGGCCTTGCCGCCATTGTGCTGTTGACTTCTAGTGCCAACTCTGAGACTGCCCAGGGTCTGCTGAAGAGACTGTGGACTGAATAAATAAATGCAAGGGTGGTGAAGAGTCCTGGATGGTCCCCAAATACCCCACAGAATCCTATATATTGTCCTCTCTGCAGGTGAGGCTCAGACAAGTTAAGTGGCTCATTCGGGCTTCCGTAGGCAGTCACTGGCAGAACCAGGGGCGAGCACAGACTTGAAGCTCTCTAGTGCTCCATCCCTGTCCAAAACACCTCAGTCCTGTCTCTTAGAGCCCAGGGAGCTCTTAGAGCTTTCAGAATTAGAAATAATAGTGCAACAGGCCCAGCAAGGATAACGTACATCAGGGATTTGCTCCGTGCAGCTGTGTGGAAGAGCTGGAGTGAACTCCATGCTCAGCAGGGCAAGGGATAGACACTCTGGTCCTCCAGGCAGGCTGAGTAGGTCAAGGTCCTTGTGTGTGCAGGGGAAGGCTTGGATTCAGGGATGGCATTTGGGCTTGGAGCCTAATCTTTTCTCTTGTCATAGCAAGCAGAGGGCACCAGATGACAGAAAAGTCTCATTTTTGCCATTGGATGACTTTTAACCTGGTAGAAAACCCCAGCCCATTGGGATTCTCTGTGCCAGGAACTCACACCATCCAGGCTGGGACAGAGATGGGTCTTTCCTAGGACAGGCAATTAATCAGGAGTATTAATGAAAACGCCAGTCCCACAATTGCAGAAACTTAAGTAATTTATTGGGAATTGAGCTCAGGCCATTAAAATGTCATTATAGGCTTGTCAGCGAAGCACCGCATGCCTGCGCCAAGGAGGAGCCATGCCTGAATGCAACTGGTTAGTGTTCTCTGAATAGACGAAGCCCGGTGTGTGCACTGCCCATAAGGGCGACTCACTACTCTGTGAGCTCAGGCTGAAGCCCAGTGCCTTTCCTCTGGGAAACATCTACTGCACCAGGCACTGAGAGGAGACAGACCAACAGATGTAAGGCCTGGCCCTGAGGGCCTTAGACACTTCCAGAGAGACCACATATGACACGGATGTGACCAGCAGAGCGGCTCAGGCAGGGGAGCCAGAAAGAGAAAGAAGCTCTGGCCGAGGATGCACAGAAGGCATCCTGGAGGAGGAGACCACAAAAGGATCCTCTCTTTGATGAGTTCCTTTCCCCCGCCTCCCCCCCTACAATCTGATAGAGCAGAAGTCAGCTTTTTGATGGCTCAGTGTCCAGCATCATAGTAAGGACAAGAACCTTCTGGTGGGGGAGACACTGATTCTTTATGGAGTAAGAGTGTCAAAAGCATCACTCATCCTATGTTTATGGACGGATATGCACACTGGGAGTAAGTAGAATGTACATCTGGTCCTATGCCAGTGGGTGTTTAGGAAAAATGGCCAGAAAGGCCATAATGAACACAAGGTGTAGAATGCAGTATGTGGCCTGCATTTGCCTGGCCTGGAGCCACGCTGTCTGAGGTGACCAGGGACAGTCTGGCTAGTCAGATGCTCAGCAGAAAAGGACTCCAGGCTCCCCCATGGAGTGTGGCTTTTACCTCTTCTCTACGTTGTACCCATGAGATCTGGGGCCCCGTCTTTATGGTCCCAGCCTTCTTCCTCTTGGCTGTGGTAAGTCCACGGATGAGTAGCCTTCCCCAGTCACCTGCCACTGTCTGCTGTGACCCAGCCAGATGAACCAGGCTTCCCATGGGGACCCAGCCCCGAGCATGGCTGTCTAGGGATTTGATGATTGCTTAGAAACCCGATGACTCATCTGTCTGGTGGGCAGATGGATGATAGCTTCCTGAGCATGTCTTGTTCAAGCCTGGGGTTTATTCTCTTTCTGGGGCCACCAAGAGCCAGCAACGCCAATTAGTGACCCTGCTAAAGGCTGACTAGGCATATTCCTCACCCCCTTGTCAGCTGTCTTTCACAGAACTTATCCGTCACTCTTATTCTTCCTCTTTTTCATCCCTTTATTTGTGTGTGTATATGCGTGGGGTATGCATCTGTTTGTGTATGTGTGTGTGTGATATGCATCTCTCTGTCTCTCTGTCTCTCTCTGTCCCTTTCTCTGTCTGTCTGTCTGTCTGTCTGTCTGTCTGTCTGTCTCTCTCTCTCTCTCTCTCTCTCTCTCTCTCTCTCTCTCTCTCTCTGTGTGTGTGTGTGTGTGTGTGTGTGTGTGTGTGTGTGTTCTGCCCTGTGTTTGTGTATGTGGAGGCCTGAGGCCAATGTTGGGTATCTTCCTGAACTCTTCTCCAACTTATGTTTTTAAGACCAGAGTATCTACTAAACCTTGAGCTTGCTGACTCAGATAGACTGGCTGGCTGACCAAGTGGCCTGTGTTGGCCTCCTGGGAATTGGGGCTACAGATGCATGCTGCCATGCCTAGCCTTTATGTGAGTGCTGGAGATCCACTCTCCAGGTGAGGGGGCAGCCTCACACCTGCCAAGCAAGTTCTTTGCCCAGTGGGCTATCTCCCATCTCTTTCTTGATTATTTCTTAACCTAGCAGAACCTTCTTGCTATGCATCTATTTTTGTTACTTTACAAATTTTGTTATTTATTTTATCAGAGAGATGTGCTGGGATTTGCTGTAGGGTCACAAGCCCCAACCTCAATGGCTCAGAATAGCAAAAGGTCACATCTCGCCCCGTCTCTTCCTTCTGTCCCCTAGCCTTTCATCTCCCCCTCACTGTGAGGTTCAAGGTTGGGCTCTCACAGCTGGCCAGCTCCCGTCTTTGTTATTTTCATCACTTCCCGCCTCTCTTGTCTGAAGTGGAGGACAATAATGGTATCTGCTTAATGAGATGTTGAGAAATTAAACAAATTAGCACATAGAGAGTCCTCAAATCACACCTGACATAAAATAAATGCATAATTAGTGTTTTGTCTAATTATTAGCTAGAATATTATGACTCTGTGGAAGAGATACAAAAGTGAACAAAATGGACTTCACGCCCCAAGTCTGGGACACATATTGGGGTGGGAGTGATGGGTGCTGGCTTGGGGCAAATGGGACAAAGGATAAACTGGGGTTTTCCAGGTGGACAGTGTAGAGGGGAGCAGACCCTTTGTCACAGAGAAGTGAGAAGTTGGGGTGTCTCTAAAGATGTCTTCAGCAGGGAAGAAATATGATTGCATGTGAGTTTTAGGAAAACCTCTACACAACGTGGAGAGTGGGAGGACCAAACTTGGCCCAGGAGGCAGGGGAACCTTCAGGAGGCTGAGGTTCCTTCAAGGATCTAGGGAGGAGGGGCTTGGCAGGTGCTGCAGTTTGGTTAACCTTTGAGGATGAAGAGGTTAACCATGGGTTTGCAGCTGACTGGCACAACTCACAGCTACAATTTAGAAGGTGAGATGGTGAGAGTCAAATCAGGCTGTGACACAGGCCACATTGGATAAAAGCTAAAGCTAACGTTGTTAGGCTGAGACTAGGGGGCTCATCTGGTCCTTTCCTGCCACCATGACAACGAAAATTCACTCCATTAGACTCCCTGTCTCCATCTCCTCAGACTCAGGGAAATGGGAGTGATCTCTGGGGAGGCCTGGCCCATCCCTGACCTTGGGCTCGCCGGGGAAGCTGCACATCTTCAGCTTTGTGCAGCAGTTACATTTGCTGTCCCTCGCTCCCGGTTCTGCAGTCTGAGATGTGTGAGTCAAGCTGCCTATGTGCATCTTCCCCATTAGTCTCAGAAATGGAGTCGGCTGGGAGAATGGTGCTTCTGGCTTATGATGGCTTCGTTCCCACTAATTGCACTTAATTTCCCTGTGCTGTGCCCAGCAGGAACCTGCTGAGAGCTCTCCTGACATTCAGCAAAGCTGACTGGCCCAGGCCACTCAAGATTTAAGCTTGCAGCTGAGTAGGAGATTGGGGGAGAGAGGGGAGGCAGGGGGGTGGTGCAGGGTGGGGGCCTACTGTATGAGGTGTTTTCCAGGGACAATTGGTACTTCCTCTTTCCCTGCTCACTCATGCTGTGACTCTGCATGTCTGAGGTCTCTGTGTAGACACCGTTGTCTCCGTACATGACAAAGCACTATACTGCCAGGGTGGCCACTCTGCTTGGGCCTATGGCTAGCTCAGAGTTTTCTAGTTCTCTGGACTTACCTCTCTGAGGGACTTGATTTGTCTGTCTTCTCAGCTAGATTGCAGCTTGGAGAGCGAGTGACTGGCTTGTGCCCCACAAATACATGTTCAATGAATCACCCTTGCCAATAACCCTGAGGTGGGGCTTATGTCCCTCTTGTCCCTCGCAAGCCTCAGTGAATTTGTTCTTGGTCACAGACTTGCTTTGGCCAATGCAATAGAGAAGTCAGGCCCAGCTTTAGAGTTATATAGCTCTTTCCTCCAAAAGCTGCTGGTCATGAAGGAGTTACACAGGGAGGGAAGATGAGTCCGCTGGGAAGGCCAATGAGTCAGGTTCAGAGGAGACAGTCATGGCTACAGCTACGGCTACGGGCTCTAGGAGAGAAGGGCAGTGGCCAGCTGCAGGCTTTTGGAGTCATTGACATTAAGTGGGTCACAGTGATGCCTTCTTGAAAGGTTGGGTGTATGATCTCTACCCTTTGACCTTCCCTGTCCTGAGCAGCTGGACCCAAGCTTTCTGCCCCACCCAGTTTCTCCATTCTCTGTGCTTTCTGCGGAGATTGACCTCGGTGTTCACTGGTGCCCTAGGGCTTGGGGCAGAGAGTGAGCAGCAGTGAGTTAGCCTGGACGGAGCTTGGAATCTGGACTGTCATGCTCTAAGTCTGGGTGCTACTGTTCTAAAACTGGCCCTCCCCTCCGACCCCCACTCTTCTATCGCCCCATCTCTGCTGGAAGTAGATTTGAGAATGACTTCTCCCAGAAGCAAAGGCTACCGACATTGCCATGGTAGAAAGCATCTCAAAGACCTTTAAGCCATGATTGGTAAAACTGAGTGGAGTTGGCAAGCCAGACAACCTGGAATCAAACCCAACTCTGTGGCTTTATTTCTTGGCGGGTGGGACGGTTGGCTTTAGAGAAGTCAGCTCACAGGGATGGACACAACAGATGAGAACCACCAGCTGTGGACAAAACTGTGGATGGAGAAGAGGAATGATGTTTGGTAAGGAAGCCTGTCCAAGAGTCTAGACTTTGTCCCTCGGGGATAATCCCCCAGGAAAGATGGGATGCTGTGAATGCATTGGGATTCATCTGCAGCCATTGAGAACCAGCTTGTAACCACAGGCCACTGATGAATCTGTGATGGGCTCTGCAAAGCTTGGCTCCCAGTGGCTGTGCAAGAATACTCCACAGCCCTGTTGGTACTTGGGCCATCGCACTGTATGTCTGGAGGATACTGTCTGGAGTGGCTTTCAGTAAACGGCGCCTTGACAGGTCCTGCTGAGGGCAAACTCCAGAAGCACGATTTGGAGCCCATGAGGGTGTTAACATTAGATGTACGGCCCAAATGACATCTGCTGCATACAGCTAGAGTAGAAGTTTTGGTTTCTTAAAAGAAACCAGTTGTGTTATGTTTTGGTTTTGATCTCAAGTGTGGGATGTGGGGCTGCTTTGTCCACAGATGATAAGTATTTTGTGAGGGCTTGGAGAGGGGTGTGGTCTTTGCCAGCTGAGATTGTTGAATTCTGAGGACTCTGAGAGGCTCTGAATATCCAGAGCCAATAAAAAGCCAGGGAACTCAAAAAGGATGGAGAGAGAGAGAGAGAGAGACAGAGAGAGAGAGAGAGAGAGAGAGAGAGAGAGAGAGACAGAGAGAGAGAGAGAGAGAGAGAGAGAGAGAGAGAGAGAGAGAGAGAGGATTTGAAAGGATGCTTCAAGGGACCCTCTGAGAGGAAGAAGACTGCTATTCTGCTGCTGCGTTTGTTGCTACTGGACTGCTAAATATCCTGACGACTGAGATTGGTATTGCCTCAAAGAACCCTACGACCCTAATCAGCTGGAAGCAGCTAAAGAGAACTTCGCCCCCTCTCCCTTCGAACCTTCTTTCACGCCTTCCTTGTGTTGGGTGATTGGTGGAAGGGAAGTAGAGGCATAAGAAAACAAAAATAAAATGGTTAAAAAAGGATGCTACATGCAGCAGCAGAGGTCTCTTACACAGGGATTTCGAGATGCCACTGTCTTTTGTTTGTTTTCCCCAAATGAAAGATAAGGAGCCAGGATCACCTGCAGGACTTATTAGGCACAGGTGCCACGCACCCAGATTTTTCAGTGGAGCCCCCGAGGAGCACACCCGGAAGGACCACTGCTGTAGAGCCTTGCCTTGCAGCCCTGTTTGCTGGGGCTGCTCTGAAGTCACACAAGAGGCCACTGCAGCGAGAGCTCATGACACGGCTTCTCTTTTGCTGTCAGAGTGTTCTCACGCAAATAAAAAGGAGCTGGTGTCTTAAAGATGAACACATCACCCCCACATCTGGGAAACTGCACAGGAAGGAGCTGATGTCCAGCAAGTAGCCGAGCTCTTTAGTTCTGATGATGGTGACACACGGTACCAGTTTAACCACTCTTGGCATAGGTGTGGACTAACTCCAACCGGAAGGGCCAATGCCTGAGCTGCAGCCCTCTGAGGTTTGTTTAGATAGCCGTTCAGGGACATACCTACAACAGGCAGCTCAATTCACATGAGCAAGCATTTCAGCTATTACCAGGCAGAGAGTAAACAAACAGCCTCATGCTGTTTACGCTGCTTGTTGACTCTGCACGCATTTGGAAGAGAGAAAGCCCTTTCTTGCTACACGCAATGAGAAGCCGCGGTGGGGAAGACAGGTGTCTCTTCCAATCCTTGCTGTATCAGGTTCAGCAGGTGATGCAGTGAACAACCTTCTCCTGCCCAGAGTGCGGCATTGTCGGGGAACCCCAGGCCATCCCATTACACTGCCACAGCGCAGGAGGAGGCAGCCATCTTCTGTGTGGATGGACAAAGATAGGAATGCTAAATATACAACTTAGGGAGACAGGAAGGGTACCAACCTCCCTGCCTCCACCCAGGATGGCACATACTTTGAAATGTAACAGTTCCATCAGTGGGCAAGTTTAAATCAGCTAGCAGCATGAACAGCATGACTAAAGCCGTCACTTTCCCTCAGACCAATTTCATCTGTACTGTAAGCCCATCTCACTGTGAGTCAATCAGGGGAACAGTTCTTCCCATCTACGGATGGGTAAACTGAGGCTCTGAGAAGTACAGTAGGCTTTTGAAGTCACACAGCTCTGCTAATGGACTTCATGTCCCTTATTACAGTGACCTCCACTCCCCCAGCGGATCTTCAGTCTGGAGGTGAGTTGGCCCTTCAGAGGGACCCATGCAACTTCTCCCAAGTCACTGCTCTTCACTGCTTCTTCCACCTCATGCCAATCTTGTGTCTGTCCTGACGACTTTCTATGTAGTTTGTATGCCCAGGAAACTCATGCTGGGTCATAATGGCTCAGTGGGGGCAGTGTGAAGAGGTAGCCCTAGGAGAGGTAGCACCTGCAGAAGGGACTCATGCCAGCAACCAATGGGACCACAGAGACCTAGCCCACTCCCCAAGATGCTCCACTTTCTCAGTTTCTCTAGCTTCTTCTATCGTGTGATCTTTTGGGTATATGCCCTACCGCGTGTTGCCATCCACCATGTTATAGCAGCCTCTACCATACAGTAATGCTGCCCTGTGTGGTATTTTTGACCAGATATATTACCAGACCATGAGCTAAGTATCCTCTTTTGTTTTCTCTCTCTCTCTTTTTTAAATACATCACCCCATATCAGGCATTCTGTCATAAGAATGCACAGTAGACTGAGACTTTCTGCATGAAAGCCCCAAGAAAGTACCCAAATGAAACAGCTGGTTCCACATCACAGGCCATTGCCACGGAAAGTCAAGAAGACAGGCTGGCAAGGACAATGTGTGCAGTAAACTTCGAACCCCTAACCAGATCTAACCAATGGACAGGACAGTCTCCACAGTTGAGTGGAGAGTGGAGAGCGGGAACTGACTTTCATATGAACTCGGGACCATGTCCCCTGGAGGGGGAGACGACCTGGTGGCACTCAGAGGAAGGATAGCAGGCTACCAAGAAGAGAACTGATACCCTATGAGCATATACAGGGGGAGGAGGTCCCCCTCAGTCACAGTCATAGGGGAGGGGAGGAGGGGGTAAGTGGGAGGGAGGGTAAGTGGGAGGGAGGGAGGAATGGGAGGATACAAGGGATGGGATAATAACTGAGATGTAATATGAATGAATTAATAATAATAATAAAAAGAAATAAACGTTGTTATTTAAGCCCTAAAAAAGAAAGAAAGAAAACAGGCTGTGTGTGTGTGTGTGTGTGTGTGTGTGTGTGTGTGTGTGTGTGTGTGCGTGTAATAGTGGAGGGAGATCTAGCCTGGGCCAAGAGACCAGGGTTGTCCTAGCTCTGCCATTTGCCAATACTTGTGTGATACTGACGGTGGCCTGAGCCTGATACAGACCCCTGGACAGTCTGGTCTCTATGCTCACACTTACATTACATTACATCTCCCCATAATGTTCTGAACTGTGGTTGAAAGGCACCAAGTCCTCACCCCAGAGTCACCTAACAGAACATTAAGTGTCAAGGACTTAGCAGATGGGATCAGATGAGACATTATTTTAGTTATTCAAATGATCCCTGAAGGTTGGAAGAAGGGTCTTTGCATGAGGGAAGCAAAAGGAGACTGAGGCAGAGAGAAGGCACTGTGGCCACAGAAACAGGTACCATTACTGTGGCACGGCCACAAGGCAAGGGATGCTGGTAGTCATCAGACACTGGCGGAAGCCAGGATCCAACTCCCCAGCAGCTGGTGGTCTCAAGATGAAGGGCAAATCTGCAGATGCCGAGACTTCAGTCCAACAACACCGATGAGGACTTCCAGCTGCTGAGACAGCTGGGTGAACCGTTGTTTCAAACACACTTGCTTTGTGGTAACTGGTTCTAGTCATCAGAAGAGATGAATTCAACCATAGCATCCTCCTTTCTAAGAGCCTTGGCA
Organism: Acomys russatus; assembly: GCF_903995435.1. Lineage (NCBI taxonomy): Eukaryota > Metazoa > Chordata > Mammalia > Rodentia > Muridae > Acomys > Acomys russatus. The sequence goes on from NC_067161.1 coordinate 16,413,020, forward strand.
AGCTAAAACAAAGGTCCCAAAGGTTCCTTGGTTGGTTGGGGGGAGGGGTGGACACCCTTCATGACAGTGCATAGCTGTAAGCCTTCACATTAGGGACCTTGTCCTTACTCTTCCTGGATGCCCCCATTTCACCTCCACACATCCTCTCTCTGACCATATAGAGCTCTGGCCAGTTCCTCCTTGGTCATCTTAAGTTAAACAGTCTACTTGGCAAACAAAGGATCCCCCTCTGGGCTGGAGCCAATCAGAGGCTGGGTTCCACTGTTATATCAGAAGAGTCCTTTCTATGAGTCAAATGAACATGAACATTAGAGTCAAAGAAATCTGGCTTCATTTCTAGACCCTGTCTCTCACTCATGTAGGATGAATGTCCACCAAGACAGGGCAGGCTACTGACCATCCGTAGTTGGCCAGTTGCCCCATTCCATACATGATCATATCGGATATGTTGCTGAGGTGAGCAGGTCCACACTAAGTAAATGAGAGAAACCCATATATTCCTCATGGCTACCCAAACACGTGAAAACTGTAGACACACTTTCATTCTGCCATGAGAAAGTTGGGCACAACAGCTGAGAGTAGACTGCGCAGGCATGGCTGATAAGTGGACCCTCCCCTGAACAGAGCCTAGCTCCCCTTGGCATTGGGGGCCATGAAGATGTGACAGGCAGGGGACCCTTGGAGACACGTAGAGGGGATTTGGTCATGCTGGGCATGCTAGGGAGTCCACATGGTCCCTTCGGGAGCCCTGGTAAGAGGATCCTGAGCTGCTTCCTTGGGAGGAAGATCACAAGAGCAGCTGGGCAGGCAGGAATCTGTGCCCAGGCTATAGCGGCATATGGTTGATATGGGCACCTGGCCCAGTCTAGGTACCGTGTTGAGGGTGGGAAGGAAGGATTTCTTGGACAGTCATACTTTAGTGGAAGAAAGTGGGAGTCGCAGGAAGTGGGAACAGCTGATGCAGCAGCATTCACGGCTGAGTGCTGCAAAGTAGTGGGCAGATGAGTCAAGGAGGCTGGGGCTGCCGCAGTAAGTGTGGCCTCGCTGCCGGCTGGCAAGAGGAACTATTAATTTCCTTAAGTGCTGTTATGAGGACTAAGTGAGGCCATGTGTGTCTATGAGACATGCCACATGGCTCTCCAAGCCCAGTCTTCTTTCTCTGCCCCGCCTGCAGGCCCCAAACAAGGGGAAAGTTGAAATGGCCAAGTTCAGCTGCGTGCAGCAGTGCTCAACTGTAATCCTAGCACTGGGGAAGGTAGAGGCAGGCAGATCTCTGTGAGTTCAAAGCCAGCCTGGTCTACAAAGCTACACAGAGAAATCCTGTCTCAAAAAGAATAAAGAAAAAAAGAAGAAAGAAGTGGCCAAGTTCTGGGTCAAGGAACTACAGGCTCCTCCCACTCTGTTTGCTAGCCAAACCGATTGGCTGACTAAAGCTGTCAATCACTTCATCTTACAGATTACCAAGAGATCACTACCTGGTGATGTAAAACAAGAATGAAGAAGTGGCCTTCACATCACCTACAGTGGTCATGAAAACACAAGCATGCTTGCTATGGAGGGACACTTGTGCTCTCCCAGGAGGAACTCAAGATGGTACAGCCTTTGTGGAAAACAGTCCAGCAGGCCTTTGTTAAGTTAGACACAGGATTACCATATGGCCAACAATGTCATTTCTAGGTTTTTACCCAAAGAACTGGAGATATGTTAAACAAAAATATGACTATGAATGTTTATAGCAGAATTATGGGCAATCATCAAAAGATAAAAACAATCCAAATGCCCATCAACTGATGGATAGGAAGCCTGTGGTATGTCCACACACTGGGCAATATTCAGAGATCAAAATGAATGAGGTACCAGCACATACCACGCGGTGGATGAACCATGAACACGTTACGGTAAGAGAAAAGAACCGGGCACAGAAGGCACATGACACACATGACACGGGCTGATTCCATGTAGGTGAACTCCCAAGAGCAGGCGAATTCATAAAGACAGAAAGCAGAAGCTGGGGAAGAAGGGAGGGGCTAGGAATGGGGCTTCCATTCAAGGTGATGAAGTCTTGGAAGTGGGTCAGTGGTAATAGTCAGAGGACACAGGATATCATTAATGCCACTGAAATTGACACTTAAAATACATAGATGTACTTTGACTTACAGAGGATGCCAGTTCAATAAACCATTGCAAATGGAAAATTACAGGTTGAAATACATTCAATACACTCAACTTACTAAGTGTCCTTGCTTAACCCAGCCTCCTAAGCCTGGCCTCCGTGAAGCAGGCACCATTTCCTGTTGCTCCAGATCTCCGCTGTGGACCTTCTACAGTGTCCTATGCATTACTGCCTGATAGCTTTGGCATTAGTTCAGCCTACAGTGACTCCAGGGCACCCCGAGTCCATCCTTACTAAATGCCTTGGATCAGCCCAAACCATGAGCTCCGTCTAGATCGATTTCTATCACTGACCGGAATTGCTCTAGACTTGGACTTTCCCTTCCCACCTCCCCTTCTTAGCAGATGCTGCCCCCTGTTGGTCACAGCAGACACCTGTGCCACTGCCTGCCCTCACTCTAGCACGTCACACTGTCCAGCTGAATGCAACACTTTCTGCCCATCGCATGTCCAACCCTACCATCTCCTTCTTTAACAGTTCTCTTTAATAGTTTTCCAGCTGACTTCCTGCTCTCTGACTCTTACAATCTCCCCTCCAACAGCACAGTATGTCCCCACTCTTATTGGTCTTGGTCAATACCTTGCGTGGCTATATCCTCAATACCAGTGTCTGCTTGCTGGGCATTCAAGGCCAGGGTGACTGGGGATGAGTTGAGCCTCCACTTATCCCACAGCACCAGCTGGGATGGTTCCCAAGAACATTTACTTAGCTACCCCTCTCTTTTTACCCCGATTCCCCTTCTGTCTGGCTAATGGTCACCTACATGGCCTCTGCCCTCACACACCTCAGGCACACTCAGGCATCTCTCCCCTAACATAAACTCAGCCCCATGACCATCCTGTCCTGTTTCACATGTTGTGGCCCTATAAAGTGCTTGTCCCTGTGAGTTTGGTGTGTCTTGCGTTGACACCTATTTCTTTTGTGTCTGTGTCCCTGCTTCCCACCACAGGGCTAGTTCCACAGTAGCTGCTCCAATGTGAAACCAGTTAATACATGAAAGGAAGTCATCATTGAGCCCGGGCTGAAAGCCCCCAACTCCCAGGCAAAGCAAGCGGAAGCTGTTCCTTCAGCAGCCCTTGCCACCAGAGGCGTGATGTGGCCCATGGGAGCCTCTCTTTCACACCAGTTCTGCTCAGCAGAACCTCCAGTGACACTTTTTGGATTCCTGTAAATTACTTCCCTGCTATGACTTGTAAGCCACGTTGCCAAGCAACAAGAGGGGATTTGGTACTTATCAAAGGGCCTCATCTGCACGTGATGTGATGGAAGAGTATCCTAGAGCAGGTTAGGCATAGGAAGAACCCGACTTTAGCCTCATCGCCTCTTCTACTAGCTTCTGTCTGGGCTGACCCCTGGCCCTGAAAAGAGATGACTGTCTGGAGTAGTAAGTGTACCCCACACGGATGCCATCTGACTGGCTCGCTCCAGGACTGCGGGACCATAGGCTCATGGATCCTAGGACCCACTGTAAAACCTCAGGATCACTGGCTTTGGGATAAGGAAGGCTAGAACCCACACTCCAGAACCAGCACCCCATTCCATGCCTAGGAAGAGCTCTGTTTCTTGATGTGTTGGCTTTTTCTCTGCTCAGGGGAAATGGATGAAGGCAGTGAGGATTCTGTGGTGCAGCCCCTCACCCGGGAGTGGTGCAGGTATGGCTGTAGTTACTCAACACTCCAGGTACCATGGCACCCTGGGTTTAGGGACAACTTGGCCTTGGTTGTCAGGATTCCTCTTAGCAGTGCATGGGAGTCACCAGATGGAAACAAAGGAAGCCCAATTTGCTGCCGTGGCCCTTTGGAAAATGTCCTGTCACCCATTCCAAACATCACAGCCTGCAGAGCAGATGGGTGGATGCTCAACTTAAAAGATCCCTTCCAACATCAAATCCCCAAAGCGCTGTTTACTGGGCATCTGCTACATCCAGGAACCCAGCCAGGCACCCATTTTACTCTTCTCCAACACTCTGGCATTTGCCTGGTCTCCCTCCATGATCCGGAGGCTCTGGGGCTCGGGGCTGGTCTGAAAGCCATCTTGTTGCTGAGGGACGGTGTGGGGAAGACTGTTGTGGTGGGCCTGGATCGATGCCTAGGCATTTGGTCCTCTCCCTAAGTATAGCTAACTAACAGACGAAAAGCAAAACAGGGTAGGATTCCACTCACATAGCTACATAAGCCAAAGGCACCAGCCGAGCATCTGCATGTATTAGTAATGGGATCCTGGACTCCTGGGGGCTCTGCAGTGCATATACAAGCTGCCTTCTGCACCTGCCTCCTACAAGAGGCCAGGTGGACCCTGTGATCACCTGGTTTGGGCCTCACTCAGTCTTCCAAGTAGCACCAGAGGCTTGATGGCAGCTGTCATCCTCTGCTGCCTGCTCCACTGCCTTCTGCCTGGGACAAATCCCAGGTCAGACCCCAGATAGGGTCCTCCTCTGCCTGCATCCACGGCTTCACTGATGCCTCCTTTTGGAGGCACCATGGCTTCATTCCAGGCCAAAGTTCACACCCCAGTGGCCTTGTAAACAGCCAGGGAGAATTCTAAGCAAAGGACAGCACCTCGACCCCAGCTCTGTGTAAGAGAACAGGGAAAGCTGGGTTGAGTGCTCCCCAACTCTGCTTTCTTCACTGTTCAAGGATGTATCGTTTTCACCCTCATCTGCGCTCGAATTTGATTCCCTCTTCTTCTTCCATCTCATTTGCCTTTTTAGTGCAACCAACATCCTACCACGAGTGAAGAGTAAAAGGAGCCCAGAATGGACAAACTGCCCTGTCTGAAGAAAGGGCCTGAGAGTGACAGCCCCTGACTGTGGAAGAGAGTGTGTGTGTGTGTGTGTGTGTGTGTGTGTGTGTGTGTGTGTGTGTGTGTGTGTGTGTGTGTGTGTGTGTCTACTTCAGGCTGGCTTCCAGACAAGGTCCTTCTCTGCCTCCCTCCCTCCCCACTGTCTCTGGGGAGGCCTGGCAGCTGACCATGGTTCTGATCCAGTGCACCCATAATTACTTCCAAATGTTATTTTCGTGAAACCATATTCTCCTCCACACGGCTGTGACTTCCAGCCGTTGCCGCCATGTGCCCCATTAGGCCTGGATCGAGAGCTGGTGTGTTTAGAAGACAGTGCAGCCAGAGTCAGACTAGGCATGTGGACAGTGCCGGGGGCAGGGCTTTTAAAGCATCACCTACAGCATGTCTGGAATTGATCAGCTTTGTGCTCTTTAAAATCTTTGTAACCTTTAAAAATTTATCTTTTGATTGACAGGTAAAGCTTGCACGTGTTATAGTAACCATCCCATTGCTTGAGTGTCTGCATGCTGTGTGATGGCTGAACTAGCTTGGCTAGTGTACACAATTCACAGTTCGCACTTCTGTGTGTGGTAAGAATAATTAAAGTCTATTCTCAGCAACATCCATAAATCTCTGTTATCTTTAAAATAGGCAAATATGCACATAGGACATGAAGGAAGATGGGGGACTATGTGCGGAAGGGGAGGCCAAAGAGAGGGAAGAAGAAGAAGAGCAAGAGAAAGTGTAGGATAAGGGAAGACAGATATGAAATGTTTACTCTTATATATGGAGCCCACAAATCACCTACCTATGCATTATCATTCGCCTATTTATCTGTCTATCTATCTATATTTATCTATCTATCTATATCTATCTATCTATCTATCATCTATATAATAATAAATCAATCATGAGAAAAGAGGACTATTTGTTGGGAGAAAGAGGACCAGCAGGGGAGGAAGAGGGATACCAAAGGGTAAGGAAGGGATCCGTACAAACAATGCACAATGAGACACAGGTGTGACATTTTCCTAATACATTGAATAAAACCCATAAATTTGCACGCTAACTGAAGGCAATAACATAACAAACCTGCTTTGTAGATAAAGTCCTGAGCTGGGGGACCAAGTGACTTGTCTAAGACCAGACAGCTGGCCAGTGAAGAGCTGGGATTGAGATGATCTAATCAAAAGCCTGATTCTGAAGGGACCTCTCCAGCATTGACTGGCTACTTGCTGCCCCCCTAGGCCACCTATCAGCTCACAGCTTCTGTCTCACTTGACCACCAGTGGCCTTGGGGAGTGTACTGTTTAATAGGAACTGAAATGTGTGTAAGGAAGGAGAGCCTTGAACAACAGACTAACTTCTCCAGCCCTCACAGCCACCAAATGGCTGCGTCGAGACCTGAATCCACACACTTTGAGATCCAAAGCGTAGGCTCTACTCTTTTTCTGACTTTTTTCCTGTAAATAATATCTCTCTGTTGGCTGTAAGGCACCAAGCTGGGCTCTTGGCAGACTGCAGTGAGCATGACGGTGAGAAAAACGATGGTGTGGTGGAGTTCTGGTGCAGTGTGGTAGGCCTCGCCTGTCCATCCAGGTGGTGGGAGCGTGGTGGACTGTGGGTACGTTGCTAACTTGGTCTATTGGGTTGGGGGTGCCAAAGGGTTCCCAAGAGTAGGGGAAATTTCAGCTGGACCTGGATTGGAAAAAAAACCTAACAAAGCAACTAAGGAAACTAGTCCCAAAATCTAAAAAAGAAAGGGAGAAGGAATGGCATGTGGGAAGGCCCTGGAACAGAACACAGCATGCAATGCATTCAAGGAAACCCAAGTCATTCTTTATAGGAGTTGTCCTCAAATTTCAGATCATGAGCAGAGTAAGGTGTGGGCAGAGAGGCCCCATGCAGGACCAAGGTAAGTTAAGTCCGGAGTCAAGAACTAACCGAGTTCAAGTCCCAGTTCTAACACTGATTAGCTGTGTGGTTCCAGCAAGCTAAGTGACCTCTCTGCACCTCAGCCCTTTCATCTACATGGGGGAGCAGCACAGAGTCTTCTGGAGGGGCATCCCTGAGCTGTCCTCGGCCTTCTCTTTCACCTGTGACCAGGAAGGCTCTACTTGGTTGCCTCCAGTGATGGGAGGTTTGTTACTTAAGGCAAAAGCTTTGGCAGTGGTGAACCAGTTGCCTTGCTTTCCTCTGAGATGCAGATAAAGCAAACCAATGTTCCCTGGGCAAGGCAAAGGATCCCTGGGGAGGAAGGGTCTGTTTAGCATCTGGTGTAGGGATGGACGCACGATGTTGTAGTGAATACGATCAACAGCATCACTTGAGCACTTGTCGAGTGCCTGGTCCTGTGTGAGGTCATTTTCACTGTCCTAACTCCATCCACGTATGTTTAGCAAATATCCACAACAGAAAGAAGGAGACCCGGCCCCGCCTGGCTCCTGTTCAGGGGGGTCTTTTTCACCTCTGGCTTTATTTAAGAGATTCTGGCAGCCCTCGGAGCCTGGGCATCCCCCCTGGGAACTGCAGACAGCCTAGGCAGAGCTAGAATTTCATATCTGTCTGTCTGTCTGTCTGTCTGTCTGTCTGTCTGTCTGTCTGTCTGTCTGTCTCTCTCTCTCTCTCTCTCTCCTCGCTCCTCTCCTCTCTCTCTCTCTCTCTCTCTCTCTCTCTCTCTCTCTCTCTCTCTCTCTCTCTCCCTTGCCTTTGCCTCCTGTGCTCACATGGAGGGTCACACAGAGAGTGAGAGCTCTGATGCTGCTCCTGGGGGTGGGGAGGGGCTGTTGTCTTCTGTCCTCCAGGTTCAGCCTGCAAGAAGCTCCTCCCTCAACAAAGCCTGGCAGAGTAACTCTGTCAAGTGCCCCCCCCCCCATTCTGAGACAGCCCTGAGCCCTGGGGAGGTGAGGGCCTCCTGGCGGTGTCTCCAGGCTCCCTTAACTGAATGACAGCAGAGTCTTGACTTGTGCAAGCAGCTCTCTTGAGGCTTGGCTTCAAGTCTTTTGAGACTGTCTTCTCCTTGGGTGTCTTGGATCATGGGCGGTACTTGGGACAGTAGTAGCCTGGCTCTGAATATGTGCCAGATTTGTGTGGTTGATTTGTAAAATTCTCAGTGCAGAAGACTGCCAATGCTGAGATGACAAGCAAGTCCTTAGTGTAAAAGCTGGGCGCTTCCACCTTTCTTACCCTTTTGATCCCCATACAATCCCACGAGAGAGGCCATATAGGCAGGTGCTCAGGTGTTCTTGTTACCATTTTACAGGTCAGAGAAAAATGGGGCATCGGGAAGACAATATGGTTTGCCTATATCCAATGAAAGCTCGGAGCCAGGTCTTCCATCTCCTGGTCCTTGCATCTTCCAGCTGCTTTTTTTTTTTGGGTGTGTGTGGGGGGGGGGGCGGTGTGTATGTGGGGTATGCTCTTGAACTCCCAAGGCTGGGTCAACCATCTGGGAGTCATGTGTCTAGAAAGTGTTAGGGACAGAATCTGAACTCAGGGACTGCGGGTAGGCACCTGTGCAAGGCAGGTGTTTGTCAACTGCAGCCCAGTGACCCACAACAGCATGGCCTCCTCCTCAGTCTCCTGCTGCTCTGGATTTTCTCTCCTTAGTGCCAGGCACTGTACCGGGGTGGGTGGGGGAAGGGCTTCAGCTCTGCCTGCCTCTCAGCTTCCCCGGGCCAGCCTCAGAAGCAGGTGGCTTCCCCTCATCTCCCATGCAGAGGGCGACTAACTGGCAGAAGGCAGATGAATGAGCTCGTCAGCCAGGGAAGAGCCTGTTGCTAAAATACACGATCTGATTAGGAGTGATTGAAGGGCTGGAGAGAGGGAGGCTGTGCTTGGCTGTGATTTGTTCGGATTTGAAGTACTTCTAAACAAGTCACCGGGAGGCAGGAGCGCGCACTGGTGCAGCGGTGCGGGGCCGGTGTCGTCGATGATACATTTCTGTGGGTGCCAGGCTATTCCAGGGGACTCTGGACGGAGCTTTAAACAGTTTTTTTTTTTTTAAATCAGATTCAGTGTGTTTATCTTGTTTCTTTAACTCTTGGCATAAAAGCATCTGGGTTTTTTCCCTTTTATTTTGTCGTTTCTCCCCCACCCCCACCCCTTCCCCTGCCGAACCTTCTCTCCAGCATTAGTAGCGAGCTGCCAACGGAGTGGAGGTGACTTGGGAACCGGAAAAGCAGCCTGCTGCGGAATAATGATGTTATCTGTGGCCTGAGCCCTTGCCTTCTGTGTCTCCCGGACAGGAAGAAGGTGCTAGGGGGAGTTCATCCTGTCAGGAGTGATGGCAGTAATTGGGGCCGGTGATTCATGGCCCCTTTATGGGCTCATGAATACATTTATCTTCCAGATTGTTCTCATTTCAAAATTCCATGACTGCCCTTCCTCTGAGACAGGGTGGAGGGGTGGGCTGGTGTCAGGGGGAAGACTTTCTGCAGCGGGAAGATGAAGAAGAAAGCTCACTTGGGGAAGCCCCTCTCAGCAAGGTTTCAATTAGACAGCTTGCAGGATGACTGGGGTCAGCCCACAGCAAGGAAAGCTCCACCGTCGCCAGGAGACCTCCACCCGAGAGTCACTGTCCTCCTTTCATCACTCTGCCTTGGTTTGAGGTAGGATTGTTACTGCTGCCAGGGACTGTCCTTCACCTAGCCTCGAGACTGAACAGGTCACCCTCACGTGGGGGTCCAAATGATGACCTTGGACTGATCCCAGAAAGAAGAAGGCTGGACCAGCACTTAGGAGCTTTGGTGTTGGTGCTGACTCAGCTGGGTTCAAACCTTGGCTCCCTCCACCCCCACCCCCACCCCAGCAGCTTTATAAGCTTGAACATCCTCCTTAAATTCTCCTGTGAAACTTGTGTAGCCGAGAGAAACAGATGCATCTTCAACAACATTGGATCATAGCGAGTGCTGAGCACTGTGTGTGGTCAACACTCATTCGCCCTTTTTCCTGCTTTGCTACCTGCTCTCCTGGAACCCTGACCCTTGACTTTGATGTTGCAATCCAACCTCGTTGGCTGCAGAGCCCTCTGGAGAGGCCTCCCTTTTTCGATTAGCACAGCATCTCCTGTATTCATTTTTAGGCCTGGTTTCACCTTCAGCCTCAAGAACCTCACTGGTTATTCAGGCTGCAGGGTGCTGAGGCTGCTCGTTTGTCCAGCTGTGGGTCTGCTGTTGGCCAAGGCCCTTGGAGGCATTCCATACCCTGTCCTGGGAGGACAACACCTCCAGCTCCTCCTGTGGGGCTCAGGGTGGTGTTTGCCTGTGCTGCTATCCTCCCAGCCTTGAGTGGAGCTCAGACTGGAGTCCTGGTCAGGAACTTATTTTGCTGGCAGATGACTGCATCAGACTCTGTCTTAATTAGAATGCCATTGCTGTGAAGAGACACCATGACCAAGGTAACTCTTAGAAAGGAAAACATTCAATTGGGGCTGGCTTACAGTTTCAGAGGTTTAGCCCATTATCATCATGGCGGGAAGCTTGGCAGAATGCAGACAGACGTGGTGCTGGAGAGGTAGCTGAGAGTTCTAGATCTTGACCCCCAGGCAGCAAGGAGGAGAACATATATAAGACCTCAAAGTCCCACCTCCACAGTGACACACTTTCTCTGGCAAGGCCACACCTACTCCAACAAGGCCACACCGCTTCACAGTGCCACCCACTATGGCCCAAGCCTTTAAAAGCCCGAGTCTATAGGGGCCATTCCAAGTCAAACCACCTCAGACGCCTTAAGCAGGGTTTGGTTTGACTTGTGTTTCCAGGTGGGAGTTTCTCCGTCAGCCCTTGGTCCAGGAGGCAGCTGTGAACTGTGACGGGACCTCCTCATGGCGGCAGTCCTTGAAGTCCGTGTTGTGCTTAAGCAGAGCAGAGCATGCTGGTGTGTTCAGAGACAGAGACGCGTGCTGACATTCAGACGCACAGATGAGCACGCAAGTCCTGAAGTGGGCCAAGGGAGCTGTTTATCTTCTACAAAAAATCCTGTGGTGAATGACACCTTTGCCTGCTGTTTCCTTTTCCTAGGAACAGAGCCCCCGGGACCTCAGGAGCAAGCTTTTGGGTCAGTTCATTCCGATGCTGGAAGGGAACCTGGAGTAACCAGGCATTTACTCTCTAGGCAGCCAGATGCTCAGGTGGGCCCTGAAGGAACTCAGCTAAAGCCGACCACTCTGGCATCCCCTTCCACTCATTCTCAGGCTCACACCTTCTTTAAGGTCAGGGGTGCAGCCCCGCATGGCAGACAGATTGTCTAATTCCACAGCACAGACTTGAAACGTGCATAGGAGCCACCAGCAGAGCTGCTGTGGAGAGCTTGGTCCTTTTGGAAGGATCTAGTTCAAACCCAGTGATTTATTAGAAATGTCACGTTGGCACCATCATCTTCTATCTGTAAGCCTCAGTTTGCCCTTCTGCAAAATGGGTTACAAATGCCCTGTGGAGTTGTTGCAATAAGGAGTGACTAACTTTGCTGTGTCACGGACACTTGTTCCTTCTTCTCACTTCTAAAACCTGCACACTCCTGCTTATTACAGACCATGTGATCTGGGGAGGGGATGAGCCGGTGCACTCCACTTCCAAGCAGAAATCCAGCTGTTTCTATACATCTCCCTCCTCTGCCCACAGTCCTTCCCTCCATCCTCACTGCCACCCTGGTACCTTAGCCTCAGCTAAGCCCCCCACCTGCCACTGCCGTGAACACCTGTCACTCAGAGCCTTCTGGAAGAGACAGGCCTAGGGGTATGTTGGGCTGGACTTTCGAGTCTTCCACATGTCCCCTGACTCATGTATGTTTTGAAGGAACAGCTGAGCACTAGGGCTGGCTAAATTAGATGGAACCAGCTGTGCATGTGGGTCAGAAAACCATGGTGGTGTGGTATCTGGCTGTGTTCTCCACATGCCTCAGGACACATGCAATGTGAACAGTAGCTAAGGGTTAGCACATGTAGTCTTGGTGACAGTCTGAGGGGAAGGCTGTCTTTGAAACACAACTTTCTGACTATGAAGTGTCCCTGTTTTAACGGTATGGCTGTTCCTTTTCTTCAGAGTGGATAAAAAGTAAATGTCAGCTTTTTTCGTTGACTCAAGAGACTGTACCGTGATCCACCCCGGGGGTCCTCCACACACTGTGGTCAGCTCTGTGTATTCCAAACAGGTGCAAATTTTCAGGAAGGAGGAAGAACAAGAAAGAATTAAAAAAAAATGAGGCATACATGGGGCTCCTACTGTATGTCTCATACCATGTCAGGTACTGGTAGATATTCAAGTGCCCTTAGCTATGGCATACATGGGGCTCCTATTGTATACCTCATACCATGTCAGGTACTGGTGGATATTCAAGGGCTCTTAACTACATCATCAAAACTATGTCATCATCATTCTTGAATCCCTGATCCAAAAGATGGGGAGCCTCTCAAACAATGTTACTTTCTCCTTTTGGGCAAAAAGTATACTTTGACTCAAGATCTTCAAGGGCCACCTTGCTTTCTGTTCTATGTGAGAGTCTTGAAAGGCGGATAGGCTTTTCAGAGCTCACAGCCTAGGCAAGCACCTGCCACTCACCTACATCCCCAGTCCTCTTTCAGTTCTAACTTTGGCACAGGGCTTGATGATGACGCTCAGGCTGGCCTTGGATTCACTCTACAGCTCAGGCAGACTGCGACCTTGCAATCTGGCTGCCTCAGTCTCCTCTGTACCTGGGACTCCAGGCTTGTTCCACACATCTGGCACAGAGGCTGCTTCTTTCCCGTCAGCTCTCATTTCCTCTCTCTTTTCTGGGAAGAGAACGCCTCAATCATGCACCCCCAAATCTTTGCCTTCCCCAGAGGCCTGCGCTTCCACAGCCTCCTCCCATCTCTCTCTGCTCAGGGAGAAAGTGATTGAGAGCTAAGGGAGGAGGGATATCCCAGGCAGGGATGAAGTCTCACTTAATGAGGGGCTGTGGGAGGGTGGAGAACACACCCGATTTATCTCTGTTGCCTAAATACCTCTTAAATTCTCTGTTGAATACTTCCAATTCTGCGGAATGTGAACAATTATAGCAGGAAGCTATTCATAGGTGGAAGGGGGCTGATGGAATTATTTATCAAAGTGACATTTTAATTATAGTGAAGAATGAGTTTGTTGTCACCAAGATGGAAGGGTGGTGTTTCCCGGCCTCCACACTCCCCAGGGTAAATTAAGGAGTCCCTCTCTCATGATAAGTCCATTAGGTGTTGGAAACACTGGGAGCCCAGGGCAGGTTTTATGGCAAACATTTCTGAGATGGGATGAAGTGAGTCCCTGTGAGCGTGTCTGCTTCGTGCTCAAAAGTGTGGGATCACAGGATGTGATGAGTTGGAAGGCAGGAGCCAGATGTCTCCGGCAGGCCCCCTTCTCCCGGATAAAACCTGTGGGACAACTCTCCCGCCCACACTGATCTGGCTTGACACTCTGTTAAAAAGCAAAATAAATGTGTGGCAAATTCCAGTGTGCCAAAGTGTAAGTGGTCCAAATTAAGTCGCTTGTAGTGAATGTGCCTGTTTCCTTGACCACCGTGACCCCAGCTTTTCTTCTCCAAGGCAATCCACATACCTGGATTCTCCTGAATTGGCCCTGAGATGATTGACACATTCATAACATTTGTAGTCTGCATTGCCTTCAGCTTTCTACTTTCAGTCTCACTAGCATATTTTATCTCCCCAACTAGAAGGGAAGTAAGCAGAAAGCATGGATTACGTTGGAAGATTCTCTTGTGTTGGCCTGTAGTTCATAGAATGTGGCATTAGTAATTCTGCCACACAGTCTCCTGCCAGACACATGCCTAGCAGTCTGCAGAATCTCCGTTCAAATCTTTGACACAACCCAGTGAGGAGTCCATTTCTACTTCCATTTCATAGAGGAGGCAGTCCAGGTGGGCTAGCCTGGATCCAGCGTTCCAGGTGTTCTGTGGAGTAGCCTTGGCCTTGCCTCCGTGCATTCAAGACTTAACAGAGTCACATGCCTGCCAGCGGCCAGGACACAGTCTCTGCTCTGAGAGCACTTAAATCTGTGCCTGGAGTAAGACAAGGAGAAATCAGATAAGTGTGCCGATATGACGAGCTGTAATGATGTCGAGGATGCACTCAGTGCTCAAAAGGAGGAAGTCTAATGTTCAAAACAAGCTCTGTCTCCTTTTGTGTGTGTGTGTGTGTGTACACGGCTTTGGAGAACTAACTTATTCCTTTTAGGCCTCAGTTTACTTAACTATAAAATGGAGGTAATGCTTCATCTTCACTGGACTGTTCCAGGGTTAGGAATAATAACTATGAAGAAGTGAGAGGTGTTGAGTAGCCGTATTTTTCCTTTGAGAAATGTATAAATAGACAATAAACGTAAGGAGTCTCAATGTCATTAACTCAATCAGGAAGATGCATATCAAAGCCGCAGTAAGACCTGAATGATTTGGCTGCCTTGCCTCTCACTCCAACATATGAAACAACAGCATCCCATCGGCAAAAACACTAGTAGATACTTGTTTCATGTGAAATCTTACAAGACTACAAATTGTGCCTGCAACCGATGTAGGGATAGGAATCTCCCCTGAGGGTGGGCTGGGAGGCCCCAGGAGTGGGTTTGTTAAATGTGTGTAGTGAGCGTAGGAAAGCTGGCCCTGTGGAGAGCAGATTTCTTTCATTGTTTGTGTGAGTGCACACAGGCCGTCTCTATGCCTCATCTGAGAAATGACTATCGTGCCTCAGATAAAATATTCTAGGTTAGGGCTCAATACGTGGCTGCCTTCTCACATGCCTCCTTGCTATTGGTTTTATGGCACCCACTCTTTTATTTGATGACCCTAAAAAGTTCAGCTCTTGATGTTATGACCCCTGAAGGTTGAGGACACATTGATGGGCAAAGAAACTGGTCCCCAGAGAGCACTGGAGCCCACATTAGGCCTCAACCTCACTGTTAGGATGGCGTTCCTTATTTTTCTGTCTGTGACCTCTGATGCTTTAAACAATGAGTTTGGTGATTGCAAGACTTCTTGTCCCCCGCCCCCCATGGATGTCCAGAGGGTGAACTCCTGGAACCTCTGGACAAGATACCACATTCACTAAGGAGACTGTAGATGCGACTGCATAAAAGACTCTGGTTAGAGCTTCTGCCATAGCTCTCATACAGTTGGACTAATGTAACAACCAGGCCTTCACGAGAGAGAGGTAGAGGACCAGAGCAAGGGTGGAGTGAAGGAAGAGGCTTTAAGACAAGGTGGACATCCTCTAGGAAGTGAGGCAGGCAAGAGGATGCGCTCACGCCTTGTCTGCTGGCCAGTGTTGTGCAAGCACTTTATGGGCACAGCTTAATTTACTCCCTACAATGGTCCTGAAGAAAATGAGGGGCTGTGGTCCAGACCCAGAGGGTCTCATCATGCAAAGAATAGTGAGTTTAGTACACTCGCTGGACTCTAAGGTTAACTCAGTTTCTACTGCAACAAACTGTCACTCTGAGGCTTCTGAGACTCACTAGGGATGCTCCATTTTCACCCTCCATTTCCTCCTCCTTTTCAATATCATCATCATCATCAATCACCATGACAACCATCATTATCACCCTCCTCCTCCTCCATCACCATCATCATCATCATCACCACAGTCATGGCACCCTCCTACAATATCTAACAAGATTACAGAGGAGCACTCCTTCTTGAGGTCTTGACAGATGAGTTTCAGAGGGTGGGCCATACCACAGCAAGTCACAGAGAAGAAGGCCACCACTTACTATGCTAAACCACACCTGCTATGTACCAGGCACCATGCTACATTTATATTCATAGAAATATTCTTAGGACCATCCTATAGGCTAGCTATTATCTCTATTTTATAGTTGAGGGTACAAAAATCCATATACATTGTTCAGCTTGCCCAATTGTTAGGGGAAAGGTCAACACCGAGGTAGATACATCTGATATCAAAGACTGCATGATCAAACATCCCTATGCTCTCCAGCTTCCAGAAGAGTAGGGTCAAGGCCAGGTATTCAGAAAAAACACTATAAGATATATGTGGAAGTACTGACTCTTTCTGGCTTTGGGAGGGGTGGGATTTAGAGCTCTCTGATGCATGGCCAATCTGAGAGACTGTTGTGATATGGTGGAGGGGTGGAGTGGCTCATGCTGAAGAGGCCTGGTTAAATAAGCCTAGCTGACTCCATGACAGGCTTTAGTTTCTTGTTAGTTTAGGACAGGCCTAAGTCCCCATTCATCAGAAATGGGCTCAGCAGTCACTGAGAATACTACAGAGAATGGGCATCCCATCAGAGATGGCCTAACCACCTAATCAGAATAAGGTAAGATTGCTTAAGGTTGGTTTACTCCTAGTCTGGAAATCTCTTGTCTGATGATTAACTCATGACCCTGACTAAGTTTCCCTGCACTTTTTCTGTTTGAATGCTCCAATCATGTTACAGGTTGCCTTGGGACTGGGTTACAGGTTGCCTTGGGATTTCCTGGAATGTCTTTTAAAAGAGTCTGCAAGCTCACCTCAGGGTTTGTCTAAGTGGTGACTCCAGCATACTGGATTTCTACAGAATAAACATTCTTTCTTTATCCTGGGGTCTTTTCTTCAGCACATTCAAGACCCTAACAATGTGAGCATTTGCCATGTGACCCCTGGAGAATGACCCTGTCTGCCTGGAATGATACACATGGTGAATGAATTTAGTTTTAATTCCCTTTGTTCGCTGTGTTATCATGACGTGAGCTATGGAAGCCACTGGGGATACTGATTGCTTCCATAATGACAGAATCATCTTTACAGCAGGGCTGAGGCACAGGCTGTGAGGCTCACAGGTGTCATAGTGGGTCTGGTAATGGGCAGAAAGGAGGCGAGGGGAAGATAGCAAGCAGGGCTAAGCAGCTTCAAACAAGGAGAGACTGAGTAGGAGGATGGAGGGTGTGTCGTAGTCACAGAGTTAGTCCTTGGTGAAACTTGGCTGGGGAACTGCAGGGGTCAGGGCATGCCTGGGCATGCCCAGTGGCACAAGTGCAGTGGAAGGGAAGCCAGAGAAGGGAACAGGGAATGTGTAGGAAGCTGTGAGGCTCACACTTGCTTCGGGATCAGGTTCAAGGTCCAGTGTATCCGCTAATGCCGCTTGCTCACCTTGCGTAGACCACTGCTCTTCTCTCTCAGCAAACTGAAAGAGTCAGGGTTGGGAAGTGATTCAGGTGGTAAAGTACTTAGTGTGCGAGGATGAGGACGTGAATTCAGGTCCCCATCACCCATATAAATGATGGGTACAGAATTTGTACCAGAGACAGGTAGATCCCTGAGGGTTGCTGGACATCCAGCCCAGATATTGGTGAGCTCTGGGTTCAGTGAGAGAGCCTGACTCAAAAGACAAAGTAGGAAGTAATAGAAAGAGACACCTGACATTGACCTTTGACCTCTACATGCATATGTGTTTGCACACACACACAAACACACCTGCGGCACACAGGCATACTCCTACACAAACATGTTGTACACATACCTATAACACATACACACACACACACACACACACACATGAAAAGGGGGATGAGTCAGATGTTCCCCAACATCTGGGAAATAATATGGCTCTGTGAGAATAGGCACATAGTAAGGCAGCAACAATTGAACTCACGTGGTTTTTTTAGGTGATTTCAGATTCTGGATTTATAACTGACTGGTTCAGAACGTGTCTCCTTCCCTGTACATAATGGGAGCCACTAACACCAACCTTGTAGAGCTAGTAAGAGAGGCTCATGCCAGTCAAGGATGATGTCAGTAGTGGACCACGAGGGGACTGGGCAAATGTAGCCATGGTGACAATGACCACGAAGCCAGGAGACTGCTCTGCTGTGGATGTCAACTCTTCCTGTTGGGGGAGGAATGCCTGTCTCTGTGCATTTCTGGGGAGCAAAGGAAGGCAGCACCTGGCTTTCCTATTCTCACTGATTGGAACTGAAAATAAACCTGAAAGTCAGCTGGAGTAGAGGGAGCTTGTGAGTCATGGGAAGAGACCCTCTGCCAGCCACTGAGTCCTGGGAGCTGACTCTCTATGGCGCAGTATCCTTGACACTATGACCTGGGTGGCTCCTTCTGTGCCTCACATAGACTCTTCAGGCTGATCTTTTCACCTTCTTTGTTCTATATGCAGATTCTTAATGTTCTATATGCAAATTATTAATGCTAAATGTAGACATCTTTACTATTATTCCCCAGACTCCCAGACTTTCCTGACTCACAGGAAAGAAGGTCAGCTATTGTAAACATTCCTGGGTTCTAGTCTCAGGATCTCCCACAGTCCTTATCTCTGATGGTCCAAGCTGGTCTTCAACATCCGTATGAAAGGGTCATGTAGCCTCTCTCACTTTCAACTTCAGCCCTTTCCTCTAAATGTCAGGGAGAAGGTCTTGTGCACTGTGCATTCAGATGCTGACTCTGTGCTCTGAGATCTGGTTGCAGTTCGGACATGGGCATTGTCATTTCTATGAAGAATCTCCTGTCTCAATGTTGTGTCAAAATTGCTCTCTAATTATCTCTGATTGGTTAATAAAGAAGCTGATCAGCCAGTAACTGGGCAGAAGAGACAGAAGGTGGGACATCCTTTCCCAATCAGTGAGTCTCAGGTAGGGACCAGAGAGGAGAAAAGAAAGAGAAGTGGCCATGAGGAGGCCATGGAGGAGTTCACTATGGAGACAGAGAGTTACAGCAGAAGGCCAAGGCAAAACTGAGATGGCAGTTAAAGGCCACATGGCTGGGAGGTAGTCAGACTAGCATAATTGGGTGAGAACAGATGAATATATGCCCAGTTATGGAGCTCAAAGCTTCTTGAATAATTCAAATAGGTCTCTGTGCCATTATTTGGGAGCTAAGGAGAGTAGCATAAAAGGCCCCTCTAATACTTTTATTCAGCCTCTAAACTCTGCATAAGAGAACTGTTCACGGTGAAGAGTAGAGACACATGCCATTCATCTCAACACTTGGGAGGCTGAGGCAGGGGGATCCCTGTGAGGTTGAGGCCAGCATGGGTCATATAGCAAATTCCAAGCTAGCCTGGTCAACAGAGTGACACCTTGTCTCTCAAATAAAATAGCAGAAGTAGCAGTCCACTCCTTCATTCATCTATCTATTCAGAAAATGGCAGCCCAATTTCTAAGAAGCACAGCGTCTCAGAAGTGTGACACAGCTCTGATGGCCCATAAGTAGATCACCTTGGTCCAGTGCTTATGGCAGACATCACTAATATATCACAACAGTTCTTTTCTCCCCAGTTCCAGATCCTCCTCCAAATCACCCCAAAGCCATTCCTCAGGCAGCCTCTCTTCATCCATTGGGTTGGCTCAGTCCTTACTGTATCTTCGGGCAGATGGGGATGGGGGCTCCAGAAGCACTATTTGCCCATCGTGACTTCGAAGGATGAACACATTCATTCTGAGTACTCGTGTCCCCAGGCTAAAATAAGGACACTTATCTTTACCATGCAGGCCTGAGGGATTAGAGTTAATGAGTGCTGCAAGAGTATTTGGGGTTTCTCTGCGGCCCTCCTTTAGCAGCTCAGCAGCGTTCCCTGCCTCGGGATGATGTGAGGCTCAGAAAAGCTGGGGAAAGATGTTCAGGTTATTGAGGCTCAAGATTCCAATCTCTAAGACCGTTTTGTGTCTTGAAGCATAGATTTCAAAGCCTTTAGGTCAGATAAATCCTCTCTAAGTCACTTAGTGGACAGGGAGAGAACTTGGCTGCTGTTGGTCGCGCGCGCGCGCGCGTGTGTGTGTGTGTGTGTGTGTGTGTGTGTGTGTGTAAATAGCTTGGAGATGGGTATGCAAGAAAAGCAACCTGGGCTCCAGAGTTTCTCTATGCTTAGCATGGCGTGGGAAGTGCAGGGCAGCCCATGCAGGCAGCTGGGGTTGGCCTCCAGCCTGTGCTCTGTTTTTCCTTCCCCAGCAGGGCCCTGGAGTCCTCCACCCACAGGCAGAGAAGCTTTACGTCCACCATGCAGGCAGCTTCTCAGGAGTTATGAAGACATACGAACTGATAGCTCATCAACTCGGTTGTCAAGTACATTTGCTGTTTACTAAATGGTCTTTAAAGGTTCTTTTGTACTTTGATAAAACTGGGCCACAGCCGGCCTGGGAGGCAGTCTGAGCCTGCATGAAGAAGGACTGGAAGGTGAAAGGGGAAGTTGGCTGCTTCTGTCTTTCCCTCTCGGCCTCCTCTCCTCTCCTCTGTCAACTGCAAAGCTGGTCTTTTTAAGGGCAGGATTCCGACAGTTGGCCACGTTCCAACACTCTAGGGTTAATGACCTGTGTTCCAGAACTGTCTCTTCGTGTAGCCATTGCTGCTAACCTTCCGGCAGCCTGAAAGCAGTACTGGCACACAGAGAAAGGGGCAGATACGGCTCACCGAGGGATGTTGAGCATTTGCCTGCACTGACTTACTTGCTTATGTCTTCTCTATTTCTCAAGGCAGCCTTAATAGGGAAGGCATTTCTCTCAATTTAGAGACTAGCAAAGAACCTCAGAGAAACAGCCACTCATGACCACTATGCAAATGAGCAGGAGAACCATCTGTTATTTTCATAGCCAGTCATTCAACTCACTCACACACCACATATCTCATTGCATTGATTGGTGTATGCACTCATCATGCATGGGTCCTTCAGGTATTGCTGTTGATGTTGTTGTTTTAATAGCAGAGGTGGTAAGACCTGATCGCACATCACAATCTTTTCAGTAATATTAACACCATGCCTGCAAAGCCCTAGTTGCACATCCAGCAAGTCACTGGCTACCTCATAGAGGACAAGTCTTTCCACACTGGTGACTCATTCATGAGTCACAGAACTCATTTCCGCTGGGTCCAGATGTGCTTCCCAATCCTGTTTGAAAAGGACCCTGTATTAAACCATAACCGGATAAAGCATGGCAAAGCACACCTGAAGCTGCAGCCTGGATCTCAGGAGGTAGAGAAGGAGCATCAATGTGAGTTCAGGGTGGCAAGTCAATTCCAGGGTATCTTGGGCCACAGAGCAATGTCCTGTGTCAATAAAAGAAAGGCAGGGAAAGGAAGGAAGGAAGGAAGGAAAGAAATGCTAGCAGTAACCTGGGCCCTGTGGCACAAGTCACTACTTGTCATAGTAACTACTTAGGAGGCTGATCAGAAGGATTGCAAGATAAAAGCTTGTCTGGGCTGTAAAATGAGTTCAAGGCTGGCCTGGGCAACTTATTGAAACCCAGTCTCAAAACAGAAAGGAGAGAGAGAGAGTTGGGATGGGAGAGAAGGAAGAAGGGAAGGAGGGAGGAGAGAGAGAGGGGAGGACAGGGAGAGACAGGGAGAGAGTCAAGGAGAGAGACACAAACACACACACACAGACACACACACACAGACACACATAGAAAGAGAGGGGGGGCAAGCACTATGGAATTAACAGTTAGCATATGATGTGAACCCTATTTCCTTCTGGAGGAAAAGACCACCCACCAAGAGATCATTCTGTTCTGAATCTCTTTGAGGCTAGTGTGTGGGGAAAGAAGGGGGACACTGGTGATTTCAGACATGGGAGCCCAAGCCCTCACATAACTTGGCCACTCGCTTGCTCTGTGACCTTGGATGAGTCAGTTTCAATCTATACTCTTTAGCTCTGGGTCCCATTAGCTTCTGTACTCAGCAGTTCCTGACATATCACCTGATGAGGATGGGTGCAAGTGCTCTGGTGTGATCCGGGAAAGCAGTGCTTCCAGGCTCCCCTGTTGAAGGCTTGACCCCCCCACTGTTCACCACTGGGAGAGGTGGGGCTTGAGGGCATGTGCTGGTTAGATCACAGGGCAATGCCCTCAAAGGGTTCTGAGATCTCAGACCTCCCTGCTCCCTCTCTCTTCTTCCATGAGAGCCACTTCATCCAAAGCAACAGGGCCAACTGACCATGAGCTGAAACTGCTCTAACTGTAAGCCAAAATAAACCTCCTCACTTGGTGAGCCGATGATCTTAGGCATTTGTTATGTTGTCAGAACGCTGGCTGTCACTTGTTCCCTTGAGTTTCCTGTTGTGATACCAAAGACACATCATCCTGGAGCCACAGGGCTGAACTGGAGGGTTATGAAGGCCATGTAGCCTCAGACATTTTCGCAGCCATGTGCAGAGAGCTATCTGAGCTATGATTCAAGTGAATCACAAAGGAATTGCCTATTCTCGGGATCAAGGGGGGCCTCAAAGGTCATCTTTATCTGACACTTGGGACCCTTTCCAATCTGTCTTCAGAAGAAGGCATCAAACTTCTGCTAGACTGTCTCCAGGGAGATTTCTACTCAAGGCAACCCCTGCTTGGACACCTCTAAGTAAAAGCTCTCTCTCTCATAGATTGATATTAATTTACCTCACTGGACTTTAAAATTCCTGGACCCAAGAGGGTCAGCTAATTCTTCTGCCTCTTGATAGACGTTAACATCAATGTCTTATGCCTCTTTATCCTGCTCAACTATTTGTCTCCCCTTCCTTCATGCTAAGCCAGCCTCTCAACTAGGCCTTACATGATGCGATTCTAGGCCTCCATGCCTCAGGTGTTCCTAGGGCCCTCTCTGTTTATTTCTAACCTCAACGGAGAGATGCAATTCTGCTCTGCTCAGTGTAGCACATCATAGGAACAGGGAGCTGGCTGGCTTTAGCTCCTGGAATCCGATGGCTTGGCTCTCGACTCTGTGTAAACATGCTCTGGTTTCACCTGGAAATCAGAGCCATTAACAGCTCCTGACTCAGGAGGTTATTTTAAAAGGGTTAGGCTGAATGACACATTCAAAGTGCACCCAGGCAGTGACCAATTAATTTGAGCTTCAAAGTGCATCCAGGCAGCGCCTAATTGATGTGAGCTCTTATCACCCAGACTTACTAGAGATGGTGATTCCGTTAATGTTTCTAAAGAAGCAACTTTGCAGCAGAGTTTGTAATTAGGCACGGTCCCTGGAATCAGCTCCATATTACCCACAAAGGGACAAGGACGGCTGGGTGGCGGCAGAGGGCAGGCTGGAGGAAGTGAGACATCCAGGTGATTAATGACTGGGGTGATTGAGGTGATTTTTTTCCCTCCTCCTCCTCCTCCTCCTCCTCCTCCTCCTCCTCCTCCTCCTCCTCCTCCTCCTCTTCTTCTTCTTCTTCTTCTTCTTCTTCTTCTTCTTCATTAAAGACTCAGAGAATCAAATTTAGAGCAGAGAGGGCTAAATCCTAGCTGGGCAAAATGCACCAGGCACATCTATGCACTTGCAAGAAAACTCATTATTTTATTTTTATTCTTATTCTTTCACACTTAGGACTGTTCGTTCCAGGGTGTTTAAGTGCTGGTTTGGGGCAAAGTATATAAGCCAATAATGAGCTTTTGGAATGCCTCCTCCCTCTCAGGCAGGGATCAGAGAAGATGCAGGCAGGGCTGTGGGAGAAAGGTGGGGAGTGCTAGCTTTGATTCCTTCTGAGCCACTCTAAGCTCCGGCCCAGCAGGCCTTCCTGCCTCCCAGCAAAGTCAGATCCGACTCTTAGCTGGGGATAAAGAGCCTTTGGGTCCCAAGGGACCCCTGGGGACTGTTAGAAGAGTCTTTGCTTTCCCTCCATGGTGCCTCGGGATTTAGTAGCTCTCAGCGGGGAGCAGATTCTCAGGGGACGCATGTCCCGTCATAGCCAGGAGATGAGGTTAACTCATGGCATTTTCAGTTGTGTGAAGGCTTGGCAATACTGGCACCTGGGGGTGGGGGTGGGGCTCTAGGGTCAACCTTTTTTTTTTTTTTAAGTGATAAATGGAAGGACACAGAGCCATTGTCTAGTGTGCCTGAGACTTCCTGTGGCAAATGTCCCATTGTTATTTCTCCAAGTGTCACCCACAGAGGACCCTCTACATGGCTTTTTAAAATGCAGCCCTCTCCCTACTGTGTTGAATCACTGACTGGGGAGTCAAGGGGGCAGCCACAGGTGCTTCTCAAGGGTCTAGGGCTCCTGAGCTTTTGAGTCCAGGTACAGGGCCACATGCTCTGCTCCCAGGTGACTGTTGCTTTAAGATAAGCTGCATGTGGGGAGGTGGTGCGTGTGGGTGGAGCGAGGCCAGAGTTAAGAGAGAGTCATAGCTGGCTCTAGTGTCAACTCCACTACTTGGGTGTTGCTGCTGAGTTGGGTGACGACTTGCTACCCAGTGTGAGTAACATGTGCAGATACCCCGACTCCGGCCATCTTCAAAACAGCTCACTACACACCAGGCAGAGTCGTTGCCACACACCCATTGTGCTCCCACCTTAGGGCTGTGGTTTCTGCTCTTCTGCCTCCCATTTTATCTTCTTAACCTAGTCCAATCCTGACCAAGCCTGCCTCAGTATTCACTTCTCAGCTAAACCTCCCTCCCTCTGAGGTTCTCCTTGCTTATTCTTCCATGCCTGCTTCGGTCGACAGCACACCTGTGTCTTATCCAGTGTCTGGTCTGCTCACGGTCCATCCACATCTGCTTTAAGACCCTTCATTGTGTACACTCACTGCAAGGCCATCAGTGCTGGGCAGAGCTGTTGGTTCTGGGCCTAGTCTTTCTTCATTCCTGATGACCCCCTAATTTTCATGGGTTTTCCTCAAGAACTCTTTGCTCCTCCTGTATCTCCTAATGGGCATAGCATGCTTGAAGACCGTTCAGGGGCACAGAGTGTACCATCTGTGGTCATGGTTAGGCTTCCAGAGAGATGGTTTTGGTTTGCTCCAGGGCACTCAGCTAGCCAGTTCTCTCATTTCCTGCCCTCCACTTCTGTCCCTGGAAAGTTGGCTGTTCCCTTCCATCAGGCTGCTTCCTGAGCTCTTGAGTGCCACCTCAGTCAGTGTCACCATAACCACAGGGCTGTAGTCTCCTGAGTAGTGTTTCTACAGCCCACAGCCCCTTAGCTCCGCTGCTGTCTGCTCAGTTCCCCTCATTTTCTATTTCTCCCAGATCATTCTACGAACATGAGCACTCTTCATCAATCCCGGGGCTCCTAGTGTTTAAAGAGGTTTCCTCCTGGCATGTGGTGAGCCGTTGGGCCACATTCGTGATGCAGTGAGTAAACATGCCCCATGCTGAGTCCCAATAATTCCACCTCTAGCAGTTTATTGGAGAGAGGAATCAGACTTGGGCAGAGTTTTTCACTGAGGCATTTTTAGGATAGCAAAACACTATGCAATTTAAAATCAATCAATAAGAGATTAGATAAAGGAAAATGTGGTGTAGATATACAGTGGAAAGGTTTCAGCCACAAAAACAATAAAATCCCGTTATCTGTGGTGATGTACTTGGGGCTGGAGGACATTATGTTAAATGAAATAAGCCAGGCATAGAAAGACAGGTGCTGGGTGTTGTTACTCCTATATGGAAGCTCAAAAAGTTTATTTATTTTGAGAAAGAGAGTAAATAGTGGTCATTATAGATTAGAAAAGAGAACCAAAAAAAAAAAAAATAAATAAAAAAAGAAATAGAGGAAGGTCAGATAACAGGTATCTAAACACGGTTATGTAGGACAATAGATTTCAATGGCCTGTGCCATATCAGGGAGTGGCTACAGTTTACCGCAACTTATTGTATGTCTTATAAAAAACAAGAAGGGAGGAGTTTCAAAGTTCTACATACCAAAAGATGATGAATGGATGAGGGGATGGAAATGCTAATTATCCTAATCTAATACATCATTATGCACTGCAATGTATGTATTAATTATCTCACTGCACCTTATAAATATGTATGATCATAGTGTGTCAATTGGGAAAAGAGATGGACTGAAATGTTCTATGATGTCATATGGCGCCTGGGCCTGTTGACTCGGCTGCCTTCAGGTAACTTTCAATGTTTCAGTTTTCTTCTGTCTATAAATTAACCCTGTACTGAACAGCCTCCTCCTTACATATGTACTCATTTTTGCTGTGTTTTCAGGGTAGGACCTATGATTTTAATTACTATGTCACTAAAATAAACTCTCTCTCTCTTTTTTTTTTTAAAAAGTCCTTCTCTTTCCAAATTCACAAGCCTATCTCCCCAAATTCATCAGCAAATTACGTCAAGTCCCTGTGATAACATGGGGGGTGGGGTTAGTTTGTTTGTTTCTTTAGTCCATTTTAATAAAACAAAAAACAGTGCTTCCCTGGAGTGAGAATTAACAAATGAGACATTCCGTATTAAAAGGCTCAGTTAGAATGAAGACAAAGGCATCATATGAGCTCTGACACTTACATGCAACAGACACACAAATGGATTTCTCGTAGGCTCCAGCTTTTGACTCAATGTATCCAGGCAACAGAAGCCTGGATTTAATAACAGATGTTCGCTGCATAGCAATCACCATATAATGCCAGGGTAGACTAAAACAGCATTTTATCAACCAATAAATGTGCTGTTTGCTTTATTTTACCATGTTGTTCTTCAGTTCTCTTCAAAGCCGAGAGGACAGATTGAGTCACTCGGCATCTGCTGGGAGCAATATGCTTGGCTTCATTTAAAATGAAAAATCAGGTCTGTGTTTACATTTTTCACTAAAGCATGGGATCTGATGTGCTAACACTCCCAACTGGGCTAGCCGGAAGAGCTTTCAGGAAAATCTCAGGGAGCCTGGGATGGACACAAGAAGTCACTCGGCCTTCTGAAAAACACATATGGTGGCCTTGTCAACTCCACTCAGGCCCAGCAGAGGGAGGTCTGCTTCCCTCCTGCCCCCTGAGACCCCAGCTGGGCTGCTCCATAGTCTCTAGACTTTGAAACAAGAGTCTCTTTGGGAAAGACCAATCAGCTAGCGACCTGGTATCTCCACCTATGAGACACAGCATGCTTATAAATACAATGATATAATTTCTAGGGTCAAATGTTACAAAGCCAGTAGCCTGGAGGAATGCTGTTTCAAATTGGTCTAGGCAGAAAGAGATGAAATAGAGGAAGAGGAAAAGCAGGCGATATTGGTTCAGAATGCTCTTGTCTGTCTCCCTATCCGCAAACTGTGCGCCACACAGTCGACAAATAGAGGGTCAAAACTAATGGAAAACAATTGCATCAATACTGATTGTGGACAGAATCTTTTTCTTTTCATTACTCTATAAACAATACAGGGTTATAACTGTTTACACTGCATTTAGGTGGCTTTAGTTATTATGAGATGACTGGTGATGATTTGGAGTATACAAGATGTGTTTAAGTTCTATGCAAGTACTATTCCATTTTACAAAAGGGATTGCATCATCCTCAGATTGACACCTGTGGGAGATTCTAGACCTAATTCCCCTATGGGTACCCAAAGACAACTGTGCTATGTGGCAAACAGCAGGCTATTTTGTTATATATTGTCTCATTTGGTGATTGTAGCCTTAATCTGAGCTAACACTCATTTGTTACATCTGAGGCAAGATAAAGGACTAGAGAATTGTTGCCACTTGCCTAATCACCTAAGAAATTATGGGCTGTGGGAATAAGGGAGAGCATTTGAACTTGTGCTGGCATTGCCTGTAGCCAACTGCATTTTACACTGATGCTTAAAATATTATCTCCCATATGTTCTCTTAGAACCTTAACACTTTGATAAAAATTTGACTCTAGGGTTGAGGAGGACTCAGTCAGTAAAGTGCCTTCTTCTTCTTCTCCTCCTCCTTCTTCTTTTGAGTTTGATCACCAGAACCCAAGTAAAAAATATCTAGGCAGGGTAGACTATGTTTGTAATCCCAGTAGTGAGTAGAGATGGGAAAGGATCCCTGAAGCTCAGCAGCTAGACAGTCTTACCGACTAGGATAATTTCAGATCAATCAGAAACCCTATCTCAAAAAATAAATAAATAAATAAATAAATAAAAAATAAAAGTGGACAGCACTTAAGGAATGATACCTAAAGTTGCCCTCTGGTCTCCACATGTATACAGACAGACAGACAGACAGACAGACAGACACACACACACACACACACACACACACACACACACACACACAGAGAGAGAGAGAGAGAGAGAGAGAGAGAGAGAGAGAGAGAGAGACAGTCTATACCCTTATATGTTCAAGTGAGATGATATATGTTAAACAAAACATGTAGTTAGGTGTTGTGGTTGGATATATCTTATCTCCACCAATACTTAGGTTGAAATTTGACTTCTAGAGTAATGGCGTTGAGAGGTGGTGGGAGTTTTATCACACAATTAAGTTTTAGGAGCTTCACTTTTATGAATGGATTAATGTCTTCCCAGAGAGACTAGGTTATGGCTCTCAGTACCGGATTAGAGCTCCTGGAGCTGGATTAATTACAAGAGCAGGATGTTATGAAGTAAGATTATCCTTGGTGTTTTGTTTATCTTCAAATGTGCTTTCTGCTAGGAAGCCCTTGTGGGACTCTGCTGAAAAGGTCGAAGTCTGGCGCTTCTGGATAGCCTGAGTTCAATATACAGTGACAGACTCCCTTTTTCAGTGGCGTCTCCTCTCTACCTGAACCCCAGAAACCCTAAGGAGTATCACATAGCCCTCAGGGAAGATTACAGGTCTGACCCTTTGCTGATTGAACCTGTTTGGCAAACACCTGGGATTCCTGAAAATACCCCATCCTAGCCTTCAGCAAATGATCTTTAATCTTACCAGGAAGTTCTTCCCCCATCCATAGGATAACTAAGTACTGTGCTCTCCTTCTTGTGCTAGGACCCTGTGCCATTGCATGTAAATGAGGTACTGTACCACTGCATGTAACTCAAGTATCCCCAGCCGCAGAGAAATCAGACACAGTCACCCTTGAAACCCGTCCCACTGCCCAAGGTCTATAAATGTCTCTGATTCATGAAATAAACTCTCTCTCGTGCTTGTGCCATTCCTTCACCATGACCGTCTGAGATTCCATTTATTCTGAGGAAGGAAGGGCTCCCTTCCTCCCTGGAGAATTGCCACTGGACTCTCAGGGCTTGACTGCCAGTCAAGGCAGCAATGTCAAAGCTGCCTTGGCAGCTGCTGAAGCTTGCTGCGTCACTGCTAGCTTGGTGCTGACCACCAGTGAAGCACCCACCGGGCCTGCATCTCACCAGACCTGCCTTCTGGTTGGTTTTTGTCATCTCCCCACATCCTCTGCCGTGCTTAGCACAGCAGTTTAACCAAAGCACTGTTAACACCACGGCATTATCACAGGCCTTTGGAATGTTGTCTGGTACCAGCAATTTCATCCTAAAAGAGCTAACTGTAACACCCAGCAGGAAACTCAATTTCTATTTCCTGTGATGAGACCAGGAGCCTCGCCTAGTGCATGGACTTTGCCCTGAGTGCTCTAAACTGCCCCATGATCAAGAAATGGGACCTTTGAGCTTGAGGTTCCCCTGTCCTTGTCTAGAAGCAAGTAGCACCTGGACCATCCAACCGCCGCTGGACGATGAATGACAAGCCCTGGTCAGAACCAGTGGATTCGGGTTTCAGCATCGTGTTCTTGGACCTCTAGAACGTTGTATAGTACCCAGCCTTCAGTATTTTGTTTTAGTAACCGAAATGCACTATGAAAAGAGGCATGGCTGTGTGTTTTCTGAGGCTAGGTCACCAGAGCTACTCTAAATCCTACTTTGCTTCCTGGAATACTAACTGTAGAAGACTACAGCTGCAGTGTAAGAAGTCTGATGTGAGATTGCTCTAAACTGTGAGATTCAAATAAAGGACTATGGAGATGCTTATGCAGCCAGAAACCAAGCTTCTGCTGAAAGCCCTGCATGTGGCGCCATTTTTTTTAGTGTTGGGGGAAGGAATCCAGAGCCTTGTGCATGCTAGGCACATACTCTACTGTTTAAACATACCGCCAGCCATCTTGAAAGTGGATCTTTTCCATGCTACTTGCATTACATAAGGCTGTTTTTCATGGAGCAGACACAAACCCTGCACGAATTGTACACTAGTGAGCCAAAGAAATGATTCTTGCTGTTTTAAGGCATTACACTTCTGGGGATTTGTTACACTGCAATGGCTAACACTGAGGAGCATTGGACATTCTATTCTCCCTGATTGGAATGCCCAGGTAAAACCTTTCAGTTAAAAATAGTGTAGAAAACTATGCAAAGGTTGCAGTAAGGTACATTGCTACAGAGAACAGTCCAGTGCTGTTTGCTGCCCTGTCTGTTTCCACAATGAAGAGTTAAGCCAGCATTTTGCTACTGAATGCTTACAAAAAACAAAAAATAAGCAAACAAACAAACAAACAAAAAACAAAACAAAAGAGAGAAGTAGGAAGAGAAAAAAGCAGAAAGACTAAGTGGGGAGCACCTGAGCCTCTTCAGGTGCCCTCGCTTAAGGAAGGGCACTCAGAGAAAAGGAAGCAAGCTGTCTCGATGAGATCTGACAGACTGTGATCATATGGTGGGGGAGGAGGTCCCCTTCTGTCACAGGTCTGAGAGGAATAGGTTGAAAGAGGGAGGGTGGGGAACAGAACGGAAAGATACAAGTGAGGGAATAACAATCAGGATGTAATCTGAATAATAAAATTTAAATAAAAAAAGAACAGTTTTGCACACCCTGATGCAGTATAGACAAAGAAGTCAGTCAATTTTCTGTTACTATGACAAGATACCTAAGACAAATCTTATAAGCTTATAAAGAAGAGAGGTTTAATTCAGCTTGGGTTTCACAGACATGGACCGGTTGGTTATTGTTTGGGGACCTATGGTGAGGTGGCATATCATGGTGGCAAGAGAAACCCTGTTCAGCTGGTGGCACCCAGAAAATGGAAAGAAAGAAAGAAAGAAAGAAAGAAAGAAAGAAAGAAAGAAAGAAAGAAAGAGTCGGGTCCCACTACCTCCTTCAAAGGCACACCTCCATGACCTGACTTCCTCCCATGAGGGCTCACTTCTCAAAGCTCCAATAGCATTGTAAGCTGGTGACCAAGGCTTGGTGGGCAGCAGGGGAGGGGCGCATATCCAAACCATCATATCAAGTGGCCATCAGCCCATCAGAGAACTCCGTCTCCACTTAAGCTTGGGTTTCTTATTTGACAAGCTTCCACTGGGCACCAGCACGGAGATCCCCAAATACCTGAAATTGAATTTTCTGCCAGGGTGTCAGGTAGTGTGTCTCAGTTCACTCTGATTTAAAGACAAAATGGAACCAATGTCTCTTATACCTATTTTTCCTTCTTAACTGTGAGCAACATATGCTTTGTGAAAGGGGAAATTTTCACTAAGCATTGATTTAAATTATTTTTTATCTTAATGTTACTTAATATGTACAAACATAAAACTTCGGTATAAAATCCTTATGCGTTTAGTGCTACTCAGCTATAAAGCTGAAACAAATTTCTAAATTAAATACCAATAAGACTGTAAAACCAATAAACTTCAAATTAACAACACTAGTTTAATATAAGGCTGGCTATTGGAATGGACTGCAGCTGGCAATGTGTCTGCAGTGGCGGGGGTGGGGCATTCATGTTCTTAAATCCTATTTCAGCTCACCTATGAGACCCCTGCCCCATGCTGCAAGATCTCAGTGACACCGGCAGCATATAACCTGTGACCGGAGTCTTCGTCCCCTCCCCTCCCTTCCCATTTCTCTCTTTCCTCTCTCATTAGCCCCAATGGAAGTAAACACATACACACACACACACACACACACACACACACACACACACACACCTGGTTCTGTTCCCACCGGAAGCATAAAATGTGGGATGCTAAAACCACATCCCAGAGGGCAGGGCTCAGCAAAGGTTGTTGAACACCAAACAGTAAACATTTTCAACTGATGGGCCATACAGTCAAGCTGCAACTACCCAGATCTACTGTTCTATTTGCATAAGCAGAGTCAGAGGTGACAGTGGGTCCTCCATATCCGCAGGACATTGGTTTGAGGATGACCTGCAGGTACCAGCGTCTGGATGCTCAAGTCCTTCCTACAAAGTGCCATAGTCTTTGCTTTCAAGCTACGCACATCTTTGCGTGTACTATGATCGTCTCTAGACGGTTTATCAAGCCCACTACCCCGAACGCGGTGTGTAAGCTATGACACTGTATTGTGCGAGGGGCAGGAACTTCTTAAGCTGTGGGCAGCAGCAACTGAAGGTGGAAGGTCAGGGAAAATTTGGCAATAGTGAACATTTTCTGAATGCGTAACAAGCAAGAATTCGCTCAAAATGAAACGTCTAAGGATTTGAGGTGTGTCTGGCAGCAGTCACCTATGCTGTAGTGTGAGACTTCACCAAAGCTTGGGTTCTGAACAACAGCCCCCACACACTGTTCGCAGTATATGTCACACTATGTTATGCCATGAATGTTGCCCAACTAGAGACTGTGTGTTAAGAACACAGTGTTTTTAACTGTGCATATGGAGTTGTCTGCTCTTACAGAAGTGTAATGAGTGAATTATGGAAAACAAATATTTTTAATATTTTCTTACTGTCATTCCTCAACAGGTAAGTCTTGTCAATATGTCTTTGGATTGGGTTAGCCTGGAATGTTTGACTTTTAAAGTTGATGTTTGAGCTGCTGCTTGAGTTTCATTAAAAAAAAACAACAACAACAACAAAAAAAAACACTCAGAGAATTTTGGTTTGAGATTAGGGCAGAATTTTTATCAAAACTTGAAATGCCTGTAAATCATTCTGTAGTATGCATTTATGTAAAGTGTCATTCTCAACATCAATAAGTATAAAATTGAAAAGGTGATCAATTTTGAAAACTGTGGAAGATGCTCCACATCCAGGGCCAAAGATTCAACCAAGTGTAATTTTCATGTAAAAATAAACAAGTAATCCATGCCATTAGTATGCAAGTATACTTCCATATTGAGTAAATGATAAACTATATACCAAATAATTGTTTTAAAACAAACTTCTTCACAATTTGTTATCAATAAACGTTTAGTTTGTACATCTATTTTATATGCCCAGAAGCCTATGCCATTTCCTTTGGCAAAGAGGGGTAATGAGTGGAAAAGTTTAATGCCAGTGTCCAGTAAAGGCTTGCTGAATTGAGTACTAGAATCCTGCAGTGGGAATGGTTGAGCAGCCTGGAGTTGGTGGACAGTTAACATGGACAGTTGGGAAGAGAACAGTATTAAAAGAGTTGACGTAGAGTTAGACTGCCAACTGTAATGTAACTGGACATTTTACATTAAAGACATCAGTCACCCTGGAGGATTCATAGAGTCTGGGCCTCCCTCTCAGGATCTGAGTATGAGCAACACTCTTCTGGGGCAGCCGAGAGAACAGTGTTCAACAGGGCTCCAGAAAGAGACACATGTTTTCAGGTGGCCACTGGCTCTTCGGTGCCAACTCTAGTGCCAGTCACACACTGGGAAAATGCTAACGGGGCTAAAAAAAATGGGTCAGTGGGCAAACCGCTTGGCACCCAAGCAGGATGATCTGAGTTCAGACCTCAGCATGTGTGTAACAGGCATGGTAGCGGACACCCACAACCCTAGTGCTGGGTAGGGGGAAAGGGTGACAGACAAGGAGGTCTCTGGGGCTCTCTTGTCACCTAGCCAGTACATGGAGCTCTAGGCTGACTGGGAGACCCTGTCTCAAAAAATAAGGTGGTAAGTGAGACAGGAAGATGTGTAAAGTAAGCCTCTGTTGCTACGTGAGCACAAAAGGGAAAGGTGGCAGGGAGGTCTCTGGGAGCTCTCTTGTCACCTAGCCAGTACATCGAGCTCTAGGCTGACTGGGAGAACCTGTCTCAAAAAATAAGATGGTAAGTGATACAGGAAGATGTGTAAAGTAAACCTCTGTCACTACGTGAGCACAAAAGGGTTAGGGTACCGTGCACACACAAGCATATATGTGTATGTGTATATATACACGGACCAAACAGCACACAGAGTCCCTGACCATCCATGGAAGGTTATAGTAGCATACATTTCTGAAAGACATATGAATAAAAGCTGAAACCTGTTGCTTGCTGTCTAGTTTGGTTTTTTGCTGCTGTGATAGCATTGTGACAAAACCCATCTTGAGGTGGAAAGGGTTTATTTGCCTTAAGAGTCACAGTCCATCACCAATGGGAACCAACACCAGAACTTCCTAAGCACGTCAGTCAGCGTTAGAGGCCTAACAGAGCAGAGTACAACTGGCCTTAGTATCTACTGGCTCCGAGTCCTGAGATGCAACCACTGCTGACTGAAAAAAAAAAGCAGAAAGAAAGTGCATATGTCCTGAGCACAGATGGACTTTTTCTTGCCTTTATTCCTTAAACAATACAGTGTAACTACTATTTACACAGCTTTTGCATGGACAGTAGGAATTAGAAGTCATCTAAAGATGAAATAAAGTATGCAGGAGGATGCGTCGATGATATACCACTTTTTTTTTTTTTTTTTTTTTTAAACAAGGACTTGAGCATCTGGAGAATTTGATACTCTTGAGCATTCTGGAAGTAATTTTGGTGTAGCAAGGGACAGCTGTGTGTGTGTGGCATGCTTGGTACAATGATAACAACACATAGAGCTTTCAGCAGTTTAACTACTAATGATGGCATGATGGTTGTTGTTGGATAGCTGAGTTCCATTAGGCCCGTCACAGGTTGAAGGGGTCTGGTGTGGGCTGAATTGGGCAGCACAGAAATAGTGTGCAGCTTGCAAGCCCCAGACAAGCACTGCCTCACCCTAGAGCTTGCGTGTTCCAGCAGCCAAGCTGCACAATGAATATATCTGCTCGGTCAATAACATTGTACAACTTGTGGTGAAAACCAAGAGGTGATTAATCATTGCAATGGGAAGCAGTTGATCCCTCAGCAGAGAGAAAACAGGGATGGCTTGCCAGGGAGTTCAGCTTGCTGTGATCTTTTAAGTGCCATTTGTTGGGCTTCGAAATGGTTTTCCTTTTGTGTGGGGGTTTGCTGAGGCTTCGAGAAGGCACTGAGAGGCTGAGAAAGGAGGGCTTGAGGTTCAAACAAGTACTCAGGACCTGGTGGATTCTGGGAGTCAAAGGTCCCTCTTGAATCCACCTGCAAGGTGATTTTCTCTTCTCTTTGGGAACGTTTATGGAGAAGTTGTAATCTAAGAAGCCAAAGCCCTGAACAGATGTTTGATTGCCTGCTTGATTTTTATGTGTATGTGTGTGTGTTTGTGTGTGTGTGTTTTAATGAAGGCAACTCTTTAAAAATTTTGAACATTACACATATGTTCTGTTTCTAGCTTCTCTTGAAAAAAAGAAATCTGGCCACATGGCTCCCTACTCCCCAGGGCACACAGGCTGGGATGAGCAGCAGGCGCTCCTCTGGAGAGTCTGTGAACCTCAGCTGCCCCACCTCCACTCCTTGCCTCTTCCCAGGCACAGGCCCTGTCTGCTTGCCATTTGTCACCGCGCACAGGGTCTATTTGTCTTAAAGTAGAGACACACTCGCTGTAATCACATCTCTATTAAATGTGGGGAAATGAAAGACAGATCAAGAGGGGGGTACATTTTTCAAGAAAAACAAATCATAGCACACACATTTTTCTTGTGACGTTAAATAATACTTTCCTTGGGTGTTTCGTATGCAGATGGCCACCTCTTGCTTCATCTGACCAAAAGCTGCAGACTCTGCCCTGTTCCCTAAGCTTCCACAGACCTTGTGGCAGAATTCTAGTCATTGTTAGCTGTGGTCCTGCTTTGTGCTAAGTGCTGGGCTCTGACTCAGGTGAGTGGCTTAGGGACCTTCTCTGTCCTCCCCCAGTCTGGCCAGTTTAGGGAATTCTAGCAGTTTCAATCAGCTTCCCCTAGGCTATTGATGGAAAGCCACAGCCACATGGTATGAACTGGCGGAGTAGAGAGAAGGGCGGGAGTGGAGAGTCGGGTAGACAATTAGGGGCCGCCAATCTTCCCAGGGACAAGTGCTACCTCCATGGAGTCTCACCCACTGGGCCTAAGCAGAGGGCCAAGATGGAACAGTATGAGGAGCTGAGGACTGGAGGAAGCCAGGACTGTCTGGAATATTGAGCCTGAGCCCAGTGAGGCGAAGGATAACTAGCCATGGTGGCCATTAGGAAGGGCCGTTGACCCATTGGATTCCAGAGATGAATGGGGTACATCCTACCTGCCAGAGAAGAGCTAGAGTTAGCTAGAGCCCCAAAGACAGCCCTGCGAAGGGAGAGGTCAGAGGGAGGGGAATAAAGGATGGATACAGGGGTGGGGGATGGCTCAGTGGGTAAAGTGTGGCTGCTGCATGGGTGGACCCGAGTCTGCATCCTCAGCAGGGCATCAGGGCACCTTATCTGTAACCCTCATGCTGAGGGGGGATTGGATGGAGACTGGTGGATTCCAGGGGCTATCTCAAAGAGTAAGTTTGAAAGAGGTAGAGGAAGAAACCTGAAATCAACCCCTGGCCCTAAGGCATGCACCACGGGTCATATATGTGTACACATAGTCATACAATGTACACATGTACACACATGCAAACACATACACAGAAACACACACACACACACACACACACACACACACACACACACACACACACACATCAATTGGGGCTGACTAGGGATGCAGTGGCCCCTTTAGCATATGGCAGAAGACCTTCAAATCGGAGGCTGGCCAAGTCTCAGGAAACAAATTAAAAGCCTTCCAAGCAGGATAGAGCTGGTGCCTGGCTTTAGGACATCACTGGACCTGTTCCAGCTTCAGTTCCCTCACTTACAATCAGGATAATGACAAATGCCTCTCAGAGCAGCTACAAGGTTAGATGCAGCATAAAGCCCCCACGCTAGGGAAAACGTAATAAGAGTAAGCTAATTTTCAGCAGATTCAGGTGTGTATTTCCAAACTTGACACCTAACCTGGGATGACTTAGCTTTATTTCCTCCCAAGAGGCACCTCCTGCTTGAGTCCCCACTGGGAGGGAGGCCTCCCTAGTTGCTGCCCGCCATCTGTCGCTGGTGTTCCAATGCCGACCTGCCGCTTGGCACAGGGCTGCAGTCATAATTACCACTTCTGAATCGATTCCTCTGAGCCCTTTTGAGAAGGCTGAGGAATGCTGTGATTAAAATGATTTAAAACTGGCCTCCTCTTTCACAGCTTTTAATATTTGATAAGATTTTGGAGGGAGTAAAGGATGAGGGCAAGGCAGGAGGTCTGCAGGTTTGCAATCCCAGCTGCAGCTGGGTCTGGAATCTATGGGGACATTCCAAAAAAAAAAAAAAAAAAAAAAAAAAAAAACCGGATAGGGGAGGGAGGGAAGGAGGGAGGAAGGGAGGGAGCGGGAGGAATGGGGAGGGAAAGAGGAGGGAAGGAAGAAGGAGGGGGAAAAAGAGGGAACAGAGGAGAAAAGGGGAGGAGAGAAGGGGGGAGAGGTGGGGGGAGGATGTGGGGGGGGAGGAAACCAATGGTACATTCTTTTCTCCAAAGGAGAAAACCCCAGAAAGGAAAGGAGAGCCTTATTCTTCTAATCTGTGGGTGGACTTAAATTTCAACAATAATTAAAATTGCTATTATGGAAATAATAATAAGAAAACTATAATAGCAGTCACTTGTCAGGGAGCCAAAACTTGCCTGGCATGAGTGTTAGGAATATATCCCTTTAATTTCCCCCCCCCCACCCCCACCACACCCCATACAGCAACTGTAACAGAGAATTTGGTTTTTCTCAGCCACTAAAGAGGCTGGGTGGGGGTGGGGTGGGGTGGGGTGGGGGATGGGGAAGTGGCTTTAGTAGTGTCGTTCAGCCAGTTGCAAGGAAAGCAGAGCTAGGTGGGCTCCCCAACCCCATAGTCTCTCACACAACAGAGTAGAATATCAAAGTCTACACCAGGAACAGAGAAGCAGGGCACTCCAGAGGGCCCTCGTGCTGCCACCCACAGTGTTTATCTCAGGAGCCAGATCCTTCCCATGGATGCAAATGCCTTGCCATCTCCTTCCCCTTACAAGTCCAGGCCAGTCTTGCTCTCACCCTGCTAATTTTTTTCTTTCTACCAGTTTCTGGCATGGTTCAGGAATCTACACTCACAGAGGACAGTCTTTATGTGAATCAGAATGATCCTGGCAAAGCTACACTAGCGTTTACTAGGTGGCAGGCACTGTTAGCCCACCCCTTTCCCACGCGTTACCTCTGGTACCTTCTTCGTGTGCCTGGTCACCTGCTGAGTCTAGTACCATCACCACCATCAACTTGGCCCCTGAAGAGACTAGGACTCAGAAAGGTTGGAAGTTTGTTTTAATTTCCCCTGGGTGCTCTCTGAAATAGAAGCGATTTGGAAGCACCACAGAGCAGGGTCACAGAATGTATCTTGAAATCTGGAAGTGTCTAGGAGAGCAGAGGACAGCCCTCTCCTGCTCTGCCTCAGATTTCAGGTGCCTTATCCACCTGGGTTGGCCTGAGAAGCAGCTTTGTTCTCAGGGGCTCAGGAAGGTGCCGCAAGATCCCAAGTCACTGCTGAAGAGCTGTCTCTATCTTCCTGGTGTCACTCCAGGTTCCCTGAAGAACCTAGATGTTTCTGGGGAAGGGTGCCAGTGTGACAGCAGTTTGCTGCTCCCCACTCTGAAGGGAAGGGATATACTACAATTGGGAAGGCTCACCCAATCATGCAGAAGCTAAAAAATCCATCCTGACAACAGAAATAGAGGGAGTGTTGAGAGATGTGGCATTGCAAATCCCAATGGGATGGAAGAGAAAAATCAGCAAGTTTAGACAGAGAGAGAGAGAGAGAGAGAGAGAGAGAGAGAGAGAGAGAGAGAGAGAGAGAGAGAGGAGCAAGAAGTTGTTAGTTTATACACAGGTGCATGTCAACTCCCCTGGTCTAAGTGGTCTGTTAAACCAGCTGTGTGTCCCCAGGGAGGATGAGCTTGGGGCCACTGCAAAGTGCATGAGCCCTGGTGCCAATAGGGGATGTACTTAAGTGTCTGAATAAAGTTCTTAAATTTCAGCATGTCTTTCAACCCCCAGGAGCTCAGTAAACAAAGAGCATCTCTATTCATCATGGTGTCTGAGATATACTAGATACTACAAAACACTATTGGGTGAATGGATGGATGGATGGATGGATGGATGGATGGATGAAAGAACAAATGAGTCAATCAATAGTCTTCTGTAGCAAACTCACAATAGTGTTCTAACAGGAATAATAGCAATTTGCAAGGGTATATAAAGTGTAAGTGCTCCACCAAGGTGATCTCTATTGCTCCCATTTTAAGTATTTTGTGTGTGTGTATATGTGTGTGTATGCGAGTGCATGCATGCATGTGTGCACACATGTGTGCATGTTTGAGTGTGCATGTGCATGTATGCGCCATGCGAATGCAGGAGCCTGTGGAGGTAAGAAGAGGTGTTTGATCCCCCTGAAATGGTAATAACAGTCATGAGCCACCATGTGGGTGCTGGGAACAGAACCCAGGTCTGCAAAGCTGTAAGTGCCCTTATTTATTCTGAGTCATCTCTCCAGCCCTAAGTTTATATGAGAGGAAACTGAGATTCCAAGGGAGGCAGCCTCCTATAAAAGGTGGCACTTGTGGACTGAGGACCTCGAACTCCATAAATCTGAGTCTGTGGCCCATGCTCCACACATCAAGGCAAGTCAGATCCTGGCTGCCAGCTTCCCACTTTGCTTAGGGCAAGACTCTTCTCTGGGCCTCTGGGTTCATGGTGCTGGCATGTTAGGGCCAGCTCAGGAGCTGTGAAGTGAGCAATGGCCTCCATAGTCAGTTTGCCTGGAAGACTTATTCCTCCCTGACTGGCAATGATTGGTCAGATCCCTGGTATCCTAAGAGCACCTTCTCATCTTTTTTCTTTATTTTTCCCTCTCTGGGAGCTCTCAGCCACTACAGGTGACCATTACCCAGGGACTCTGCCCTGACCTTTAGAGGGGTTGAAGTTTTAAAAACCTGAATTCACCGTTAGCCCCTGGTAGCAAAGCACCACAAATTTATCCAAACCTCTCTGCAGAACACCATCATCTAGAGGCACATCTGCTACAGATGTTTCCCACCCGAGCTCCTCGCCTTTCTTCTGGCTCTGCCTCCACGTATCCTTTTCCATTGTATCTCTGTTTTTACCTCTTTAGGGGCAGAATTCAGATCTTGTAGGCTAAGCACAGGGCTTGTTTCTACCTTCTGAATTCCTGCCTGACTTAGCCTAGGGCCCCCTAACTTAATGATTAAGTGCTTCACATCCTTGTGATCTTTTTTCCTCCTGACTTCCCATTGGATGTTTGTTCTGACCTCTGACCTTCTCACTTCCTGTATCCCTCTTCTCAAATGTTTTTTCTTTTGTTTTTGTTGATGCTGGTTTGTTTTTGGTTTTCACTATTGCAGTCAGTTGCACCAGCCTCCCAGGTGCTAAGATTAAAGGTGTATATCACTATAGCAGCCTCTATCCATTCCTAAATCAGGGTTGCTACATAGTGACACTAGGCACTATATATATATATATATATATATATATATATATATATATATATATATATATTTCCCATTCCTGGTGGGTGACTAGCACCATCTCAGGAACCTAGGTAATAGATGTCAGTGATGAGTGATATCTTACCTATGGCAGTTAATGCATCTCCAGTTATGATCACATTGTAGGCTGCATGATGCGTGACCAGGGAAAATATCATGATCCTGTTCTTAGGGTCAAGTGGGACTCAGACACTTATGTTTTCAGATCTTCTAGTTACCAGCTACTCCCAGTCACCAAGCTACCAAGCACTGACCTGCAAGCCCAGGGTCAAATCCTTTTCTCAACATGCTGTCTTCTGTCTTTGGTACTCTGTTCCATCTTACTTCTTTCTGATCCTTTGTGGTTGTTTTTTTTTTTTTTTTTTAATCCTTCTTCTAGTTTATTATTTTAATAACCATTATAAATTTCTTATGTGCTCTGGGTGGGTCATTAATTACATGGTGCTCCATTCTCATTAAGAGTTTTGGCCCTGACAATGAGGGACCTGTTAACCTCTGCCTTGTTTTCTGCTTCAATTTAAGCCTTCCTCACAGTCCAGTCTCCAAGAGACACCAACACTGTTGTTGTTTGTATCATGGGAGTTTTCCTGAGGCATTGCAAACATGGGGCTTCAGCCCTGCATGTGGCCTGCTATTTATATGTGACCTATGGGAAGCCACTGAGCGTTTTTGGGATTCTACAGGATGCTATGTCTCCCTTCCCCTTTACAAGCTTAAGTGAAAACATACATCACTACAAACAGACTTAGAAGTGAAGGATTTCCCCTGAATTGTCCTCTTCTATGCTCCACCCATATACTCATCGCACTCTGCATTTGCTTCCTTTTCTCATTTCCTTACATATTAGGTACCATCATACTTCACTGTGCCATGTGCAGTTGGGGCAGTGGGTTTAAGTGCATTATGTACTGACGCCTGCTCTCAGGGGCAGAAATGATTTCTTTCCACTCTCCAGATGAAGACCTTGAGGTCACAAAGTCCCACCAGGAGAAAGACAAAGGGCTAGATTTTAGATTTTAATTTTCTCTACTTAAAATGCGATTGCCTTGCATATCGCATTGATCCTCACATAAAACTGACAGTCTTGAATATAATGAATGAAAGGTATTGTATGTAGCGAGACAGATCTGGCCCACAGTAGGCACTTACCAGGTATTAGTGCCTTTCCTTCCTTCCTTCCTTCCTTCCTTCCTTCCTTCCTTCCCTTCTTTTTGGAGGTGAAATAAGCACATTTTAAAGTGCTTATAAAAGAGCCATATTTGGGAAATTCTTCCCTCTTCCTAGCCACTCTCTATTGGGACCTAATTTCCTTTATGCTGAAGTAGTGTCTATCCATGAGCCTCATGAAGCACTAGAGACAGGGTTTAACAAATAGTTATTGATTCTGATCTTAGCTAAAGCAACACTGGAGGGAGCAGGTCACCTCCGCAGTGACTCTGGGGAGAGAAGGGGCTGATGCTTTGGCCCATGGCTTCTCTCAGACAAGGACATTGGTGTATCTGGAACGAGCTGTCCCCACCTCTAATACACATCCGAACGTCACTAATTGGCAGGCAGAGGCTGTGTTCTCTCTATGGGAATCAGAAGGGAGCTGAACGTGCCTTGAATGTTAATCTCTTCATCAGCCTGCACTTGGGGGCCAGAAAGAGAAAGGGAGATGGAAAAGGCTGAAGTTAATAGACATGGCACACACAGCTCTGATAGACGCCCCATTCCATGCTCCTGCTGCACATACTTGCATGCACACTGTGATCATTTCATGAGAATGTCCTAAAGTAAAATTGAAAGGGCACAGATTCAGAAGCTGGTAACTTAGAGTCCTCAAATCTATTTCTTGCCAATTCAGTCAGAAACAAATCTCCTAGCCTTCTCGGGTCCAGTTTCGTGTCTGGTTAGTGAAAATAAAACCATAAGAAATGCAACTGGTATGAATATTTGTTGAATATATTAGGAAAACCTGAACGATTTGTCCAAGGGAGGCAGCAGTGGTTATGACAATTATCTGTTCTGAAGGAGCATGAACAGATATCAAAGTGTCACAAAGCACACAGATTCTGACAAAGCATGCGCAGGTTTCTGGAGAGGCTTGGATAAGACCCGCCTCCTTTAAGAAGCAACATGACATACCAGCAGACTGATGTCCATGCCAGAGTGGGGAGTTGGGATGCTTCTTAAGAACCCAGATCTGCCAGGTGGTGGTGGCGCACGCCTTTAATCCCAGCACTCGGGAGGCAGAGGCAGGTGGATCCCTGTGAGTTCGAGGTTGGCCTGGTCTACAATGCGAGTCCAGGAGAGCCAAGGCTACACAGAGAAACACTGTCTCAAAAGACAAAAAAACAAAACAAAACAAACAAACAATAACAAAAAAAGAACCCAGATCTACAGATTCTATCTTAACAGTTGGAAGGAAGGCAGGATCCATCCAGGCACCACAGATTTTCTGAGTCTGCCACCATTCTAGATGCAACGATGGTTCAGCACCACGGTCAGCGCCACGGTTTGGTTATTTTTACTGCCAATGCTTTTCTCTGATCAAAAGGAAAACTGAATGGGGTGTCTCAGGTAGGATGTCGTTCAAATAAGTGGCTTTGGTCCAAGTTTACCCTCCCAGACATCTGGAAACACTTCAAATGCATGTGTAAGATAATCAGATGGGGGTGGGGCGCTACAATTTTTGAACACTTTCATTATACCATGTCGTATGAAGCATACTGTACCCTATTATATATACATAATTACAGAAATGTAAAATTACGTGATGAGAATTTGTTTTTAGGCAGCCTGATGGTGTCTTCCTCAATCCATAAAATCTAGAGGAAGCCTCTTTTTACACAACTAGGCCTTGGCGTCTTCTGAGTGTATACAACATAGGAAGGGAAAAGTGAAAGGGGGAGCAGGTGCTCTTTGTGTGTGTGCACAAGTGTGTGAGTGGCAGGAGCATGGCATAGGACTCTTCTGAGTGTGTCTGAATCATGAGACGTCAGAAAGAGCACACACATCCTTTTCTAAAATGTGTGCATCTGCCTTTGTTTTTCTCACAGAAGAAAGATAAAAGGAGTAGTGAGGGGCTGCAAGCATGAATTAGTGGGGAAATCTTAATGTAGCAAGTATGAGGCCCTGGGTTCATCCACAGCACAACAAACAAACAAACAAACAAACAAAAAACCAGGGAAACACAAGGTAATTTTTACCACATCTTTCATGCCAAATGACTAGTAGAAATTCTTCACTCTGATGCCTTGGGCTAGAGTGCAAGGTGTGGACCAGGACAAGACAGAGCCCTGTATTGAAGAAGATAAGGCTGAGATAAGGATGCTGAGACTTGTGCCCAGCAGGGTCTGGATACCATGCCATGTAGTTCCATTAATGGAAGTCTCTGGGAAGTAATTCTGATCAACTAAGCAATGGATTGATTCCAAGTCGGAATAGTCACAAGCCCCTCTCTACTTCCTGCTGAGCTTGTGGGGTTGGGTGGTATAAACTGTGCCCAACCAAGGTGAAGAACATCAGTATCTACCAAATCAATTGGTGAGACACTGTGCTCAGGGAGGCTTCTCATTGGGAGTGGGATAAGGACATGATCGACTGGTGGATGGAGGATGGGGGAGGCTCTGGCTTTCCTAGGCCATCCTAACAGGTCCCCTATGTGTCTGAGACTGGAAAAGCAGAGCACAAAAGGAACTAAATAGGTGTGTGTGTGTGTGTGTGTGTGTGTGTGTGTGAGAGAGAGAGAGAGAGAGAGAGAGAGAGAGAGAGAGAGAGAGGGTGCTCTTGGGGAGCAGAAGATGACTGTCTCTTTGCTGCTGTGGCTGGGATGGCTGGGAGCCTCAGAGGCTGGGGCCCTGTGTGCTCCTATAGAGCCTGAACCCCATTCTGGGAGAGCATCCCACCTGCTAGGTTTTAGCTCTCCAGCTGCAGCTTACAGCTCTGGGCTCTGGAAGATAGATTTCTTTGTACTACAATTCCAGGAAACTTGTAATGCAAATGTGCCCCTGGCTGGAAGGGCTTTTTATAAGAAAATGGAACATCCTGTGTCCAGTCATGAGACTGGTACAGGGGCCAGGAGATTGTGTACAGAGAATTGAGGTGCACAGCACTCATAGGGTACCAGGGCCTTGGGGAGGACTCTTGGGGGGAAAAAGAGACCCCTTGCAGAGAATCCTGAACCATAAGCACCGGGCAAAGGGAATTAGACCAGATAAGAGATAATTCATGTGCTTACTGGACAAACATTTGCCAAGTGACTTCCCAACCCTGGAATACCACAGTATAG
This sequence comes from Acomys russatus, assembly GCF_903995435.1. Taxonomy (NCBI): domain Eukaryota; kingdom Metazoa; phylum Chordata; class Mammalia; order Rodentia; family Muridae; genus Acomys; species Acomys russatus. Next base: position 16,457,533 of record NC_067161.1, read on the forward strand.
AACAGAGGAAGCCTTGGCCTACACAGAGCTCACGTGCTGGTTGCGGAACCTTGTGTGGTCATGTGGTGCTCGGGGACAGCTTTCACAATGGAGCTGATGTGCTCAGGACTCAGTCTGCTTAATCCCGGAGTCCACCAAGGCTCACTCCTACCTCCACAGGGCTGAGTCCCCTATCTAGAAATGCCACAGCCTCCTTTCTTCCTCAAAAATGCATATTCATGCAAGGCATGTCTCAGCCTCATTTAACTCCCCCCTAGAATGCTGGCCCTGGAAGCCGGGCTGGGCCCGCTGCTTCTCCTCTTTGCGTATACCTAGCTTAACGTTTGCCATTGATCTGCTTTTTCTGTTTTGTCTCAGGGCATTTTCATCATTTTGCAGCCTGTTTCTAGGATAATCTTGGCACACCAAGACACTTTATAAATATCTATCCACATATTGAATGCAAATGAGTAATGTGCCACTTCTGGGTTTCTGGTGTGTATTAGATATTGGGTGCACGGGTGGTACAGAGGTCAATGGAACCTGAGAAAACCTCCAGTCTAATTGGGAATGATCACCCCAGACATAGCACTCATGAGAGTGAGTGCATTTTGCCCTCCCACCCACCATGGGGATATTTAATTTTCATTATAGGATGCTGAAAGGAGGAGCCCTTAGGAGGTAATTAAGGCTCTGCCTTTAGCAGCTTATTCATTTTTATGTGACTAGTAGATATTAATGATTAACAGGGTTACTTCAAGAGGTGGTTTAGTGTAAAAGCCAGTTGTACCAGGTCTCTCTCATAACCTCTGTCTTTCACCATGTGCCTTAGTTAGGATTATCATTGCTTTGATGAAAAACCATGACCAAAAGCAACTTTGGGAGAAAAATATTTATTTGGCTTATACTTCCATATCACTCACTGTCCATCATCAAATGAAGACAGGACAGGAACTCAAACAGGTAGGAACCTGGAGGCCGGAGATGATGCAGAGGCCATGGAGGGATGCTGTGTACTGGCTTGGTCCTCATGGTTTGCTCAGCCTGCTTTCTTATAGAACCAAGAACCACCAACTCATGGGATAGCTCCACCCACAATGGGCTGGACCCTCCCCCATCAATCACTGATTAAGAAAGTGCCCTACAGGCTTATCTATAGCCCATTCTTATGGAGGCATTTCTTCAATTGAGGTTCTCTCCTCTCAGATGACTCCAGCATGTGCCAAGTTGACTTAAAACTAGCCAGCACACCATTTAGGACCTTGGGTTACTGTGGGACTATGTTAACAAGAAGGTGATTACCAAATACAGACCTTCAACCTTGGACCCAACCATAAGCCAAAGCAAGCCTTTCCTCTCTGTGGCTTAACCACTCTGCTGTATTGTATCCCTGGCAACAGGGAATGAACTGGGACAGTCCAGGCTGTGGAAAGGGAGGTTGAAGCCTCTGCTGCCTTTAAATTCATTTCCATGGGCTCCAGCCAGCCCCTTTCCCCTTAGTGGTCATGGCTACTGACAGTAAGTACACTACTGTTCTCTTTGTTATGATCAACTATGAACTTATAGAAGGAAAGAGTTTTGAAGGGACCAGGGCTTGAGGTTACAACCTATCACAAAGGGAGTGTGAAATAGCTAGTCACAATTCTGTCCTCAGGGCACAGAGATGGATCTACGAATATTCTCCTTACCCAGTCCAGGACCGCTGCCCACAGATCTGTGCTCCCCACATCCTGGATGTGTTTCCTCAGTTAAACCTCTCTGGAAACACAGACACACCTGGAAGTGTGTTGTCAGGGTGATTTTAAACACCACAGGGAGTTAAGTGCATAAATGAGCCTTAGCCAAAGCTCTGACGGGCAGCTCCAGCTAGCTCCCCACACTCCCCTGCTCTTGCCTAGTGGTGCTGTTTAGTTCTTGTGTGGAGTCTCACAACACCTCAGCCATCTCAGACTTTTCCCATTTCCGTTGTCACAATCACTGTGGGTATTGTGTCATCTGCTTGCCAAAAGCCCCCAGTAGGGCTGGTGAGGCAGGCAGAGGACAATACTCATGTAAGAATCTAGGGGCCAACCAAGCAGAACGGGGACTTTTTAATTGACATTTAAATGTCAACATGCCACATTAAATGTTATGGGTGTTTCATCTCAGCCCTTGAGGAGCATAAACACGTCTCCCACTCCTTAATCACTGCCCACGTTCATTACAGATGCCCTTTCTGAGTGGAAACAAACCCACTGCAGGGCTGTACCCCAGCTAGGAGGCTGGGTCCTACTATAGGGTGGATGTATGTCCATCTCACTCAGGGCTTTGTCCTAGCCACTGGGCTCCAGAAAGGAGAAGGGTGGATAACTAGAAAGGAAGATTTAGGGAAGGAAGAGGCAGGAGAAAGAATGAGAGGAAGAGAAAAGGAAGAGGTGGATTAAGGCAGAAAAGAAGAAGTCCACAAAGCCACAACCAGAGAGGTAGAGAGGGTCTGGGGACTGGGATGTAGGCGAGAGAGCTCAAGACAGCAGACACACAGGAGGAGAAGGGCAGGAGGAGACAGAAGATGAACATCCTTTACAGATTACTGCTTTCAAGTAACTGCCCATATCTGCTCCCCCTCCCTCATCCTTATGTGACACTGGGTAGCCTCACCCAGGGTGCTTACATTCCACTAGCAAGTTCTGGGGCAATGCACACCTTGTTGGGCTAGCCTGTGGTGAATGGACAGAGAATTCTCTTGTGTTTACTGGAAGCCTGGAAGCTGAGAAAAGGACCAGAGAGATAGGCTGGTGTGAAGAGCTCTGTCCACAAAGCAAAGCGCGTTGTGTCCCCGAAGAGGCAATGCTTAAACTGAGGGAGAAATTTTGGGGTCAGACTTGGAAGGAGGCCAAGGGCGGGACAGAACCAGCTGCAGGTGTAGAGAAGGCACAAAACTGTTAGGTTTAAGAAATTAGAGTGTATTTATAAATAATTTCAATGCTAGAATTTGGGAAGGAACCAACACTGAAAGGCATCTATCTCTGAATGCCATTATTCCTTGGATAAGAACGACAGAAACAGTAGCTTAGAAGTAAAGAAGTGGAATTCTGGAATGGAACCATTTTTTCCCATACCGCTATCAGGTTTACAGAAGGAGTTTATATGGAAAGAGGGAAAGTAACTCGGTCTAGAGGGAAGGTAGATGCTACCTTGAGAGGCACTGCTTAAACCTGGCCTGTGAAGAATCTTCTCAGAGATGGGTTCTATCTAGGATTCTGGAAACACAGTGCTGCCCAGGGCAGATGTAACTAGGAAAAACTGAGTCAATCCCGTCCAAATATATGAAAATAGGGAGCCTTTTTCTTCCTTCCCTTCCTTCCTTCCTCCCTCCCTCTTTCCTCCCTCCCTCCCTCCCTCCCTTCCTTCCTTTCCTCCCTCCCTCCCTTCCTTTCTTTCTTCCTGAGTGTGGTGCATGCATGTGATTGTGTATGTGGACAGGCTCACTCTTCCTCCAGGCTGCTTGGCCAGCAAGCTCTCTGAATTCACCTGTCTTCATCCCTGCACCATGTGCTGATGTTCGTTACAGCGTGTATAGCTAGGCTGGCTTTTTACACGGGGGCTGGGGATTTGAACTCAGTGCTCTTACCCGCTGAGCCATCTCCTCAATCTAAGATAATTTTCTTTAAACCTAGTATTTTGTAGATAGAAAAGCTCAAGCCTGGGAGAGATGGGAAGTCATTCAGGACCTCAGGTCCTAGGAGCCGATGAGGTACAGCTTTTATGTCAATCTACATTTCCTGAGCTTTAAGCAACTTTTAGGTTTATAAACATTTTTGCTTTATTTTATTAGAGTTGCATGTCATGGCTGATGCCCTCGGGGATCTCTGTTTGTACTTTTCCAGCTCATTAAAACATAACCATAGGCTGGGGACCATTTGGGCTTCAGCACCCTGAGTCAGCACACAGATGCCTCTTCTTAAAGATGTGCAGGTGGGCTGGATAGAAGCTCTGCCATTCCCAGACGGCCCCAGGGGCTGTGGGATGCTGGATGCAGCTTCCTTCACAGCCCTGAAGGATTACTTTGAGTTCTCTAGGTCTTGGACGGAGTTGGCGTTGCTTTGCCTACTTGCATCCCATCCTTTTTTTATGGGTGGTTCTGGTGATGTACCTGCCCAGTGCTGAGGCAGGAAGGAATTGCTTCCAGGAACCCTGAACCACCATCCCGCCTTTACTGGCAAGAAAAGTTTTGATAATAAGAACCTAACCACTGAGCTCATCTGCATCATCATAGCCACCTGGGGTGTGCTGCAGCTACTCTGTAGAAATGCCTAGAAGGAAGGTGGCTGGATAAGTCACTCTGCTAGCGAGGGGTAGAGTTGAAGCCCCATACTCAAGTCTCTCTAACTTGAAGAAGTCCTTCCTCCCCGCTGTGTCAGGAAGTCTGCAACCTTTCTAGAGGACCTGGGTCTGAGTGCGGAGGCATAGGGGCAGCCGCTGTAAAATCTATAAAAGCTAACCATCTTCTGAGGCCCAGCCACACGCAAGGTTGGCGCTAAACACTGTCTCCGTGAAGAGATCACCTCAGGGCTTTTGCACAAGTTTCCCTTTCTCTGTTCCCACCGATGCTTACATATGTCCTCAAAAAGGTTGCACAATGTCACCATCCTCATCGATTCTGAGGAATAACTGGGACCCACACCCTGTCTCCGAGAAGATGGGGCCCTTGTTGCTCTTACTCATTGCTGTGCACGGAACCCACAGTTCAAGTCTCAGCACATAGCAGGTGTTAGATCCTAACCAGCCACTGCTCACATCCTTATCTGCGGGTGTGTCTCCCCCATCCTTGTAGCTGATTCTGCCCACAGGCTACAGGAAGGTCCCTTCCTTTCCCTCTGCCTCCAGGATCAGAGACAGACAGCCCAGTAGTGACGAAGAACTGAAGCGCTTTTCTGTTCGTCTTGCCATTTTATTTGAAACACGAAGTTTTACTGTGTAGACCTCAGCTTACAGTGATCCTCCTGTCACCCAAGTGTTGGGATTATAGGTGCGAGCCACCACTCCCTGCGGTGTGCTACTTCTTTAACACTAAGTTTAGTGGAGGGGTTTGAAGCAGGAAGTGGAAGAAGCCTCGTGGACCTTTCACAAGGATCTGAAGGAGCAGTTCAGACACTCGGGGATAAGAACTGCCGGGTGCCTTGGGAAGAGGACTGTGAGTTCCTCGTCTATTGTATGGCACAGAACCTTCCTGCTTCCTCTGAAGCCTATGGACCTTCAGTCAGCCATGTGAGCCTGAACCCTCCCTAGGTCCCCACCATGCTGCTGTTTGTCTGTCTGCTTATGGCATCAATAACTCTTCTGTATAAGTCTCTTACCCCAAAGGACAACCCACCTCCTGTCCCTCTTGAACCTCAAACCTGAAACCCTTCAACAGGCAGTTTAGTCAATGCTCACAGCATGAGGCACAGGAAGGATGCCAGCAGGAGTCAGAAAGGAACTGAGAAGAGAGAAAAGGCCACTTCTGCTCCAGCTAACCTCACAGTGAACAGATCTGCAGAAAAAAAAAAAATGTTTGACTGGAGTCTATCTCCTTGAACAACAGCTAAGATGCCTGAACATTTCCTGAGATCCTGGACGGATTGCTGGACCGGCCTGATTTTTTACAACAGGGAAGAAAGGCCCCAGGATCCATATCTACCTGGATCCACATCTACTAGTCACACAGCCAGCTGAGCTGCCTGGAGCTGCTTCTAGCCTTTGCTGCCAAACGGTAGGACCTGCTGTTTCTCATGGGAGTTGAGAGGACCTGTTCTAGGACAGACAGACAACATTGAAAACTGCGGGTGAACATTTGAATAGAAAATATCAGCAGCTAGAATCTGGGTCCAAAACTAGGAAGAGTATTTTGCAGTTCCCTGTGAGGTGGGGATCCAGAAATACTTTAGAAACTGAGGGAGGAGCCACCAATAAGCATGCCTGCATTTCCTAACTATAGAAAAGATTTCAGGGAAAAAAAAAAAAAAAAAAAAAACCCAAACCAAACTGAAACCAAAAAACAAACAAACAAACAAAAAAACCCAACCCACCCAAGACTTCATTCACAAGCTGTGTCTTCCACAGATGGGGCTAAGTGGAGACAGATGAAGACATGATTCATACTGCCAGACTGGAAAGCTGGCTAGGGCTGGATGTCTGCCACACCCCTCTGTCATGGTCCAGCACTGCTAGCTTAGTCCCATCCCTCTGTCCCTGCTTATGCAGAGGAAATGACATCTAGGTGGTACAGGGCCTGTGCACCTGAGTAGGTCGAGGTTAACCACGCAACAGGTATCTCAAATCTTCTGGAAATATGGAGTTGAGGACACAAGTGGTGCAGACAACTTTGGATGATGGTTTAGACCAGTGTGGTACTCTCAACCTGTAGGTTGTGATCCCTTTGTGGATGGAATGGCCCTTTCACAGGGGTCACCTAAGACTATCTTCATATCAGATATTTACATTATGATTTTAAAAAGTAGCAGAATTACAGTTATAAAATAGCAAACACAATAATTTTATGTGTGGGGGGGGGGGAGTCACCACAACATGAGGAACTGTATTAAAGCATTAGGAAGGTTGAGAAGCACTGCTTTAGAAAGTGTTATGCCCACCTGTTTTGAGACTCCCATGTTTGATGCTTGGCCTGGGGTACATGGTCTGGTGAAGTTTACTTCACTCTCCTATCAAACAGGAATAATATGGCCTACTTCACAGGCTCTTGAATGTTGTGCATGCTGATATGCTCTGTGTGCACTACACTGTGTTTGATGTGTATTCAATAGTCAAGGTATGTCTATTGGCCAGGTGGGTTGTGTCTACACCATCTTTGCATCACGGCGGGCCAGGAAGCTGCCCAGAAGGGACCTTGTAACCAGGATGAGCTGGAGCTGGGATCCCTGCCATGCATTATCCTCACCAGCTGTTTCCTCACATGGCCTGAATCTCTGGGTTCCTGTAGGATGATGGGACAGTCTCTGACCCGACATACTTCACAATGCTCCAGCTCTGCCTTGGCTGTCTAGGACTTGCAGACATACTCCCTCAAGGAGGTGCTGTTAGAGGCACAGGAGGCCTGTGACAGAGGAGGACAGCCTTGCCACACTCACATTGATGGCACAGCATAGCGAGAGGTACTTGCTCCGATATGGCTAAAACTTTCCAGAATCCACTAAAGATTCTGGGACAGAGGGAGAGGCAGCATGTGGCCTTCTTGGAAAACTATGCTATGCAGTAAAGACAACAGAAGCTGCAGAGCCAGTTGGCTCTTGGTTAAGAATCTCAAAACCACCTCAAATGACCCCGTGGCTTATTCTACCAATGCCTTGATTTCCCTACTTATAACATAGGATGATAATGCCAGCCTGGTGGTTATTGAGAAGGTTAAGTCCAATGCTCAGCAGGCATACAGCAGGTGCTGAATATACGTTGGCTCTTGGAGGAAAAAGAACAGTCTTAGGAGTTGAAGGAACCAGCCATTCTGCCAGGAGGCTGCTTGGCTCAGGTACTGAAATGAGGAGCAAGGATGCTGCTGGTCAGCAGGCAAGGCACCTGTACATCCGGTGAAGTCCTGTGTGGGGGCTCAGTCCCAAGGAGCGCAAGCCGCTTATAAGTAGAGCGACAAGGAACCCAAGGATTCTTGCTTGCAGAAGGTGGTGCCAGGAAGGAAAGTGATTCTGCCTCTGCCTTCCTGCCAGTGCTGAGGGATAATTACAGGGCTTGTCAAAATAAGTCGTGGAGATGGAGCCTGCTCCTCGCCAGCCAGCCAGCCGGCTTCTCAGATCCCCCCGGGAATCCCTGCTTTAATTAAATACCTGGTGCAAATTCAGGCTCAGTGCTGGGTGTGGGCAACATGCCTGGATTAAAAGTCCATCCTGAGCAGCCTTGAGCATCAGCTCTGTGGGCGTGGGGTGGAGGAAGGGCTGGGGTAAAAGGAGAGGGAAGAGGAGAGAGGGAGGGAGAAAAATGATAAACACGGGTAAGAAACAAACAGAGTCAAATGAGGCTCTGTCTGGAGCAGAAGGAATTAAGCAGGACATAAAAAGAATTTCCCAACTGGGAAGCCTGCCTGCAAAGAAATTTTCTGTCTTGATTAAGAAAAACCAAACTCACATCCTTGTCATGGGTGGTAAATCTCCACAGGGGGTAAGGAAGCTGGGCCTGGCAGCCGGGCCTGGGAGTTGATGCTTGAGAGCCCTTCTCTCTTTCACGCCCTGTCCACCCTCAGGACTCTCTCTCTTCATTGCACTAGTCCAGCTTTGTATACAAGACACGTCCTTTAATCCCCTTATAGGACGGCAAGTCTGGCTGCAACATTAGACAAGACTTAACTGAAATCCTGAGGTGACAGCCACAAAACACACAGTGAGCGCATCTCCAATCCAGATAAGCTGGTATACAAAATGCAATTTCCTTTTTGGAGGCTCCTGGGACCATCGTATCCTTCCTAGGTTTTTTTTCAGTTTCCCAGCCGAGGGCCAGTACCAGCCCTACCTCCCACCCCCTTTCTTACTCATTCTAGCTAGACGGATGGTCTCAAACTACTGGCCCATAGGCTTGTCCCGTGTTCTAGATATATTTTGCTGCGGACATAAAAACCTTAAAAACAAAAACAAAACCAAAAAACCTTGAATGATGTCTGCATATCCAGGTGTTCATGAACGGTCAGAGGACCTGGCCTCATCAGGTGACATTTCTACAGGTGTGATTGGTGGAGCCACTCTCTTTAGCCAACACATGCTCTTGTTAAAATCTGACATTGTCCCGCAGGTCCAGACATTAGAATGTGATGACAAGGCCCATGGCACTGCCCTCCTGTACTGAAGTAGGTGTTGGATCTGCCAGACCATCTCATAGACAAGTCACCTTATGCTCCTTCACCCACCTGGCCAAGTGTTCCCTTGATAAGCACCAAGAGGATGTCTTTTGTATCACATTAACCAAGACAGACTTCCTGGGCCCATCCCTTCCCCACAGGCTTCCTTACTCATAACTGAGAATGGCTGATTACCCCATCCTCCGGGGAGGTGTGTGGTACCCTCGAATACCCTACAATGAAATCCATGCCATGGAACAGTGAACTCGTCTGCACCACCATGCTCCTGGAAGACACAGATAGTTCTAGCTTGCCAGCCCATGGGCAGTAGAGGGACAGACTATGAAGCAATGTGTAAAACAATAGCCCTCCTAGACTAGCCTGGGCTTAAACCCTGGTTCACCGTGACCTAGGACAAGTGGCCCAGCTGCTCTGGGCCTCCGTGATAGTTCCCACTGTATAAAGAGCACTGATATCTGCGAACATGAGTGAGCATAGTAAGCATTCCAGCTGAGGATGCGATTAGTAAGTCAGTGTGAAGCGGAGATGTGCAGCCTCTGTGCTGGGCACAGAGCATAGGATTTGTAGGGACCCTTCTCTGTTCAGGATTTGGTGAGGCAACTAAACTTCCTCCCCTCCCCTCTAGGCTGACCATCTCGTGCTGAAGCATTTGGCCTCTGCATACCCTTGGAAGGAATCCCCGGCATACCAAGCAACCCAGATCTGAGGATGACATCATTCCTGGGAGCCCTCCAAGACCAGCTGGGCTGAGTATCCCGAGTCAGAACGCTGGTCCTGTTGCTGGCCAGCATCGCCCCAACTTGCACAGCTCCTGATGCCATGCTCGAGCATCTCAGGCCCTGCTGTCTCTTCCGACACCACTGAGCTGTGAAAAGCAGCAATCAGAGCTTGTCATCAATGCTCGGCATCTTCTACCAGGTTCCCTCTGCACTTGGGAATCCCACTCCACTCCCACCCCCTCAGCTCCAGAAGGCCTCAAAGGAGCGGATTCTTCTGATAACTCATCCTTTATTTTCTGTGTTTCAACCACTGCTGGACCTTCCTTTCTCTTCTGCCTGCCCAGCCTAGAGAAACTTTATCCTCTCCCGGATGTGCTTCATTCCTGGTCTTTCCTGTTACAGAACCCTGAATACAAAGGCCACCTCCTCTGAGAGTCCGCCAGGATCTCCACATTCAAAGCAGCCCCTTGCTCTGCCTCCTTTGTGACCTCTGATTTTACTTCTGTTGCATGGCCTGTCATTGCCTAGAACCATATGACTGATTCATTTACTTAGCAAGCTTTCTCTCCCCCAATTATTACTGTGGTAGAATATTAATTCCATGGAAACAAGAGCTTAATTTCAATCTGTATCCCAGCTGCCAGCACAGTGCCTGGCACACAGCAAACCCTCGATAAATATTTTAGGAATCAATATGTGAATTAATGGATTCATTTCTTTCAGACGCCAAGAGCTGCAGCCTGGCCCCACCCAGGCCTGATGCCGCTCAGGGACTTCTTTTGACAAATGGTTCTAATTTTACTAACTCCCTAAAGGCAGAGAAAAGGCAGCATCCTTCCTCAGTATAGCGGAGAGGCCTGCGCCACTCTCCCGCTCATCATGACTGTCGTGAGCACATGCACATGCTCACATACAACTCCCTTTTCAAGCAGGAGAGAGTGTGTGGATGAAGGAAAAGACAGTTGAGTCTTACCTTAGGCTCTGCGGGATGCCAGAGCTGATGAACTGAGTCCTGGCCTGAGAATGCTGGGAGATGAAGGGCAAAGCTGATGCTGCCTCAAAAGTCACCTGATTGTCACTTTAGAGGGAGAGGGAAGGATGTTTGCCCTGTGTATTTGCAATGCTTACCCAAGCATCTGTGGTCTCTACTGTGGAAGGGATTAGGAACAAACTAAGTAGGATGTCCACTCCAGCAGTACCTCCCAATGTAGACACAGATAACATGATCTTGAGTGTGGGGAAGTACATACAGAAAGGCGCAGAAAGCATTGTAGAAGCCTAGGCAGAAGTCAGGCATGGTGGTGCATACCTTTAATCCCAGCACTCAGGAGGCAGAGGCAGGCAGATCGATATGAGTTCGAGACCAGCCTGGTCTGCAAAGTGTATCTAGGACAGTCAAGGCTATACAGAGAAACCCTGTCTCAAAAAGAAAAATGAAGAAGAAGAAGAAGAAGAAGAAGAAGAAGAAGAAGAAGAAGAAGAAGAAGAAAAAGAAGAAGAAGAAGAAGAAGAAGCCTAGGTAGGACCTACATGAGTGAACCCTACATAGTGGACCCACAAGCCATTATAGAGAAGAAACTAGTCAAATCCTCAGAGAGGCTCAGACAAGTGAGCCCTATAGGATAAGTATACATACATTTTATTAAAAGACAACAGAAGAAAAGGTAAGGAGGAAAAGTGGGGGAAAGAAAGCATGATAGACTATTATCACCATCACCACCAATCCCATTGCCATCACCATCATTATTGTGATCATCACCACCATCATGATCACCATCTTCAATATTATCACCACCATCATGATCACCATCTTCAATATTGTCACCACCATCATGATCACCATCTTCAACATCATCACCACCATTATGATCACCATCATCACCACCATCATTATCACCATCTTCAACATCATCACCACCATCATTATCACCATCTTCAACATCATCACCACCATCATGATCATCATCTTCAGCATCACCACTATCATCATGGTCACCATTTTCAACATCATCACCACCATTATGATCACCATCATCACCACCATCATGATCACCATCTTCAACAGCATCACCACCATCATGATCACCATCTTCAGCATCATCACCACCATCATGATCACCATCTTCAGCATCATCACCACCATCATGATCACCATCTTCAGCATCATCACCACCATCATGATCACCATCTTCAACAGCATCACCACCATCATGATCACCATCTTCAACATCATCACTACCATCATGATCCCCATGTTCAGCATCATTACCGCCATCACGATCATCATCACCTTCTTCAACATCACCACCATTATGATCACATCATCACTTACACATCATTCCAGATAACACTTGGACCATGTCAGACACTGTTACATGGAGAGTGTTTGAAGAAGAATCTTCAGATCCATAAAGATTCTGTAAGCCTTAAAATCTACCTATTTGCTTATGTTCTATTGCTATAAAGAAATACCATGGCCAAGGCAACTTAAACTACAAATCAGTTAGTTGGGAGCTTGCTTATAGTTTCAGACGGTTAGCCCATGGTCATCATGGCAGGGAGCATGGCAACGGGCAGGTATGGTGCTGGAGCAGTAGCTAAGAGCTCACATCTGATCCACAAGATGGAAGTGGAAAGAGTGAGGCTGGGCCCAGCACTTGCTTTTGAAAGCTCAAAGCCTACCCCTAGTAATACACCTTCTCCAACAAGGCCACGCCTCCTTATTCTTCTCAGACACTTCCACTAACTGAGGACCAAGCATTCAAATAAATGAGCTAATGAGGACCTCTCAGTCCATCCACGAGAGCTTACCTAAAATATTTCTTAGATTGCCTTTCCTAGAGAAACTCCCTCTCTCTTCTTCTTATAACCCAAGGTGCTTCTGCTGAGTCTTCCTTATGATTCTTGAGAATGGCACACTTACATCAATACATTTCCCCCAAGAGACATAGTAACCAAAACCTTGAGGAGACGCTGGGTTCTAACCACTTCCTAGTGCCTGCCATGAAAGCCTAGTGCTCCTAAAGTCTCAACGAGACAGGCATCACATCTACCTTCCATCTCAGTACACCCACAGTTAGGCACATACCGAGCTTTCCGCAGAGATTTGCTGAATAAATGATACTTTAGCTATCAAGCACTTTTAGATGGTCACTGATAATAAACACAACAGTGGATTATCACTGTTTTGAGGTCTCATGTCTCCATGGTCGCAGATGGTTTGGAGACACCATGTTGGATGGAGGTAAATAGCCTCTCTCTCTTTGCATATTTCCTCTGAGCCCTCGACGGGTAGCATACTTTGTGAAGTCCTCATCTTCCAAGAGCAGTTTCAAGACAATAACATATTAAAGCATTGAAGAATCTTTTCATAGCCCAGGGCTTTTAAGTCCCCTTTCATGAATGCTACAGTTAAATTGAATGTTCAGTGATTCTGTCTACAGGAGACAGGGTGTCTTTTCCTCCTCAGAACCAGGAGTGGAATCCAAGGCCTCATAGTTGCTAGGCAAGCTTTCTCCCACTGAGCTGCACCCCAGCCTTTCAATTTTTTCTTTTATTGGAGATAAGGTCTCATTAAGCTGCCAGGCTGCCCTTGAATTTGCTGCACAATCCAGGCAGGCTCTAAATCAGTGATCCTTCGGCATCAGCCTTCTGATTAGCTGGGATTACAGGCCCAGGTTACCAGGCCTGGCTCTTAAGTGTATTCTTACTGTAGTTAAGAGGTAGATAATGATTTTATCAACTGGTTCACAAATAGTTCATTAGAAGTTTTCTCTGAACGTTATCATGGTCTAATGCAAGGTCTAAAAGCAGCTCACTGAAAAAAGAACCAAGGGGTCCATTCTTTGAAATGCGTGCAAAAGTTTAGATGAACCAGGCTTTTAAGGCCCAAGTGAGATTTCTTTTCATTAGAGTGAATAGAGCTGACAGTGACAGGATTTCTGGCGCTAGCAGAATTGGAATGATGACAGAAGGGCCCATTCCCAGAAGCGTGAGTCCCCTGTGCACTGCTTGCTTCTCCAGCCCCAGCCGCTATGCTAGAAGCACCAGCATCAGGTTTCCCCTCTGGAGGTACAAGGCCCATCAGTGTCTCTGAAAAATGGAGTTCATGAAGGAGACACCACTGCCTGGACATAGTTACCAAGGATTACTGACGCACTCACAGATCACCTCTAGTCCTGCCTGAGATGATACTTGCTCGGGAACCTGGAGGTGGCAGCCATGCCCTACCACGTAGGTAGATTCCCCTTACCTTGATCCACATAGACATCAGTGTGCTAGATCTTTATGCTAAAGGTGAATGACAAATTAGACCTTCAGGATGAAGATGAAAGAGATGTGAACTATCACAGAAAACATGCTGGCCCTGACTTTGATTCTATAACATCCTGGAGAAACAAAAATTCTCTAAAGAGATGCTTATGCCGTCCCCCCAACCTCCTTTGGCAATCAGACCATTGAAATAGTGGTTCCCAAGAAACCGGAATTTCTCCCCAGGAATATCATTCTGGAAGTAGAAGGAGACAGCTGAAGACCATCCAGAGTCGGATCACATTTTTCCAGGTTTCACACAGTGCCGACAACTTAACAGACTACCTACCGTGTAGGGAGAGACTGAAGCAGAGACGGAGCTGTATCTATGATGGTGAGACCACATCTGGACGCGGACTGCTAAGTTGTGCGTACTTATGGCCTCCTACTTGAAGACAAACCTCATGTCAGGATCCCGGAAAGTGGCCAGGGAGAGGGACTCACTCTTCATCTCTCTTCCTACACTGAACAAATCTCCCTTTTCTGCTTTTTATCACCAGTTTGTCTCTTTATTTGGCTCACTAAGGATGGACATACAGGCCTGGTTCTTTAGAACCACCAGGGCCCAGGCGCTGATCCTGAAATGCCTAGAAATAAAGGAGGTGGGAAAGGGAGGGGATTTGTGTCCCCTGAGAATTTATAACTAGGAGCAAGCACTCACTCGGGTTTGTTCTCTGAGGAATCAAAAGTGGAAAAGAATTGGAAATGAATTTGAGTTGGTAGCTCAGATGACTGAAAAAAATTATAGTCTTTTTACTCTGCCACCATGCCGTTTGGGTGACATAGGTGACAGAGCAATTCTGTTATAACTAAGGGGTAACTTTACAAAGAATAAGTGAGCGATGGGTAAACTGTCCAGAAAGCAGGCTGGAGAGGCAGAGAGACAAACACAACTGATAAGGCACCATGGAGGCAGAGTGTGAAGCCTAACGCTCTGCCAGGCTTACAGTTGCCCAGGCAGCACACAACACAGCTCTGAAGGCCCAGGAAGCCCCACAGACTGGGACAGAGAAGAACTTGAAACTAGCTCAGATAAACAATGGTTAGGCTACCATTCTAGAAGATGTAGCTTAGTCAAGAGGAAAATGAACCCAGAGAGGAGGTTTTCAATTCAGAAAACAAACGCGCGATTAATGAGCGCGTAGATGTAACCTGAGCTCACGGCAGAAGTTAATGATACTGGAATTCAACTTGCCGAGTTAAAAATAAGATAAGGTATTGAGTTCACAAGCGATTCAGTAGGCGGTGGTTGGCCAACTCCCCAACAATGGACGCGGTAAGTAAAATAAAAAGACAATTTGTAAGAATAGCAGTTGGGGGTGGGGCACATGGAAGGACTGACCCAATGGCCACAGCGGCAGATGTATCCTCTTAAGAATTCTGAGGCAGGCGGATCGCTGTGAGTTCGAGGCCAGCCTGGTCTGCAAAGTGAGTCCAGCAGGACAGCCAAGGCTACACAGAGAAATCCTGTCTCGAAAGAACCAGAAAAGAATTCTGATTGCTAGAAAAATATTCCACTCGAGGTGTTTTCTGAATGCTGATGCTGGCTGGGGCAGAGGTTGCCTAGCAGAGCATGAGTAGAGGAGCTTCTGATAGCTGTGCAGGGCTGGCAAGATGGCCTGGAATTCAACTAGGGAGTCAAAGCATAGAGGGCCAAGCAATGGTGGTTGGAACCCACATGCCAGAGCTGGGCACTGAGACCAAACGGGTGGCTGAGAAGCTGAAGAGGGTGATTGGAATGCTCTTTTCTGACTTCATGGGATGGAACCTCGGCAGACCAATGTACTTGCATGTTTGTCCCTTAAGGCATTTGACAGACCTTGAAGGAATCAAAGCTTACCGTGTCACAAGGCCACACTGTTGTTTGGAACCTGGACGCTCCCCAGCAGCCTCTGTTGGTTCCAAGCCTGGCACTGGTGGGAGGTAGCGGGGCTTTTAGTTAGTGGAGCAAGTGAGGGGCTTAAAGATCACTGGGGGTGGATCCTCGCCCATTCAGCCTTTCTTCCTTAGCTCCCTGACTCTTGATACAATTTTGTTCCACCACAAGCTCTTGCCATATGTGAGGCTTCATTACAGCCCCCAAACAAAAGGGCCAATCCAGCACACCCTGGAACATCCAAAACGGAGTCATGGTAAACCCTAGCTGTTATAGCTTAATTATCTCGAGTCTTTCATTATTGAGATGAAAGGCTGACTGGCACAGGGCAGAACCGCACCTTCTTCTGTCTTGTTAGACTGAGAAAGCAGATTAGCCAGGCTTTCTGTGAAAAGTCCCGAAGAGCCACGAACCAGAAGGGTCTGTCTCTCTAAAACCACGGCCCAAACCCTTTGCAGTCTAGTCGGCAGTAATTGGCCTTCCACTTGCGTTACTAGCAGAGGAAAGGCCGAGATCCCCTGGAGGATTAGCAGAGCGGGCCATGAAGTTCACGAGATCTAGCTTGCTGCCGCCAATTCCTGGGCCTCAAACAAGCACGAAGGGGGAGAGAAGAGGAAGAAAACAGTAAAGCAGACACACAGATAATTCCCAAATTGTAATCACTGGAGAAGGACTTCAAGGGCATCAAAGAGATAGAAGACGAGAGACCAAGTGAATGAAAATAGAGCGTTCTGCTCACTGCCAGCAGTTACTCGCAATCAGGGGGAAAGTACAAACTTATTGGACGGGTTTAAGAGCTAACTGGACTCAGCAGATCATCCATGATTTTAGAGTCTGAGCAACAGACAGCAAACTATACGAGAGAGGAAAGAGCAGGGGATTCTACAATGAATAGTGTGAGCATCGTGTGGGATACAGCAAGGGAGCGATGTGCTGAGGGCTGTTGTCCTCCGAGCAAGCCAGGCACAAGTGACTTTGGAAAAATCGCAGGCAGGAGTTTCAGAGCTAATAAAAGACACCAACCTACCAATTTGGAACCTAGTGAACTCCTCCCAAGGATAAGCAGGAGGAAAAACCACCCACTAAACTCTCCCCAGCCAAAATGTCCAAAGCCAAAGCCAAAGAATAATTTTAAAAAGTCATACAGAGAAAAGACACAGTATTTCAAAGAGGGACCAAGGCCATTATCTGACCTTCCAAGCTTGGATGGAATCTAGAAAGCAGTCTAAAAGCAGTCTAAATGGAAAGAAATGCCTCCCCTCCAGTATTACTTAAAATATAGATCTAATTGATAACTTTACCCTTCTCTGAAATGATAAGCAGCTTTTGGACTGTAATTACCTCCTTCCTGATACACAGACTATTTATTATTTGTCCTACAAATAATATTAGAAGCACTAGAATAATGCAAATAATATTAGAATAAACAAATAATGGAAATATTCGACAAAATAAGTTTCAGACAATGAAAGCTGAAAACTAAGAAAAACAAGTTGGTGGAGAGTCTCTATGATGAGCCAGAAAGAAGGATTCCAGGCAGAGTAGAAGACTACATGAAGGGGTGGGGGTGGGGACATCACAAGGTAAACATCTGAGATAATGTAAAAGAATACTGACTATTCAAAACAACAATGCTAGTGACTTACACTAGAGATTCACAGCAGAGGCTAAATGTTTAACTGTAGCACAGAAATAAAAAGGGTAACACTGACATTCATCTGTTGGCGGTTCTTGCATTGTTTGGGAGGTAGTTAAGGATGCTAGCTTAGTAATGAACTACATTCATCACTTAGGTGCTGAGGCAGGGGGATCATGGTTTTCATGCCAGGCTGAATCATGTTAAGACTGTGGCTCAAATTTTTAAAGAAGACTGTAATGAGCTAAAGGCATACATTCCAATGTCTAGGCTCACCCCTGAAAATAGCTCGTATGGGGAAAATAATAATTAAATGTTTGCTTAAGTAAATTCAAAGATATGAAAGAAGAGACAGTGGGAGGAAAGGTAGCACAAATAGAAAACAAATGGCAAGTGGTGGCTTGCCTATATGTTCAAGGCTCTGGGTTCGATTCCCAGTACCGCAAAAGATTTCCCTTGCCACTCAATTGTTGCTGGAGTGTAGCATCACGGTATGGCAGGTGCAAGGCTCTGTGTTTTATTCCTAGCGCAATGAAAACAAAATAGCAAGGTGATACAGTTAAAACAGATAGTATAGTGTCAATAAACATATTAAGTATAGATGGACTAAAAATAATAAAATACAATCAAGCTAACAAACAGTAAATAGTCTGTGCTTCAGGAAGGAGGTGATCACAATCCAATGTTGATTATTGTTCAAGAGAAGGGCAAAGTTATTGATGAGATCTATATTTTCAGTGCTTAAGTGTACATGAATATCTACTCTGAACTATGTTGGAAAGTCTGGCCACTCACTCCGAACCTGACAAGTCATATTGTTTTTTTCGAGTCTGCAGCTACAAGGCTTGGAGGGGAAGAAAAACTCCTTGTAGAAACGATTCACTAAAGAGCTAGTAAGTATTTAGCCTCAACTCCGATGCCAATCCCTGGCGACACTAGTTTGCACCCGTATTCATCTCTCTTATGGCTTTGTTAAGTTTCTTTTCCTTGCTGGTTGCTGGAACCATGTGAGGAAAGAGTGGGGATTCAGAAGCAATTGATGGAGAAAGGTGTGTGTTGAGAACCACTCTTCTCAGTCTTCCTAGCACCAATGCTAGGGTAGCTGTCCGTCTGTTTCTACCTCCTGCCACCCCATCTCTGGCATAACTTATGCATGCAACCATGCCTGACTTATCATGTGGGTTCTGGGGATCGAACTCAGTTCCTTACACTTGTAAGGCAAATGCCTTATTGCCGAGCCATCTCCCCAACCCTAAATGATATCTATTGGGATTAGTTATCCTGAGAATGGTGAATACTTCCTTGTCTCCTTTTTTTTTTCTCTTACCCCAGAATACAAGCACACATTGTGGTCTGAATGTTTGTACCCTCCCAGGCATACATTGAAACTAGATGCTCAGGTAGAGCTGTGAGGTGATGTGGCAAGGATGGGAGCCTCACAAATGGGATTAGTGCCCTTATAGAGAAGGTACCAGAGAGTGCGTTGCTCTAGAGGCAAAGCCCTCACCAGACCATGCCAGTACCATGATTCTGGGTTTTCCAGCCTCAGCTCAGAACCATGAGCAACAGATACATCTTACAAATTACCTGGTCTTAGGTATTTGGCTATAGCAACGTGAATGGACTGAGATGGCTTGTGTCTATTTTCTTTCCCTTGCAAAACTAAATCTTGACGCTTGGCAGCCATGAGCTAGGCACTTAGCTAAGCACGCATCTCAAGCTACCCTCCCAGCAACTCTATGTATGAGACATTTCAATGGAGAGGCTGAGGTCTAGAAAGTTCGTGTGATCTTTTCTGGTGCCTCACAGGGAGTTTATGACTCAGGCCAGCTTTACAACCCACATGGGTTGGATTTCCAAGCCAGCTTGAGATATTGATGGTCACACGTCATCATAATGTATTTTTCTCTCTGCAGGGTCATAGTTAATGGTGGCAGAACTGGCTTGTTGCTCCAATTCAGCCCTTGCTTCAGTGTTATAGGCTAAATGGAATCACTGCCGCCATTCAGCCTGACTTTGGGTGTGCGGCCAGGAGCCCAGCTGCTGTAAGTCTGGGATGGTGATACCACCTGGGCCGGAGGTGCTGGAAGTGATCCAGGGGACACGAGCCTCCTCACACACTGCCAGGCACTGTCTGAGCTACTTCACAGCTGTCTCCCAGAGCCCTGCAGAGGCACCATCATCTCACTTTGGGGTGACGAATAAAGTGGACTTCAAGAGAAGCAAGGGCTACCCCAAGGCCCAAGAGCCTGAAGTGGCAGAACCAGTCAGCATATTGGGGCTGTGAGCCTCTTCCCTCTTTCCAGCATCACTGTCACTTCATCGCCTTGGTGACAAAGAGGCTCTCAGACAGCGTGGGAGGGGCTTCACCACTGGGGGGGAGAGGGGCGCAGGGGGGAGGGGTGCGGGGGGGGGGAGAGACACTGTCACTGCTCTGCCAAGATGACAAAGTCACTCAATCACCTGCCTGGCTGGTGACGGGCACAGAGCAGCCCATCCCCCACTCCTGGGCAAGGCTGAACATCACTCACCCTGCTCAGAATGATGAATCCCTCCCAGGGGATTGATGGAGCTGGTAGGACTGGCTGTCGGGGGCTGGCTAGAAGCTTATTGTAAGTTCAGATGGAAGTCTTACAGTCAGAAGTCTGGAGAAACAATTGGAACAGAGTTCAAGCAGCCAGGGAAGAAAGCCTAAGGCCTGGCACACCAGAAGAGGGCGGTGGGTCACATGGAGTGTTAGGTCACCCGCGAACTTGAGGCACTTACAGCAATATAACAGAAATCCAGAAATGATTTGGATAAGGACGTATCCAAAGCCACAGTCAAATGAACCATGCTGAAGAAACTGGAGATCAGAAACAAGAAAACTTACCTACGTTTTCCTGTGACACTATCTAGGCCCACAACCCATTCTACAGATGAGATCACTGAGGCAGAGAGAGCCCAAAGAGGATGCATTTCAAAGCTGACACAGAAATGCCTCAGCAAGCAGAATCAGAGCTGTCAGCTTCCGCCCCTCTTTTTGGTGTTACCACCAAGCTCTCCCTTACCAGGGACAGTAGCAAGTGTCAGGGCTCTTGCCTCACTGACCACACAGTTCACACAGTTCATGCTTTTTGCTTGCTAGTCCAGTTGGGCTTTCCTGGGACTCCATTTTCTTCCTAGGTTGAAGGAGGGCTGGTTTGGAAGAAAGAACTGCTATGAAGTACAGTGGGAACTGGAACTCAATGGGGGGTGGATTTGATCTCCTGGCAGCCCAGGAGCAGGGCCCATTCATAAGAAATGACTCAGGAGGAGCTGTTTGGCCTCCTGGGTGGGGGGTGCGGCGGCAAGCCGTCAGGTTTTGAACTTCCCACACATGATGATCTGAAGAGCATCCTGGTCGCCAGTGTGACTGTGGATAATTTACAGTCCTGAGAGGCATACAGCAGAGCCAGGCAGTGGCTGCAGGAGTAGAGGCCTGCTCACAGCAATGCTGAGTGAGGAGGACTTCCTTTAGTAGTCCCAGAGCTGGGACTGTGCTCAAGCTCCCTCAGTTCCCGTAGTACCTCAGAGTACCTTTCTGAAAGATTTCTGGGTGTAGGGCCAGTGGATTGGGGCTCTACATTACTCAGGATGCCCAGCAGGTGGTCTGTTTGCAGGGTGTAGGCTATGGGAGCCACGTACCAATCACGCTCCCAAGCCCTCTAATTTCGAGCCTTAAAAAAAAAAAAAAAAAGATTTATTTATTTATTTTATGGATATGAGTACGATCTCTTCATCGCACACCAGAATAGGGCATTGGATCGCATTACTGATGGTTGTGAGCCACCATGTGGTTGCTGGGAATTGAACTCAGGACCTCCGGGAGAGCAAGCGGCAAGTGCTAAACTTCTGAGCCATCTCTGCAGCCCCTCAAGTGCTCTAATTTCAATATGGTTTGTCTCTGTAGCATTGACAAGTCAGGGGTCCTTTAAGAGGCCTGAGGATGGGTCCCTGTGGGTGGGTTAGTGCCTCTCTTGTGAGAATAAGAACTTTAGAGACTTTCTCTGCATGAACACAGGCGTGGGCTCCCATCTTTCCTGCTTCTCCAACACACACACACACACACACACACACACACACACACACACACACACACACACACACGTATTCCTGCCATGGTGCCACTCACTATGAGGTGCATGGCTGGGAGAGATCCCCCTCAGAGCCAGTACTGTGCTTTTTTTTTTTTTTTTTTAAATAAGCTTTTCAGCCTCAGGAACTGTATCACAGCAGAAGAAAAGAGGTGAATACACCATCTACTGTGCACCTTCTATGTCAAGCTATGTGGGGGCCGATCAGTCACCCCTGTTTAATTATCAGCTCAAGCTCTAGACTGTCGAGTGCCTCCGAATGGCTGTGTAAAGGTCAATTACTTGGAAGTGAAAGTTCATGCCTTGGGGCCTCAGCAGCTTCTCTGCTCCCTGGGGAAGGGTTGAGGATAATCAGTACTGCCTGGAGGCTTAGCCCCCAACCTGCCCCCCCCAAAAAAAAACTGAGAATCATTCTCAAATCCTTGGTTTCTTCATCCAAAAAAATGGGAAGGACCATATTAGTGGCTACTCAGAGCTATCTGTCCAGGTAAGGTGATCCCAGAGCCAAACTCAACACTGTTAAGTTATCCCTGCTAAGTCTGTGGCCAGAGATGACAGCTGCTTTGCTTAGGGTCTCTGCAAGACACAACAGCCCCCTCATAGTGGACAATTTGAGGACAGCATCATGAAGAGACTGTGCAGAGGATGGGGGCATGTGTGCAAAGCACAAGGGGAGAGTGGGAAGAGGGGGTGCCTGAGCACCCCAGTCTAAGTGGTGGTGGACGGCTATGCAAGAGAGAGCCTGGCAACGTAAGTAGCCCACTGCAGCCCTCAGCGGGCGCTGGCAATGCCACACTTCTGTCTTCAGACTCCTGTTGTTGCTTTGGCTTAGTAAACAGTTACAGGAGGCAGAGGGCTCCTTGCCAGAGTCCTCCCAGCTCAGTCTCTCAAGCTCGGCTTGTAGAAAGGTGAGCACGGAACAGATCCCAAGGACAAACAAGGAATGCTCAATATGAGGGGGAAAAGAGGGGGGAAGCAGCCCCCTAAGACACACTCATGTCATACATAGAGAAAATGGGGTTCAGTCGGGGCGTGACATAGGTTGCCCAGGATAGAACTTGCTAGCTTGACTCCTAAACCAACATCCGCTCACTGGACTACACTTTCAGTTTTCTTCATTTTACAGTTAATGTGTCATGCACCCAGGAAGGGAAAGTGAGCTTTTCAAGGTCACACACACACACACACACACACACACACACACACACACACACACACACTCACACACACACACACACACACACACCTGTCAGAACCAGGACTCTAAGCATCAGGCCAGGTGCCCCAACACCAGACTGTTCCCATCACACAGACCCAGCTGGCTTTTGTTAGCACAGAAACACGTGCGATTTATGCCTAGAGGTGCCATCTCTGAGTGACCGGAGGTGAGGTAGCGTGTGGCACACAGGTGGCCCTAGGGGTGCAGTCTTCCTTGGTAGCACTGGCCTAGGAATGAACCCTCAGTTTGCAAAGCCACCTTCCAGGGAAACAGAGGGGTGCACCCTCTCTCTCCTCCAGCAATGATTTTTCCACCGGCAGGACTTCATGGTGAGGCTTTTCTTAATCCATCCAGCTGATCGCCCTGGAGACACATCCCTGCTACCTCCCGCCCCCTCCTTTGCTGCCCTCCCCACCTCAGCAGCCCTTCAGACTTCAGAGTGGGTTTTCTCTGACTGCTTTCAGCTCCTGACAGATGATACGCAAGGCTGCTTGCCAAGGTCATTTTTAACTCTGGCGGCAGCGCACTGCAGGTGAGGAGGGAAGGAGAGGTAAATCACAGACCAGACCACAGGGGTAGCACATGCCTTAGGGGCTCAGCAAGTTTGTGAGGCGGGAGGGGACACTTTGCCCTTTTCCCAGTTCACTTCAGCTTGACTGAGGTTGGAGGACCTGGGCTAGCAGCAGGACATGCTTAGCTTCATTGATTGCTTGGTGGAGTGCGGGTTGGAAAGGGGGACCGCAAGGAGAGAGAGATGTTAAGGATGGGAAAGGAAAGGCTGCTGCCATAACCTGGGCAGGAAATAGTTCTTGAGGGAAGACGAAATAGGGCTCTGTTTGTTCCCAAGGGTAGAGTGTTAACCCACCCTGCTGCTGGGAAAACTGAGGTAGGGAAAGTAAGGCTGTGTCCAAAGCTACGCAGACCATGGATGTTGATAGAACAAGATGGTAGGCCCACATCTCCTGCCAGGGGCTGGGAGAGGGACCATGCAGATTAGAACCCAGGAGTCATCAGCTCTGGGCTCTGCTTTGCTGTGTGCCCCTGGAGAAGCCATGGCCACTCTCTGGCGTGCAGCATTCTCACCAAAGGCTTAGTTTCTAACCTGCCTACCATGTGTGAGGTGAGGTCATGCGGCTGGGAACAAGCAAGGTTCTGCCTCTGTGTAGTTTATATTCCTGGCTGTGAGCAAATCCGAGACAACATGAGAGGTCTCTGTTACTAATCTCATTTCACGCAGGATGAGATGGAGCTTCATGCTACATGGGACATTGGAGGGTAGGGGACGAGGTGATTCCTTGGGTCCTCTCTCACCCTGGTGGTCTGTCTTCTGCAGGAGAAGCAGTCCGGCCTCCCCCACCCCAAGCCCACAGCTGTGGATCTTGGAGTGTTGGAATCTTATTTATTTGGTCTGCAGATAAGCGATGAGGGTTCCCCCCCCCCACCCCCGCCCCGCCTCAAAAATAGATTTACCTTCTTAATTATGTTTGAGTTAGATTTAGCATGATCTTAATTCTCACTTCTTGAATAAACACGGAAAGCAGGTGTTTGCTTTGAGAAAGACTTCTGCTAGTGCAAGGGACAAGGGAGGGCTGGGCGCTAGTGTGCTGGCGTGGGTGGGGGCTTCTTAGAGGGTGACAGTCATTGAAGAAAACAAGTGGGGCAGGGACAGATTCCAACCTGCCCTAGCCTGGGCAGGAAATAGTGAGCTCTTGTGGGAACATGGGGCAGGGCTGTTTGCTCCCAAGAGTAGGTTTGGCCTTTTCTCTAATAACACCTCTATGGGTCTCTGGGGGAGACAGGTGTAAAGGTTCATATATGCTCTGTTCCCTCTGAAATTTCTACTTGATCTCGTCCCTATTACGGAGCTCTGGGAGAATGCACAATTAATCTGACCGTGGAGCTCAGCAGTGGGGATGGGGGGGGGGGAGGGAGACGGTCACCAGGATGGAGCTTTATGACCAAGTAAGAGGAGAGAGCAATCAGAGGACACACACATATATATGCCTTGTCCTCCCTCACTATATGATTGCCTGTGCCACCTTGGGACTCGGTCGGCAAGCAGGTCATCTCCAGAACTGTGGGCCAGATAATCTCTTTTTGCTTATAAAGAGTCCCTGCCTCAAACAGCCAGTCACAAAAATCCCAAATGGTCCAATGCAGTAGGCAAGTCTAATGTGGGGTGTTGTGTGAGGACATCCTCCAAGACAGAGCTGGGCAGGCACCCCTGCTCCTGGCCTCTGCCAATTGTCTGGGACAGGACTGGGACTGACTGCAGTCTTTGCAACCCCTGCTAGCTGAGCCACTGGGATGATTTAGCAGCTAATGAGAAACAGAAACTAGAACAAACAAATGAAGCCGCTACTGCCTGAGGGGAGAAACTCATTCATCAGACTGTGAAGAAATGGATGCGATCAGAGCATCCGCTGTATGCAGGTGCCTCTGGGCTCCGGGGTACCAGCCCAGGCTGGTGGGAGGATGCCACCTGAGACATGACTCCCAGAAAGTCCCGCCTCACCCCGCAGGCTCAAATCATTTCTGCCTCTCTGTCGCCTCTGTGAGGCACTGATGCAAGACAGTGCTAGGATCTCCAGATGCTTCTGAAGCCATGTATAAGCAGTTGCTCAGGAAAACACTTGAGGGTGTGAGCCCAGTCAGTCCATCCAGCCTAGTGAATGCCCTCCCACTCCCACTCTCTGCTGGAGCCACAGTTATTTACTCTTCATCAGAGTGCTTGGGTGCGCCCTGTTATAGGTGAGGAGTCTGGCTTTTGGAGAGGGCAGCGTGGCTTCTCAAGACTGGCAGCCCAAGAGCTAGAATGTGAACTTAATTTGTAGCAGTTTTGGGGTTCAAACTGAGCTCTTTCAGACACAGAGCTTAGGCTCAGTGACTCCAGCTCTTTCTTTCCTGTAAAGGGACTTCTGATTCTCAGGTCAGAGATGAGGCAATCTGGGAAACTAGCGGTATTGCGTCACTGATCCACTGCCACATAAGATGATAAATCAGCATCTCACAAGGTCCAGGCACTAACTGAGTATGTAAGGTAAGGAGATAGGGCTTCAGAGCCAGGCTACCATGAGCACTGGAGCCCCTCCCGCTTGAACTTGACTGACACCCAGCCCCACTCCCCCTGCCCAGGCTATGGCAGGCAGTTCCACACCAACCACCTTCAGAAAGCACAGAGCACAGAAGGTGCCCATTGACTTCTGAACAGAATTGTACAACTGCAAGCCTATACCACAGCCGGAGAGAAAAGGCTTTTGATTTCCTGGGTTCTCTGCATTCCAAAGCCCAGGACTTAATGGACTTGTGTAAAAAACAACAGATTCTAGAAATATACTGTAGTGGAAGGAGCCGCAGACTAACCATCCTCTCTCCTGACCCTCTGTGAAAATGTGCCTAGGTTAGGGAAGAAGAGGAGAAGGGAAAGAGAGAAAGGGGAAAAGAAAAAAGGAAAAGAGAAAGGGAAAGCAGAGGAAGGGGAGGGGAAGGGTGAGGGGAGGAAAAGGAGGAAGAGGAGATGGAAAAAGCAAAGAGGGAAGGGGGAAGAAAGGAGAGAAAGAAAGACTGTTGGGGGGTGGGGCGACTGAGACTGCATCCTCAGGACGATGCAGACACCCTCTGTGGTGCCATGAGAGCATATGTCTGAGAACAGACGGGCATCACACAAACAGCACTGAGATGTCTACAGAGGAATCCAGGCCAATGAGACTGAGGGGTACCAGGAGGCTGCCTTGCAGAAGAAGCTCAGAGTCTCCTTAAGCCCAAGAGGGCTGTGAGAGGAGAGATATAAAGAGATTGGCGAGATGGTGAGATGGTGAGATTTCCCATGGGTCTATGATAATTTGGGTCAAAGTCATCTCTGGAGATGCCAACACATGCACACACCATGTTTTGTCATGCCACAGGTGGCGGTCTCACCTGGAAGCATAGCCCCAGAGAAGGAGGGGGCCCTGGGTTGAGTAGGATTCCACTTATGTTTTGATAAGAACACACACTTGGTGTTGAAATTCAGTTCAGTCGTGGAACAATACGGAAAACAGAATTACTTGTATACCCGGGTCTGAGGGTGTGGTAGGCTATGAGCAAAGGAAAATGGGGCACTATTCTCTAGGATTTAGGTCACTTGAGGATCAGGAAGGGAAGATCAAGGAATGCTTTCTACAGCAGGTGACCCAGGAACTCAGTCCTGAAGCCACAGAGGAGCTGAGCAGATGGGGGCGGGGGGAGGAGGTACACAGGTGTTCCAGGCTGGAGCGCTGCCTGTGCACAGGCTTGGCAGTGAGGCATCGGGGAGTGGACTGGGGCCAAGAGGCTGTGGCAAATGGTATGAGTTGGAGCTAGAGAGAGCCAGAGCCAGTGTGGGGTTGCTTGTAACCAGCCAGGGTTCTGGGGCACGAGTCTCCTTCAAGGCCCTGCTTGCCCTGTGAGGACTAGGGTTGAGAATCTGGGGCCTCAGGGATTGTTGGCTTTCCTGGGCTGAGGTATGGCCACCGATAGCAAACTACACAGGGCCGTGGAATGGATCCTGCTTTTTCACAAAGCAAATGATTAAAATGTCCTGTTAGGAGGAGAGGCCAGCACCACCAAGCATGTTCGGTGTGAGTTCTGAAGCCCTCATCGCCTTAGGACTGGCTCTCCAAAGATGGGGATAATTGTTACTGGCAGACTCGCCAGGGGACAATTTGGTCTCATCGTGTCATGAAATTGAAGCAGGCATCTCTGAAACTTGCCAAGTTTTGCCTGAGGCGTGAGCATCCTAGGAACCTCACCACCTCAGGTGGTCCTCGTTCCACCATCATGAGAAAAACCTGGAGGGAAGCAAGGCAGGGTGTTTGATGGAAATGCAAGGTCCCAGCCCAAACGCCTATGTACCTACAGTACTGTGCCGTGAGCTGGTGACACGGGGGAGGCCAAGACAGGCTTCACCCAGCAGCAGTCCTGGGAGAACCATTCAAAGAAGAGTCTGCCAAGTGACCAAGGGGTGACATGAAAGAACTTAAAGTTTTGAGTCCAGGAGAACAAAGCAATGGACAGACTGTAGGGCTTGGTAGTCAAGAGTCTCCATTCTCCATTCTAGATTCTTAATGGTATGAGTTTAAATCCGGTGTCTACTACTTATAAGCTGGAACAATGCTCGGGGCAGCATTGCTAATCTACTGCGTATGTTTGAGGTCTGCCACCTGTACAATGATGGTAACAATGGAATGAACCTCAGGGGTTCCCTAAGAGAACAAAGGGGGGGTGCATTGGTGATAGAAGCAAGTGCCATGTGAGTGGAAGTGACAGCCACTGATGATTATTCTGCTTGGGAGTAACCTCATGTCTTTGAAGAAGGTAGCAACATGGTTTAGTTTCTGCTGGCCTGGCATGCATTGTTCCTGCAAGGGGCCCTGCCTGTCCACACATCCCAGTACACGCTCCACCAGTCGCTTCGACATTTATTTGAAGTTATCATCTGGAGCTATTCTAAGAGGAATTGGTTGTCCTGAGCCTACATTGTGCCTCCGCACATGTCTCATTTCCTGTTCATACCAGACATGCAGGGCAGCCCCACTCCTCCCAATGAAAGCAGTTTTTAGCTGAGCTGCAGTGTGGCCAGCAGCACCTTGCTCCAATCTAGTTGGTGCTGGGCGATGCTATGAGGCTCTCCGCAGGCTTTCCAAACACTATCCAACTCCCTCCAGAAGCTGTTCACACGGGGCCAGCTGACTGGAACAGGGCCATGAGAGGCTGGGAAGAATAGGTGGGGAAGACAGTTGGGGAGTCTGAACCTTGGTTTTCAGAGCTAGTTCAGGGTGATTGGCTAGTGGGGTGCAGGGATCCTCCAGGGTTGTCCTCAGGCAAAATCAATTATCTCTGGCAGCCAAGCCCTGCAGCTCCCAGAGGACATTCAAGCCATGCCAAAATCTTCCAGCTCACAAATACCACTGGAGCATGCTCTGACCCTCCCGATGAGCAATGAAGGGTAACTAAAATAAAGTGACCCTTTTAGAACATTCATGTAAGTAATGGCAGGATGATAGTCATTTATATATCTATTAATATAAACTTTGCCCCCCCAAATAAATGCTATGTGACATTAGATGACATCATGACTCTTTTTTAAAAGATTTATTTACTTATTATTATGCACATAGTGGTCTACATGTACACCTGCAGGTCAGAAGAGGTCTTCAGATTACATTATAGATGGTTGTGAGCCACCATGTGGTTGCTGGGAATTGAACTCAGGACCTCTAGAAGAGCAGACAGTGCTCTTAACCTCTTAGCCATCTCTCCAGCCTGACATCATGACTCTTAAAATAAAAGCATTTGCTTTGTTTTTAAAAATACTTTTACAGTCATTAGGAACCCAAGGACAAATAGAGGGGAACACAGTGGTCCTGAGATGTGCATGCTGGGGGTGAGTCTGTGAGTGTGTCTGAGTTATGCAAGCTTATGGCTCAGTGACCCTCAGATACCAGATCTCCAGGGAACACCCTCTGAGAGGGTACCTCAGTAACATAGCATGGGCCACCTTCTGAGGTTACAGATAACTCCTGGATAGTGTAAAAGGCCAGTGCCAACACAACTGCCTTTTTCTGCTGTGGCTATGAGCTGCTGATAGCATGTGGCTGTGTCACACACTCACAACAGCTGATAGCATTCATACCCTCCCACCTGCGCCATGATCTAAGAGAAAGTTTGCAATGACAGATGTTCTGACTAAAGCCTCACAAAGGCACGGGTCAGTGTCAGAATGCTTATCTGTGTCTTCCTGATGCTTGGAGCCATGATTTCTCTGGGTCAGCAGCCTGGGAAGACTCAGTCTACTTCAGCTCTGTGAACAGTACCTTATTCATTCAGCTGCCTTATGTCTTCTCTACTACATTTTTTTTTTAAAAGTTATTTATTTTGGGGGAAGGCAGGGTATGGAGGTGCATGCTACTGCACATGTGTGGCAGCCAGAGGACAATTTGCAGGAACTGATTCTCTCCTTCTACCATATGGGCCCTGGGCATCAGACTCAGGTCATCAGGCTTAATGGAAAACACATTTATTGGCTGAGCTTTCTTGCTGCCCTCGTGTCTCTTTCTAACAAAGCAGAATACCTGCAAGTAGGTGTGCGTGCAACTCCAGCTGCTGCTGTTATCCGGCACTATGGTTAGAAGCCTGGCTTTTGGCATCAATGCTTCATGGCTTAGATCTCGGCATTGGGCTGCTTGTGAAGGAGTTAAGACAAGGAGAAAGCTCACCTAAGCTAGCTTTGGGATGGAGGAGGAATATGCTTGGGCTGCATCCCAAAGTACAGGAAGGCACCAGGCAGATGGAAGGCGTGGGCACTGGGCTAGGCAGAGGTGCTCCAAACAGTGGGGACAGGCGAAGAAAGCCAAGAGTGTAAAGAAGCAGCTGACAATAGCTTAGTCCTTTTTCTCCAGAAGATCTTACCATTCACCAGGTCTTATTATCAGTTTTCCAAATCTAGCAAAGTTTCGAGGCTCAGAATGACTGATTCCCCACTTCAAGATGTATACGACCTGAGTGTGATGCATAGGTGACACGGAGAGGGAATGTTCAACCTTTCATACCAGCCAGCTCCATACAACCTGGAACCATCAGAAAGCCAGACTGAAGCCTATCAGGCCTAGGGGGAACCCACTCTGCCCATACCCCTTCCAAGCCTGGCACCTGCCTGTTTGTGCCCCCAGGGAGGGTGGATAGAGATGACAGTTGCTGCTGACTGAGTGAGTATAGCTTGGTATCGTTCTCAGTCCTGAAGGTGTCCTTCCACTTTTCAGACACTGAGACTCACAAATGAGGGGACCGAGCGCCTACAAACTTGTCCCAGAATTCCTGCATTACATTGCCAGCTTTAGCCTCTAGCTGCGGCTAACATCTATGTCTAATAGGACCACTTTTTTGAAGGTTCTGCAGACTGACCTGGGACTTGGTACATGGGGAATCATCAAGCAAGGCTGTGAAATGTGTCACCCAGAGGAGCACCTCAATTGGGTCTGACTTCTTAGCCATCCTCTTTCCCTGGAGACTCTGACACAGAAGCAGGGTACAGGGGTGTGGTTTCTAAGCCAGCACCACAGGAGGGAGGTCCAGCCTTTATGACCTGAATGATCGCCTTTTCCCCTGACTGAGAAAGATTGCAGTTCATTTTGTTATTACTCCCATGATAGACCTCCATGGAGTCAGATGGCTGTCTCTGCCCCACTCCCATCTCAGAAGAAGCTTCCAGAACACTCGTGCTTCTCCTCAGTTGCCTGAGGAGAAGGGGCTTGTCACGTGCTTGGCTGGCACTGCAATATTGCTGTCTGAGTCAGAGACGCACACGACAGGAAAGGTCACAGGCTCCCAAATTAACTCGAGGAAAAACTGCCAATCAGCAAAGATACACGCAGAGTTTGCAGAGAGGTCCTTCTTCCTTCCTCTGCTTTGAGTAGGGAACACACACGTGCGCGCGCGCGCGCACACACACACACACACACACACACACACACACACACACACACACGTATTAACGTTTAGAGACTCGGCCTCTCCACATACACTACAGCATTTCCCAGAAGTTTGTGGAACCTTTGCTAAGCTTCAGGCACTAGCCCAGTGCCTTTTTTCAGGCTACTTCCTCATGTCAACAATTAGGGTGGGGCCTTATGAATCTCCATTTTATAGAAGAGGAAACAGGTTTAGCAAGCTTAAGTTTAAGGCGCTTGCTCAGGGTCGGTGATGGAATTGAGGTTATCAGCAGGTCATGTGCTAAGTGTATGCTCTTAGCGCCTGCTCCCCCCCCCCCCCATCTGAGGCTCTCAGAGACTGGGAGCCACTCCTGAAGTGCAGCGCCCTGGCTCTGGGGCTTGTGTTCTCAACCTAATCTTGTACACACCATGGATATCCAGTATGTTGGGCACCTCAGGCCCTCAGTGTCCAGCAAAGAGCATGGCAGAAGCTTGCTCAACCACTCTTGTCACCAGAAGGCCTTTTCTTGGTATATAATATGAAGCAAGCTGATGTGCAGTGTTTCCTTTCCTTCTTTGACTTGCTTCTCTGAGCCATGGGTGCTGTAGGAGAGGAATCCCTGTATCCTTTGGCAAACTTAGAGAATGAGGCCGTCCGGAGAAAGCAGTCTTCACTATACCAGGTTAGCCAGGCCTCAGATGGCTAGCACTAGACTAGGACGGAAAGTTACACCCCAGGATGGCCATGAAAAGAACTTCTTTCCCATCCTGTACCTCAGTGTCTTCCCCTGGAAAGCAGACTAGCTGGAGCCTAATTTCTGTTTCCACCAGCCTTGACATTTCCTGAGTGTCAACTCAGGATACGCGGCAAACACTTGATGACATAGTTGCCAGGCACTCATTTTGTTTCGAGTGCTTAACATGAGGTATGCTATTGACACTCCCTGGTGGCCACAGGTGATTGGTTCTATCCATGCTGCAGGGTGGCACAGGGTGGTCAAGGCCAGCAGGGCCAGCAATAGTAAAAAGAAAGACCCAATCACCTTTAGTGTGGCCCCAGAGCCTAGAATGTTGACTCTTAGAATCTTCTACTCCATCTTTGGGTTTTCAGGCACCTCCAAAGCATTCGTGAGAATCTGGGTTAAGCAGCATCCAAAAGAGTGAGCCGAAATGAGTGCAGCAGCTGGGCTGGCTCACGGGCAGATTGGGAAGGGCCTTGAGCATAGCCTAAAGAGGTAAAGCAGGTGCTGAAGGTGACAGGTGCTGAAGGATGCCAGGCACAGGCAGAGAGACAAGCAGATTTGCCTTCAGCAAGGCAGATCTGGAGGCGTCAGGAGGCTGGACTCTAAGAAGATGCGGGCAAAACGAAGAAGCCACTTCAAGAAAGTCATGGCTGCCCAAGAAGCCTGATGGTAATGCTGGAGGTGGAGGAGAAGGGAGGGGTAGAATGTGATATAGAGGCATAGACACAAATATGTATATACATTCATACATACATACATGGAGAGAGACAGAGAGAGAGAGAGAGAGAGAGAGAGAGAGAGAGAGAGAGAGAGAGAGAGAGATAGGGAGAAACAGAGACAGACAGAGAGATGTATATAGAGAGATAAAGAGAGAAACACAGAGAGACAGAGAGAGACACACAGAGAGAAACAGAGAGAGAGACAGAGACAGAGACAGAGACAGAGACAGAGACAGAGCACAGACTATAGTGGCCTGGCTTCAGGTGGCCTGCAAGTGTCAGTAGAGCAAGCGAAGGTAAGAGAGACTCTTGGGTTCCAGCTGGGGTTCTGGGAGGATGGGTGCCACTGGCGGAGAAGATGGAGAGAGGGTAGACATTGACCTGATGAGCTTGAGACCTTCAGCAACGGATGCCTAGTATGCACTCAGTGACGCACAGCTGATGCCCAGAGGGCAAGATTGGTGATCCAATATTTGGACTCATTAGCATCCACGTAGGGGCTTGTGGGGGTGTGGGTGAGATGGCCCAGGGAGTGGGGGCCTGAGGAGAGCACAGAAGAAGGATTTGAGGGTTGGGGGTGCAGTGTTGGGACATCCTCTGGTAAGAGAATGGGCAGAGGAAGAGGGCCCTGTCAACTCTCTGCCTCTCTTCTGCTCTGCAAGCCTTCTTCGTGCTGGCAGGAGGGGCTATCTTCTTTCAGACTCAACTCTGAGAAGCAGCAAGTGGCCATAGTTCCAGAACCCTGCCTCTTTGCTCTGGCTCCGGCTCAGGGTTTTCCAGCAGGCTCCGGATTGTGTAATTATCCGTAATCATGCCTGGCAGAAAGCTTCGGCTTTCCTGGGGGAGGGCTTTCCAGCCACCACCAGCCTGCTCTGCCTGGCTCTTGATCTGCACAGGATCAAGGAACCAGCTAAGTGGGAGGGAGCCCAGGTTGTTCCTTGTGCTCGGGTGTTCTGTGCAGGGAGCAGGTGGGACACCTGTCGCCCAGGGGCTCCAAGGGAACCTGACAGCGCCACTCCGTTTGACCTCCTGGATACACACAGCCCCATCCTGGATGACTCCCACATACATACAGGGTTCCCATCATCTCCCACAGCCCTGTTTATGACCCAGAGGGAGGGGGAAAATCCATCAACTCGGCACAAGCAGCTAATCAGTTTACTCGGTTGCCTGGGGTCTTCCAATGTAATTATAATTCTTACTAAGACGCTGGCAAGTGTCAGAGGCATTTCAACAACTGCTGCGGATACGATAATCAAAGCACCAGCATTCCTTTGTTCCAAGTCTTGTACAGAGAGGCTCTCACGAGATATGCTTTGGAGGGAAACTCCAAGATTGGGTTGTGTTTCTCATGCTTCCTCCCCATTCCTGCTTCCTTCCTTCCAAAGCTGTCAGAAAACTCGCTTGCAGCTGGAAGCAGAGGTGGGCCATGGAGGTGGCTCCCAAGTGCTTATACCAGGCCAGAAAAGCCCCCATGGGGCGGGGGTAGCAGGAGTATTTCACAGTGGAGGCTGCTGGCTGCTTCCCAGAGACCTCACAAGGTGGCATTTACCTTGGCGAATTCCCCAGCCTCTGGCAGACAGCCGGGAGATTCGGAAGCCTGATTTTGCTGGCACACCCAGCAGGGTCCCATCTGTTAGGAGAATACTCCTGTTAACTCAGATCATGAGACCATGCTAGAAAACACAACGCACGGAATCAGGATGCCAAAGCTGCCAGGACCAGCATCACCTCTCTTTGAGGCAGTGCGCAGTCTTAGACTCATGGGCATGCTGGGTGAACCACTGGTATGCTTAATGGCATTGGGCTCCAGCCATCTGCTGCCCCATTTTCTGGGGGAGGGAGGCAATCAGCAGCAACACCACATAGGCCTTTTTCCCCTGCAAACGGTTTGGTGTGAACCCTTTCCTGTTGATTTCTGCTTCCTGAACTCTCCAGGGCACCTGGACTCAGATTTGTGGGAGCCTGAACAGCACCCAGCTGACTTAGCGCCATCCCTCAACTACTGTCTATGGAAGACCTGGTTGTGTGAACTTGGCCACTTCTACTGCATGCTTCTCCAAGGTGGGTTGTTCCAGGGCCAGGCAGGGATCAGACTTCTCCTCCCTCTTTGCAACGGGATAAAGCTAGAAAGTACAACCCCCTTAATGAAATGTGAGCCTAAGTAATGTTTGCCACTGCTAGGCAAAAGTGGTTGCAAAATGGGGTGCCATTTCCCAGCTTTTGCTAGACATAGGAGAGGCCTGGGATGATGGAATGACAAGGCAGAAGGAAGCTGGATCCCTGGGTACCATGTAGAAGAAAGATGCTTGCACTGAGAATACCCACACTGGCTCGTCCTAGGGGATGGTCAGTGAAATTCCATTAATTAAGCTGCTGAAACATTGGAGTTTATCTGTTATGGCAGCCAGGGCTGCTTAGCCTAAAGAATAAATTATGCTAAGCCTCCCCCACTGAGAGTACAGTTGTCAGCCACTTGAGTATTCAATATTTTGAAAGAGTTCAAATTCATATTCACACACCTCTTATGTTACTCCCAAAGGCTGAGGCTGTGTGCTGTGTGGGAACTTCCCTCTCTCCAGCTCCGACTCCATCCCAGATGTGAACTGATGTTACTTGCAGATCTTGACTCTGACAGATAAGATGTGGTTGGTGGGATTCTGAACAGCTGGAGATTTGTACACATAAATCAATGCACAAATGCCTAGAATGATCTTTCAGCATGGGAGAACAGTTTTACACACACACACACACACACACACACAGGCTGTAGAGAGCAACAGGCTAGCCTGTGCAGAGCGGAAGGAATTGGAAATGTGCATTTGAACTGGGACACAGATAACTGGGACACAGATAACTTACATAACGTTGCCTATCTCCCACCTGGCAGCATCTGCTTGGAGAACTGTCAAGAAAGATCCTGAGGTTACACTGTATGCAGAAGGAAAAGATTCTGTGATGGGTGGATCAATGTCTGCCGTGAGTAATGGATGAAGGGGTGACAGCACAAGCCAGGAGTTGTCATATTTGTCACAGTCATTAGACTTGTGACTGTAGAGGAATCTGACTTTATCAAGGCTAGATGGAGTCTGGTCAGACCTCAGCAACTCAAAACAATTCTTAACCCTCAAACACATGCCTGCCAGTGAAGAGGTATCTTACATCACAGCGCACCAAGGAGGAGAGAGATCATATCCTTCTCTTACAGATGATGAAGCTGAGGTTCAAATACAGTAGGCATTTACCCAAGATCATGAACTCAGCAAAGGCTTCATGGCTCCTAAGTCTGTGCATGTCATTCCTCAGACAGCCTTCTGAATCAGGAGGAGAGGGGCCATTGTGGCAGCCTGCGGGGCAGCTTCTGCCTCCTGCCATCCATAGAAGAGCAACAGTGGGGATGGCACATGCCATGGAGACAGCATGCAGACATAGACGCCAGGCTTAAGGTGGGAGATCCCTAAGGCTTTTTATCTTTTCAGTTGGTTTATTGCTCCCTCAAAGTTTTGGAAGCCAGCCAAAAAAGGAAGGAGGAGAAGAGATAGAAGATCCTTGCATTGTCAGCTTAAATGATGTGTGAGCGCCCAGGGAAGGGGAGAGAACGAGATATCTGGCATTCAGAGCTGGGATTTGGCCTCCTGGTCCTTCAGGTTGGCTGGGCAACTGTAGGAAAACACCATTCCTGAGTCTCAACTTCCCCAAACCTCAAATATTTGGTGGTAGGCACAGAATGCCAGACGTAAGGGAACAGGCACTGATCCTTCTCTTCCCAGCTACTTGACCTCAGGCTGCTCCTCATAGCTCTACTTTGAGATTCTATTTTCTTGCTTCTGAAATAGAGATGGCGACATTCTGCCTCACAACGGAGCAAGGCAGTTAGGTGAGATAATGCAGGGAAGTGACCCGCACAGTGTCTGGCGCTATGCATGCAGCAGCATTGTTCTGTCTCCACACAGTACACACACCAAAGAACTAGTGTTTGACCCACGGAGCCCCTTTTGTGGGATTAAAAGTGTGTGAGAGTTTACCCTGCCTCAGTTTCCAGCCTTCTCAGAATGCATGTTGGCACTTTGTAAGCATGTAGGTTCTACTCTCAAGCACCACGTCTTTGCTGTGGTTTCTTCTTACCTGGCTCCCTTCTTCT
This sequence comes from Acomys russatus, assembly GCF_903995435.1. NCBI lineage: Eukaryota > Metazoa > Chordata > Mammalia > Rodentia > Muridae > Acomys > Acomys russatus. The sequence continues at coordinate 16,494,271 of NC_067161.1, forward strand.
ACACCTTTTAACATGTGCATTCACAACATGTAAAAAGAAAAACTAATTTATGCTCCCCACGTGGACTGCTTCCTTGGGATGGGCAGTGGCTACTGGCTTTCCCCATGTTTACATTTGCTTCCAGATTCTTCTTTCCCCTCACCCTCCTTTTCTTCCTCGCTTTCTTGATTTTGTTCCAAAATTTTAAGGGAACAATAAATCAATTTCAGAGACATATAAAGGCTGCAGGCAGCTCTAATCCCAAAACCACTTTGGTCTTTCCATTTCCTCCTGTTCTGAGCTGCCTGAGAGACGAATTCTCACCCTCACTCCATTTACAGTTCATTTTCCATACTCTTCCCAAGGAGCCCATGTGGTCAGTATTACCAGCCTCACGGGACTCGTGAAGGATCCAAGGCCCAAGTGAAGAAGTGAGCTAAGGTCACATAGGCAGAGAAGGAAACTGCCAGTTTCCTTCAAATTCTGCCAGTTACTATTCAAATTCTATTCCTTACTGGGCAGAATGGCCCCTGTCTAGGCTTATTCTTATCTTTCTCAGTAACATGGGATCTATTCAAAGGGTCACTTAGGATCAGAATTATGGGGCCAGGGATCCATGACAGATGAGAGCCAGGCCTACTGCACCAGAGACACAAAGGTCTAGTTTTATTCATCAGTTGCTGCCTCATCTCTCCAGCAGAAATAGAAACAAATCTCAGTATCAGTAAGGGCCACATTTTCCTGAGCCCTTACTATGTGTCAAAAAGCTATGCTATACTATGAGAACATGTGGTTACAGACAGACCCCAGATTATAACAGCTTGACCCAGTGATTTGCCAGCTTGGCTATGGGATTAAAAACGATACAAGTTCATTTAAAACCATATTTTGAGTTTGAATCTTTCTTGAGCCCGTGAGCTATAGAATCACACTCTCTCAAAGGTGTTCCCAGCCAGCCCCACATCAGGGGAGGAAACCACCAACTCTCTGCAGTGAGCTGTGTGGCTGAGCACAGATGTTTGGCACGTTGGGGCTGAGAGCTGATGAGAGAAAAAGGTGCAGCACGTTGGGTAAGGCAAACTGAAGGCCAGTCCTTGTAAGCTGTGGCTTAACTGGGCTGTTGGATTCTACCTTGTGCATCAGTCCCTTCATCTCTTAAATCACAATGACCATGGGACCAGCTGACTAGGTTGTTGCAAGGACTGAGATAATATAAGCGTTTATGAAGCTGTAAGAAATGCATACCTAAATGGTGGCTGCTATGTAAGCTTAACAGTCACAGTGGTAGAAATGATTTTCATGATGGCCGTGACTGTGGTTGGTGGTTGTTAATGATGGTTATAGTTGTTATATTGGGAAAAATGGTAGCAAGGGAGATAATAATAGTGATGGTGATAGAGGTGGTGTAATTGTGGAAGGGATGGTATTGGTGACGGCACAGGTGTTGGTGGCAATGATGATAGCAGTAGTATCGATGGGGCTAGTGATGGGATGTGTGCTCTCTGTGGTGATGCAGGGTAACAATGTAAACAGTGATGGTAATAAGTACAGTTGGGTCAAGGATGTTGACAGCGGAGGTGGAGGTGGTGGTAGCGATGGTGGGCACACATGTGATGTGGGTAGTAAGCAAGCGTGAGTAATAGTGTTGTTGACGGGGTGATATCAGTGGTGATAGTGGTGCTGGTGGGCTTGGGGCAATCGTTACTTTTGTATTAAACTAACCTCCTTGGATTTCATAGGATTTCCAACTCCCACAATCTGAGCCCCTCCTTCCAGATGTATTTGTCAGAAGGAGCAAAGAGTAAGACAGATACTCAGCCACGCCTTCATGGTTCTTCTTTAACATAGTTGGTACATTCAAGATAGCTGCATTCCAACACATAGCACATTGTTGTGCCCAGTATGCAGTCGTGTATCCAATAAGTATCAATTTAAATAAGTAAATAAATAAAATACACTATTTCCAGATAAGGAAAGTGGAGACTAAAGGGCATTGGTAGATACGTTATCCCTCCATATCTGCGAGCTTTATTTCCTCAGATCCAACCAATTCACATAGAAAACATTCAGAAATTAAAGTTCCAGAAAGTCTCAAAGGTAAAACTTGAGGGCAGGAGAGATGGCTCAGCGATGAAGTAAGTAAGTTAAATAGTGCAGTGGCAGAAGACAGTTACAAAAGAACACAGGCCGCGCTCTTGGGTTTCCTCATCAGGGTGAACTGTCCCATCTCCGAGGACCACACAGGGGTTATTTGGTATGTTCCCTGTCACCTTGTGCTAATGCCATGCAGTGGTGTGGGCTCGGTGACCACTCTTTTCTGGCAAGCTTGGAAAGTCCTGCTCCAGGAACCCCTAGGTGTCAGCTCAGCCTGATTCCTTGGGTGCCCCTCCCCCCACTTTGGCCCCAGGGCTATGGCTCCTCTGCTCTAATTTTGTGCTAACTTACTCTTCATATCTTTGGGGAATGGTTCCAAGAGCCAGTGATTAAAAAAAAGAAAAATCTGAGAATGCTTACATCTCTTCTATAAAATGTGTACTGTTTTCACGTAGCCTCCACACAGCCTCCTATATAGCCTAAATCATTTCTGGCTGACGACTGCTACCTCAGAAATGTCAGCACACCACTTTATGCGTGTGCCTGGTACTTGAGCATGCTGCCTTGTGTGGGGTCTGTGGCTTGAACCCGTGTCCTCATGCTTGCAAGGAGAGTACTTCATCACTGAGCCATCTCATCAAGGATGAAGGCTTTAGGGTCATTCAAAGCTGGTGGCAGTCCCTAGTCCCGGAGACCTTGAGCCAGTCACTTCTTCCGGAGCCTCTGTTCCCTCATCTATCAGCACCTACTTCCTGCTGTATGAGATCACATCTGCACAAAGTCCTTCTCCCCTCCTGTTGCTATGAGGGTTAAGGTGGTCTGCGGCATCAAAAGCACTTAGTGTAGCACTGGGCACAGTGAGTCATGCAAACGTTCTGCCTGGCTCCTCTAGTTTCTACAGTAAGGGCTATTTAACTGTCATTTTTCTTTTCTGCTGTCACTTTGCTGACACTTTGCACAGCCCTGGCATACAGTAGGTCTCCAAAGCACCTTCTTTCTTATTGTCTGTTCCAGTTCCAACACTGAGATATCAGAAGCCACCTTCAAGATGTTCCCACAGCATCAGACAGCACAGGCAACCAGACGCTGAATAAATGTGTTTTGACAACATATTGTATTCAAAATTTGTTACCAGTGTCGTCGTCATGGGAAGAAACTCAGATCCTCACTTTTGTTTTCTTAACTGTTTTTGTCTTGAATTGTCTAAATAGCTGCTAGTAGGGAGGTAAGAGATGAGATCAATTTAGCATTGGGGTCTGTAGGGCTTGGAGTTCTAATCCAGTCCAGTTATTTTCATGTACAAGGGCAGAAGAAAGGCACTCTAAGAGATGCCTGCTGAGTATGCAACATGACCTTCTTGGACAGTCCTGGCAGGCTAACTTCTAGAAATGGAAAGAAAATGGGAGAGGTGTGTGCATGAATGCAAGTGCCTGGCCTCCCCTAGGAGGCTGAAACTGCACAGTCTCTCTTAGAGCCCTCTTCTCAGCAGGTCAGCATGGTGAGGAGTTGATGGGCTAAGGAGAGGCTGGTGGCTGCCATTTTTTGGGTCCTAGGCACAAAAAGCTGGCCACAAGTGTTAGCCTCTCCCTAGGGATCAGAGTCCAGAAGCTGTTGCCTTGGTATCAGACCTGGTGCAAGGCGCCTCACTGTCTAATCACCAACAATCAAGACCCCGCCTCCCCCAGGCCCCTTGTTTCCCAGTCTATTAAGAATAATTGCACAAACGTAATAGTTAGCAAAAAATGTGAAATGGGCACCTCCCCCATAGAGCAGCTGTTCAAGGCCCTGAAAAGGGAACTTGACTTTCATGCTTCAGGGCATTTCTTTATCCTCTCAACTCCACTAACTTCTATTAGGTTTCCTGGCTTCACATCCCAACTCAAAGGCTTTGCACATACATCCAGGCTGGCAGCCTGCTTGGAGGTTCTCAATGCTATTGCCGGTGCTGCAAAATCTCTAGTTGCATTGCCACCAGGCTCTGTTGTGATCTCTGCCTTAGAAGCAGAGATGGAGGCCCAGGGTCTCCCCTCTGCCAGATCACATCTTCAGGTAGCAGAGAACATGGGGATAATGCTAAGGGATGGCTGGTAGAATCAGGGTTCAGTCTCTCACTTGGCTGGACTAACAGGTTCAGTTCCCAGAACCCACACGGTGGCTTATGATCCACTGAAACTCTAGTTCCAGAGTTTCCAACACCCTCTCTGGCCTCCCCAGCCTCCTCTATGCACATGGAACATACAAACTCACACAGGTACACACATACACACATAAATAAAGTTCTAAAAAGTAATGGATATGCCTAGCCTTGCACTTCCATTTTATTAAAATGAAAGAAAATCTCCAACGGCAGAAATGCTGATCCTGGGACTCTGGAATAAAATAATTCATAGGAAGACAAGCAGACTTGGGTAGTCAGTCAGGCTGAAATTCGAGCCATGTGACCATGGACAATGTGTTTTCTTTCTTCATCTTTATTATCCATAAGGAGAGGCTTGAGCCGGGGGCTTCCAGGAGCCCCTTCCAGCTTGATGCATTACCTTAGGTCATGCAACCTGTATATTTCTAGAATATGTGTTCTGGTCCACTGCTTCCCAAAGCTCAGTGGGTGTACAGACCATCTGGGAATTCTGTTAACACACAGCTTAGGATTTCCCAGGGCTGAGTTTGGGCCGGAGATCCTGCATTCCTAACAAGCGCCCAGCTAGGATGAAGCTGCTGGTCTAAAGAAGGCCATGCTTTGACCAGCGCAAACATGGAGAGTAATGACTTACTTTGATTGCATTCTTTCTGTGTGCTGATCACACCTTGAACATATCATTGCACTTAATTCTCAGAACAATACTGAAGGGAATTTACTATCAGTGCCTCAGTTTTGGAGACAAAGGCTTCTATAGACAATGTGACCTGGCCAAGGTCATGAAGTTAGTACACTGCAGAAAATTAGGTGTGCCTAACCATGACTGTGTGCTCATGGTGACTATGCTGCATGCATATATGTGACCGGACTTGAGGTAAGGATGTCTGACTAAGGACAGAATGGAAGTAAAGAGAAGGATGCTGTGCATTTGCAAATGTATAGCAGTCTCTTGTGTCTGGTCACTTTGCGTGGATACCACTCATCAACTGCAAGAGACCCCCTGGCCATCTAGACCCCGTGAAACTCTGAGCTGGCTGCCTACCACTGGAGGGCTGAGAGTCTAACAGACTTGAAGATGCTTAAATGGCTGCTCCATCCTTCCCTGACAGCCATGATGGCTGTAACAAAGGGAGAGAAATCTAGTTCACATAAATGATTAGAGGAGAGGAGAGAGGTTTAATCCTATTAATGAATTTGCTAATTGGCCTTCTGCCCCCAATCATTTCAAAGCCCAGCTTTCACGGTGTCGGGAATGAAATGGAAGCAGATTCAGAGGTGGTTTTAGACAGGCTGAGGGGGTTTTTCTCGGAGCTGGCAGGCAGCTCATTGCTCAGTATGGCTAATGAAGAGCTTCAGTCTCTCCTTGAGCACTACTTTCTACATCCACACCCCCATTTTGACTGTTCCCCCACCCCCTAGTACCTCAAGCTCCTGCTATAAGGCCAGGAACGGCTGGCATGGGGCTTCAAAGCTTGGGCTCTGCCATTGGTCAGAACCAGGCTCTGCTGTCTTCTGGCCTTAGGGTCCCAGCAAAGCACTTCCCTTCTTAGCGCCTCAGTTTTCTCTGCTGTAAAATGGGAGCTAGCACAGCATTGTCCTGCAGGACTGAAGTAAATCAACCCAGGAAGAGGAAGAACAAGGTGCCTGGCATCTTGCAGAGGCTTGGTCAGCTTTAGGTGGTTCTGATATTAGCACTGATGCTGGAAGCTGATCTATATTTTCAGTTACCAACGGAACTTGGCAATTCCCCATAGGTGGGAACAACTATGAAATGGCTCAGAATGTCAGTGACTGTGGCTGTGATGGCTCTGGGTCTCTGGGACGCAGAATCAAAGGGCACAGCTGAAAGGGGCAGAGCATCCCTACAAAAAGAGTGACGAAGGAGGCAAGTCTTTATAACCTTGACCCAGTGGTCCTAATCATCATTCACCTTCCTCTCAGTACCCTGGTTTTAATGAGGTCTCATTCTTGCATCGAAGCATGCTTTTAATATGGCATGGAATAATAAGACCGAATCCAAAGTATTCTTGTCATGGTTAGCACATGGGAAAAGAGCAATATCCCACCTGACTGTAGCTACTTCTAGAAGGTGACCTACTTAAAATAGCACCTGGAGGGAGCTGAGAAGCCGAAACTAGTTTCCCTGAAAGACCCAGGACCCTTGGTCTCTCTTTCTCCCTCTCTTTCCTTCCTAATTATGCTCCTTCCTGGCCTGATGAATGAGAGTACTGCTCCAGGGCCATTATGCAGAATGTTGCAGGCTTCTCCCCAGGCGAGGACTTGGATCTTGGATTTCTCCTCTGCACAGAAGTGCTCCCATACCCCTTAGTCATCACGCCCCACACACCCCAGCCCATCCATTCTTTCCTCCACACAGCCAACATCCATCAAGTCTAGACCAGGTGTCACACTTGACTAGGGTTTTGGAATAAGAATCAGCCCCCGAGAGCCAGGCAGAGAGATAATTGTGTAATAATGATCGCCTCTGTGTGTACAGATATCATCAGTGTGCATGTGTGTGTGTGTGTGTGTGTGTGTGCGTGCGTGCGTGCGTGCGCGTGCAGGGTACAGCATCAACAGACATGGAGGACCAGAGAAGGGGTAGGTGTGCTCAGTCTGCCGGAGTGTGGGATGATGTTGGGTGGGGCCTTGAAGAATGTATAGGAGTTCACCAGGTGATGGGGGGCAGGGGATAGAGGTGGAAGGAGATGCAAGCGCTGGAGTTGACCTTGGGCAGAAATGTCACCAGAGAGCAACGTTAGAGCACAATTATGGGATTGGCCAAGTGATCAAATGAGAGGGTGGACATGTAGACCAGGTAGCAGTGACCCTGGAAAACAAGAGGTAACGTGGGAGAACGATCTCTGCCTTTCTTCCAGCAAACGTGTGAAGCCAAGAGCTAGGCTGCCTTCTCTCCACTTTCCCTACAGACACTGCACACCCATCAGTAGCCAAAACCTCCCGGGACCTTCTAAACTGTGTTCTAGAAAGTGCTTCCCACAAGTTTTGCTACAAACCCTCTGCATGGGTGTTTCTTGTGCTTTTAACTCCTCCGTGTTTTTCCATGGGTGTTGTTATGGAGGGTTGCCACTCCCGCGCCCAAGCTCATGTTAGAGCTTGATTTCCATCATGAAGTATTCAAAGGCTAGGAAGTTGAGCTATTGAGTTTAGAGCCTTTGGGAGGTTAGTGACTAGGAATAAATAAGGGCTTCACAGTGGAGCCCCATCATTGAGTGAGTCCTGTGAGCTTTAAAGAAGAGGAAACCCCAAGGGTACCTCCCACCCTGGGATGCCATGTGTGCTTCAGGACTCTGCCAGCAAGAAGGCAGTCACTGAATGGACTACTTTCACCTCTGACCTCTAGAGCCGCAGACCAAAATAAGCCTTTTTTTTTTTCTTTACATAATTACTTGTCTGTAGTCTTGTATTGTTAGCAGCAGCCATGCATGAAGACAAAGTTAGAGGAAGCAGGCAGCACAACTGTTACTGTTCTTCATAAAAAGATAGTCTCTGCTACAGTTTCCCCATTATTTCATCATTCATTCGTTCGTTTGTTCGTTCATTCATTCATTCATGGATACAGTCATTTAATCACATGCTCACTTATTCAATCATCCTCTGTCATTCATTTGATTATTCACTTGCTCCTTCATTCATTTTTCTTGTTTATCGATTCTCTTTATGTGCAACCATCCATCACTCACTCATCTGCTAAGGAATGCCCTCCCTCCCTCCCTCCCTTTCTCACACATTTATAAAACATTTGCTGAGCAGAGCCCTTCTAAGTAGACAAAGAGGTCTTAGTCTTGCTCTTGTTCCTGGGAGCAGACTGAAAGCACCTCTGATTTTAGGTAGTGTGGCCCTTTACCAGTCCTGTGACTATCAGGAGTTGGGGAGTAGAAGCACTGTTCTCTCGGAGCTTTCCACTGAATGGTAAACAGATTGAGTACACTTCACAGACAAAGCCAGTTCAAAACCAACAGACCAAATAACAGAACCCATTCAGGCAGAGGGACTGGCAACTTAAATTCCAGTGGCAAGCTAACTTTTCCTGTGGGGTCTGCAATTCTTAGGAGTAATGATGAGGGACCAACAATCTCATTGTTTATAGTTTCTGTTGGGAAAAAAAAATTTACTCAGTACCTACTATGTACAAAGAATTAAGTCTGTGAAGAATGACTCAGACACGTGTCTGGCCCCAAGAATCCTAAGCTATAGTCAACGGGGAAAGGGTTAACACTTCTACTGGCTGTCTGATTCCAAGCATGAGTTGTGAGTCAGGAGAGCATACAACTTAAAAATGTTAGGAACTCAGATGGGAGAAGTCACCTCTGTCTGGGGCTTGGCAAAGGCTTATGGAATATAGAAACAGATGAGTGAGTTCTTGGGATGTGGGTAGAATTTGAATTAGTAGGTGAGGTAGGGACTGGCAGGGGGAAGAGGCTTACAGAGCTTAAGTGATGGACAGAGATGCTGAAATGGGAAAAGGCCACGGCACACACATGTCTCTTGCTCAGTACTCCCCTCCCCAGGTGAAGAAAAGGGTATTTCTAAGGCAAAGTAATTTGCCAATGATCTCTGAGTCTAGACTGATATGATTTGGGGCCACCTCTTCCTTAAGACTCTCTGCCTATTGCTGCCTCCCATGGCCCTCTAGGATTATCATGCCACTTCATCCATCAACTTCAAGGCCAGGCTCATCAGGAACTCTATGCCTCCACAATTCTCCAAAGGGCTTTCTGATTTAGGACCCACAAGACCAGTCTCATATTTGACTCTATCCAGCCATGTGACCTGATAAAAATCATATGATAGCCATGAGATTTTTCTCAGTGACTCAGTGGACACTGTGGAGGTCTGAAGTTCAGCCTTTCAAAAGTTCTGAATGTTGCACTTGATCATGGAGGAATTGCGACTCAGCCACCCACACAACATGGAGCTATTTGCTCATAGGCAAGTTTCTGTTATATGGAGCTGGTTTAGTGTTTTTCTGGTTTTCTGAGTCCCATGGAGCCAGCAACTGCACCTCCATGTTCCTTCTCTGCTTAGCCCCTACACCATAACCATCCTCATGCACACATTCAAGCCTAAGAGTCTTTGGAAGAAAAAACACACATGAAACTGTCTGCAAAAGAAACTCTACCTAAGACTGAGGACAGTGCCTGAAACCCGCAGGCAAGGTTTTCCCCCCATTTTTCAATTAAAGACGCACCAAGATTCCAAGCAGAGGACAGAAAGTTAACTCTACACTTTTGTTCTGTGGCAAAGCTCTTAAATTACTTTAGATTTCTTCCTGGGCATAAGGTTGAGCTGGGTGCATTCTTTTCCCAGAACTAAACACACAGAATTGCTACCCTGTTTCTGTAGATGTGTCTGTATCTCCAAGTTGTGTTTTTAAGCCCTTGGAACTGTAGCTGAGTCAGCTGTGGCATTTCCGGGATCAGGCGTGGTGCAGAGGGTCAGTGAGCCACAGCAAAGGCTCAGCATCCCAGAGCCTGGCTTTGGGTCCTGCTTATCTATACAGGGGTTGAAAAAGCATGCCAGAAATGAGATGTATAACTCTCAACAGTAACGGCATTGCATGACAGCCTTACCCTGGCCATTCACATGGCCTAAGCAGTGCAACCATACACTGAGCAGGATCTAAAACTTGCTGACCACTGATCACGTCCAGGGTCTGTGCAAAGCACTTGCCTTCCATCATCCCTGAAACGCACACAGCACAGCAGCTATTTTAAGATGGTAACTACTACTGTCCCGATTCACAGTAGAGGAAAATAAGGCTTAGTCATACAGCTAGTGAGTGGTAGAGCCTGAATTTGAACCCAGCAGGGAGACACATTCTTCTATTGAAAATCCCCACCGTCTACTTCTGACTGTATCTAATTAGATTTGAGCCTGACATCTCAGAGATCAGAGCAGCAGTCCCGTCAACAGCACCAACAATAAAACCTTTAGAATCTGAAGACCAAATGGAACCTGAAAAAAAAAAAAGTCCAGTGAAACGCCTCCCCTTTATAGAGATCAAAACACTAAGGGAGAAAGTGACCAGGGCAGGATAGGATACCTGATGGTGAGCCTCCTAGTGGAGCCCTGTCCATATCCCTACGCTTCTCCCCTATTCCTAAGCTTCTCGCCTCAAGAGGGTCTTGTACTGATCCTCATTGTGATAGGCAAGAAGCCAGTGAGGCTGGACTCTGTTCAGGGGGCAAATGCTTAGGAAAAGTATACAGTCACACTTGTAGAGAGTTCGGGCCGAAACTCTATTGCTCTGAAGAGAAGGAGTTAGTTTGGGGACCCACCCAGTGACCCTGGACACTCTTATAAAGATCAAATGAGAATATGCAGATAAAACACTGTGCTGGGCACTCCATTGTAACACACATGGTTAGTATAGGTACTCTTCTCTTTCTTAAGTTCATAGGAGAGAGAGATAAATATTGTGGTCTCTGGAGTGGAGAGACTGGAGTGATAGACGATAATGTCTGAATCCTGCAGCGCTATGCATCTCCATGGTCACCACTCATCCTTCGTTTTGCCTTTACAACAATCTCTTCTAGTGATTTCAGAAAGCACAGTATATGAGATGAGGTGCTTCCTCCCTCCATGTCCCCCAGCTTCCCATGAAAGGCAGCTTGGTACTTTCATATGCATAGGATGGATATGAAAACTGTGACTTATAGGAAGTGATATTTGCCAAGGTCCAAGACTGAAGTGATAGGGCTGAGGTTCGCACCTACACTCCACTGGATTATAGAGCCACAGACTGCTCTTTGATGCCACTCAAGGAGATACAGACATTGTAGGTAATTTTAAAGAAACCCAAGCTAACTGTGCCCTACAGTCCCTTCCACGGCCTGTGGGACCTCATGTTGTTAAGATGGATGATGGGGAGGAGCTGGCTTGAACTTGGTACTGGATGCTGGCCCAGTTAGGCAGCACCTCGCGATCCAGGAAAGGCAGAGTTCAGAGCACCAAGACCCTGGGACATGCTTTGCAGACCTGCCTTTCTCTGGGCTGCCGGAAGGTACCAGTGCCTTCCCTGCAGGGCGAAGAACTCAGCAAATAAGGAGACGCCCCTCCCACTTCCGGTCTGTCAAGCAAGCCTGGTCTCATCACTTGGGATCTGCACCTGAAGATGTCTTTCCATGGTCCTCAGCCAGGTTGTCTCTGAGGACCGGACCAAGAGCCTGATCCTTTCTTCCTGAGTATCTCTATGTACGATGATCCCAACCAAGATGGGATGAAATGGGTCCTACAAGGAGACTCATTGTGTACTGGGGCCCACTGTCATCCCAACACAGCTCTGGACACTAGCCAGCATAAGGTGTATGTCCTGCCGCCACCTGTAGTCAGACTATGCTAAATATCAGAACTTGGACATTTACATGTGAAACTACTTAGAACCCTTCTGCTATCTGCAATGGCGTTTGAGCATTAAGCAAACCAAACTTGTCATTTTCTTTTTCCTGATTGTTTCCAGTCTCTTTATTCCTATAAGCAACTTTCTGCCTGTTGAAAAAGAGACCTGCACTGTGTGCCTTGGCCCAGCAAGGTCACCCGACTTCACATTGACACCTGACAACTGTCCCACTGGTGATGGGCATGCTGCAGCTGGAAAAAGGCAGCTGTGGAGCCGGCTCCTGACCAGGGGATCCTAGAATATATGATCTTTGCACCCCAGCCGCCTCTTTACAGTTCCCCCTGAAGTTCTCAGACCTTAGCAGCACAGCCTTATTGTATGTTCTTTCTTAGAGACTCCCGGGACCTGCGCCTGGGGGTTCTACCACCTGGATGTAGCTGATTCCTTTTGGCTTGCAGAGGTTTTTAAGGACAGACAGGCAAATCACTGTCTCCCTCATGGTTAGGCTCCCAGGTCAGCACCTGGTACAGCATGGCCATTTCCGAGGAGGCATGCATGAGTGTAAGCACCCTTGCTGGATGCTCGAGGTTGCACCAACGTCAGCCCTCATGGTAGCGGGAAGAGCCTCCCAACATTTCCGCCCAGCCAGAGAACGCAGTTTTCTCCACCTGTGAATGTGCCCGATCTTGCTCTCATATATTCCCAAGTAGAGAAGGGTACACACACACCCCTGCTGGGGACCAGCGCCCACTCTGGCTGCTGCCCCTGGGTACTCACACCAACCTTCTCATGAGGTTCTTACTCCCTCGGATACAAGATGCTGTCCAGAACCCTCATGGACAGTGGATTTGGAACTAAGGGAGACAGACGCTCATCCCAACACAACACTCAGTGCCCCCCAAAACCTATCCAGGGGAGCGGACAGAGGACAGAGTGCTTACCTTTAGAGGGTCGCCTTTGTTTGGTCTGCAGGGATGAGAAGGTGCCCATGACAGCCCCCATGGCAGCGAAGACTTGTGTGCGACTTGGGACCCCAGGCCCTGTCTCTCCCCTCCCCTGAACACAGATCAGTGTGGATTGTCCACTCTGAATTGGAGGAGAGGAGAAAAGCAAGAAAGCAAAAAGCCCCGGGCAGCTCGCCTGCAGCTTGGTATTCAGAGAGCGTGGGGCCGGGGCGCCTGGAGCTTGTGGCTGCTGCCGTGTTCAGCCCGGCACATGCACTGACTTCCAGGGCCAAAGACTCGCGGGAGCCTTCGCAGGCGTCCTCCGGTGCGGGCACCCAGTCGGGCTACTGGCCTCACTGAGGGCCAAGCCCCGAGCCCGGAGCCCCGAAGCCTGCCTGATGCTGGACACGGGGCCGGAGCGCCCGCCCGGCCGAGGCTGCGGAGCCCGCGCCGCGTGTGGTGCGGGAGCCGCGCTCAGCCCGCCCCTGCTGCCTCCCGGCCGCTCCGCCCCGCGCTCGGGCTGGGTCTCAGGGGGCCGAGTACCAATCATGAATGAACGGCGCCCGGGACTGGCGTGGAGCAGAGCCGGGCTGCGCACCGGGCGGAGGGGGGGGGGGGGGATGGGGGGGGGGGGGGGCAGAGGCCGCCTCTGGGACTGCGGGTGGGCGGGGTGGGCTGCACTGCACTGCTCCTGGCTGTGTGGGGAAACTGGGGATGCCCTTTGGGGCACCTGGCTGATGGGCCCCAGGATGAGTGTGAATATGTGTGAGTATAAGAGAGGTGTGTGTGTGTGTGTGTGTGTGTGTGTGTGTGTGTGTGTGTGTGTGTGTGTGTGTGTGTGTGTGTGTGTGTGTGTGTGTGTGTGTGTGTGTGTGTGTGTGTGTGTGTGTGTCACAGAGGGCGTTAAGATTCCATTTGACTTCAGAGAAAAATCATATTTAACCACTGCCTGCCTTCCTGGGGTGGGGAAAAGTCTGCCCCAGCCAGAGAGGGTTGTCATCAGGAAGAAGGGCTCCCCTGAATTCTGTAGGAAGTATTAGGGACCTGCAAAATTCCCCCAGGGCCAAGGCTCATTTCTAGTGACAGGAAGTGGGGAGTGGGAAGTAGCTGTGGGTCCCCTTAAGCCCTTGCTGCCCCTTCCCCTCTCCTGTTTCTCCTCGTCCTCCCTCTCTGTCTCAGTCTCTGTCTCCCTCCCTACCCCTTTCTCTGCTCTGCAGAACAGTCATCTGTGGGAAAGTACTTGCGTTAATGCCCAAGGGGTTACTTTTGAATTTAGAACGCAGTCCCCTTTCATGACCTCCCCCTTGAGGTGACAAGGACCCTCAAGGCCCACTTCAGCTTTCCAATGAAAAGACAATGATTGGAGACCTGTGGCCTCACCTCCTGGTGCCAACTGATGACAGGGGTCTCTCTAGACAGCTCAGGAGTTCTCTCTTACCCAGCCCAGCTGCCTGTCTCCCCTGTCTGAACTTCCACTAAGAAGTGCATGTGCATTTGCACTGAGACTCCCTGACCCAGGCTGCTCCCAGACCCCTGTCCAGCCACTCCCCCCCCCCACACACACACATGCTGTGTTTGGAGCTCACAGCGTCCCCCAACATATGGCTTCATATACACGCACACATATATACTGCCATTAACATATGGGCACAGGCCCCTCAAGCCCACACAGACATTGTGCTGCTGCACACAGACTCCAAACCCATAATACACCCGTGGGGGTGTGTCTGTAAGACCTCAGCCAAGACCCTCATATGTGCACATGGTGCAAAAAAGCCATCAGCTCTTACACACATAAACCTGAACACACAGGTATGCAGTCTAACTCTAGGCATATAGGACCAGTGAGGGGCTACCTCTCTTTATCCAGCCCATTAGCTGCCCTTCAGGGCCACACATGGCCTGCAGCTTGGCTCAGGGGCTCGGAAGAGTGTGCTTCACCTTGGCAGCACTTAATGCTTGCTCAGATCCCAACATGCATCCTATTGTGCAGCAGGGAAGGTGGACTCAGTTCTACATGCGCCTTTCATTTGCACTGCCTGCTGCGGTAGAACCACATCACTCATGTGACACCCACAAAAGTCCCATAGACTAGTTGGTTCAGGCCTGCCATTTCCATAGAGAGAAACTGAGGCTTGTCCAGAATGAAGAACTAGTCTGAAGTTGTCCAGCCAGAAGTTGGGGTTATAATTCACAATCTGGGGCTCTGTCATAATCTCCTAGGGCCATTCATGTTGGTAGATGAGGGCCCAAGGAGGCCTCTGGGCATAAAAGACCCCACTCAAAGCCTCTGCTCTCTACTCAGTGTTCCAGGCTTGCCTGAGGGCTCTTCCCCTGGAGCTCTGGATGATGACGGACATAGGAGGCAGTGCCTGCCTCTTTCTTGCCCTCTGGGGAAAGGAGGAAGGGCAAACGTTGGGGTTCCTGGAAGATAACTAGTCCAGTGTGACTCAAGGGACAGAGGAGGGCTCCTTGCTGAAGAGAACATGGCACTGCCACAGGGGGCTTGGCCAGTTCCTCAGGGATGTCACGTGGAGGTGTACCAAATGGCTCCTCCTGGCTCTGCTAGTCACATTACCTGAATGCGCCTAAGCAGGGTGGTATTTGGCAGGTTACCAAAGACCAGAATGCCACTCTATCATTTCCTTGCTACAGTCCTCTGAAGAAGCAGCCTACAGAGGAATCTCTCTGCTTTACAGACCGGACATGGCTAAGTTCAGTTGTTGCATGCAGTTGCCTCTGAGCTGTAGGATTACCATATTGTTCGGACTATAAGATGCACCTGACCATAAGACGCACCCAATTTGTAGAGCAGTAAAACAAGAAAAACAGTAAAAACAGCAATTGGACCATAAGGAGCACCCTAATCCTCCCCACTTTTGAGGGGGGGTGCATTTTATGGTCTGAAAAGCATGGTAGCATTAAGTCACCAATATGAAGTGCCAGCTGCTGGGCCTTTTGTACCCTGGCTTCCTCCACTGATTCTCCCTGTCTATTGATCATCCTTTGGGAGATCTAGCCACACAAGCCCTCCATATTTCCCCAAAGTGTCCTCTATGGCCCTGCCTCAGGGCCTTTGCATGTCATCTGCCAAGACTATCCCACATCGCCTTCTCTATCTGGTAACCCACTGCCCATCTTTGATCTATTTCCCATCTGGACCCCAGCCAGTGCCTCCTTTGGAATTTCCATGGCACTTGCGGGTTCTCTTTCCACATTACAACCTTCGATCCCATTGCCTTTTTTCCTATCTGGCTTTCTCTATGCACTGCTTTGGTGCTACCCTGTCTATTCAGCTGTTGGTCTGATGCAGGTGTCCTCACTCTACGTGGAAAGAAGTGAGGAATTAAAGTGGGGGGGTTCCCTCCCCGACAAGGCCTTAGTTACTTTTCTATCATTGTGAAGAGATACCATGACTAAGGCAAATAAGAGAAGAACATTTGTTGGGACTTGCTTACAGTTACAGAGGGGGCATCCACGCCCTTAAAGGAGGGAGCTTGGTGGCAGGCAGGCAGGAAGACAGGAAGCAAGTAGGCAGGTAAGAAGGCAGGAAGACAGGTAGCAGGCAAGAGGCAGGAAGGCAGGTATGGGGCAAGAGCAGGAAGGCAATCAGGAGGTAGGAAAGCAGAAGGCAGGCAGGAGGCAGGGAGGCAGACAGGAAGGCAGGCAGGAGGCAGGAAGGCAGGAGGCAAGAAGGCAGGCAGGAAGGCAGGCAGGAGGCAGGAGGGCAGGCAGGAACGCAGGAAGGCAGGCAGGAAGGCAGACAGGAGGCAGGAAGGCAGGCAGGAGGCAGGAAGGCAGGAAGGCAGGAGGCAGGAAGGCAGGCAGGAAGGCAGGCAGGAACGCAGGAAGGCAGGCAGGAAGGCAGACAGGAGGCAGGAAGGCAGGCAGGAGGCAGGAAGGCAGGCAAGAACGCAGGAAGGCAGGAAGGCAGGCAGGAAGGCAGGAAGGCAGGAAGGCAGGCAGGAGGCAGGAACGCA
This sequence comes from Acomys russatus, assembly GCF_903995435.1. Taxonomy (NCBI): domain Eukaryota; kingdom Metazoa; phylum Chordata; class Mammalia; order Rodentia; family Muridae; genus Acomys; species Acomys russatus. The sequence goes on from NC_067161.1 coordinate 16,510,768, forward strand.
GGAAGGCAGGCAGGAAGGCAGGAGGCAGGAAGGCAGGAAGGCAGGAAGGCAGGAAGGCAGGCAGGAAGGCAGGCAGGCAGGCAGGAAGGCAGGCAGGAGGTAGGAAGGCAGGCAGGCAGGAAGGAAGGCAGGCAGATATGGTACTGGAACAGAAGCTGAGAACTTACATTCTTATGCACAAGCACAAGACAGAGACAGCTAACTGGGAATGGTATGAGCTTTTGAAGCTTCAAACCTCAACCCCAGTGACACACCTCCAATAAGGCCATACCTCCTAAACTTTAACAGTCCCACCAATGAGGGACCGACCAACTAATGGCCCCTGTGGGGGCTATTCTTATTTAAGCCACCACACTAAATGATCAGTTAATTAATAAAAATCAGTGACCACTAGGTTATTCTTGACCATTTATGAAGCATGCTTTCTTAAGTGAAGATTCATTCATTCACTCATTCAACAGCTGTTGTTGGCATTTCTGCCCTCAACCAAATAGGTGCACTCACAATAGCCCATTTATTCTTGGTATTATTCTAAAGGATAGACATTATCTGCAGATAAACAGCACACACACACACACCACACACACTGTGCAACAGAAGAGCAGTCATCACGTGGGAGATGTTCACAATGAAATCTGAGGAACGCATGGAAGATGCATGAGGAACAAGAGAGAAGCGAGGCCAAGGCAGAGCCTCTCCTGCCTCCTGGGAACTTACACAACAGCAGTAGATTATGTGGAGAGGGAGAGTGCACAGAGTAGACGCGCCCAGGGGCTGCTGAAGGAGCATGTCATCAGTCACCCCGGCTGCAGGAACGACTTATTCTGCAGTCTCTGACAGGAAGTGCTGGCTACCATGAGGGCCTCATCCTACCAGAGCTTCCGTGCTGTGTGCTCCTCTACTCTGCAGCTCAATTTGCTTGCTTGTTCGCCATTTCTAGCTCTGATTCCTCTCTCATTTGTCCTAGGATGAACTAAACTTTTTGCATGCCCCCAATCTGTTACATTAAAGACATAACTCCTAGCTAGCCTGGCTGCATTTGGAGACCGAGTCTCAAGGTTAAAGGAGGGCAGAAGGGCAGAAACATGGTTTTATAGACTCTCTCTCTTCTAAAAAACAAAAACAAAAACAAAAACAAAAAACAAAAAACAAGATCCACTCCATGTCCCCAACATGCACAACAATGGGTGTGCGTACTGGGATTTGGTGGCCGTTTGCCATCAGAGACGGCAACCTCACCAGACTTCAGCTCTTGACTGTAGACTTCCTGTGTCTGGAACTGCCAGGGATGGGTCCCTGTTGCCTGAGCCACCTTGAGCATGCCCAGACTACACCCTCGGGATGCTCAGAAGGCAAGGTTGCCCTCAGACACGAGCGAGCTTCTAAACAGTACTTCTTTAGCATGTCCCTCTGAGGTGCCGGGTGGGGAAGGGGCTGGGTGGTCAGGGGTCCGAGGGGATCCTGGGAGAGTACGTGGCCGCTCGTCTCAACATATTTACCATAAAGCCTGTTCTTCTCTCCTCCTCTGCCCACTCTCCTGCCCTCTTCCCTTTCTCTCCTTCCTTCATGCCTCTCTTGTCCATCTCACCTTTCTTTGTCCCTTCCTACTCATTCTTCTCTCAAGTCCTGCTTCTTCGCTTCCGTCAGATCAGTGGCAGTTCCTCCCACCACAAACAGAAGCAATGAGGTACCTGGAGCTCGGAAGCTGGTAGAACTGAATTCAGGTGCACCCTACCTCACCCCTTGCTGCGTGACACTGGGCATGATGAGTACCGTCTCTGAGCCCTATTTTCATTGTGTGCATCTTACAGACTCTTCCCTCACCCTGCTGCTGTGAAGTTGGTGAGATAGTTCTTGCAAAGCCTTCCATAGGTGCCTGATACGTAGACATGCCTGGGATCAAGGGTGGACACCTGCTGTTCGGGCTGCTGTTCCTGCAGCATGGTGCTGCATTAATGGGTACAGAACCAAGATACCTCAGCCTTCCCCCTCCCCCATGGCTCCCATCTTTGCTCTTCGTCTGTCGGGTAGGAAATCTATTCTCAGGGTCCCCATCTGGTATTAAAAGACTGAGATTAGTGAAAAGCAGAGAATGCGGTTGGCACCTGATCATGTGCGGTTCAGTACTACGTTCCCTGCTTCTTGTACCATTTCCCAAATGTTCTGCATGCGTAAGTCGGGCCTCCTCAAATAGACTGAAAGTTTTAGAAAGCAAAGGCCAGGGCTCCTGCTTTGCATATATATATACACACCCCCTCCCCTTACCCGTGAAGCTAAACCTGGTCCCAGAGCCTCCTCAGACCTTTCTCCACAGACATCCAACTTGACACCAGACAAGATGGAAAGATGACTCTATCACTAGGCTCCTGAGGTTAAGTCCCTTCTACTAAATGTGTCTCTGTGTTACCCATTTCCTCATCTGACACATGAACATAGCCTCTTCCTGGGTTGCCATGAGGACTGGGCAAGAAAAAGGACATCGGTCTCCTCTCCAAAGCACACGACTGACATGTTGTCATTTACTTGGGGCTCATTTGGTTTTTCAGTCATTGACTCTGCACATGTTTTTTAAGCATCATTTGTCTGTCAGACACTGAGTAAGAAAAAGCAAGAATTCCTGAGCTCAGAGAGGGGCTGGTACGTGGTTGCAGACTGTCTGCCCATCAGATCACCCTGCTCGCAATCTCGGTTCCTGCTGGAAGGAAAGAAGGCTGCTGGAGAATTTGGGGAGGCAGGTGCTTCTAGGATCCTCACAGGACAGACCTGTGGAAACCAATGATACTGGCACAGTGGAGGGGTGTGAATGCAACTTTCAAGTCATGTTGTGAGTCCCAGACTTGTTATATGACCTTGGGCAAAGTATCAGACCCTTGAGAGCCTCCCGCCCTCCCTCCCACACTGACATCATCAGCAGCAGGATCCAGGTGAAGCTGAAATGACTAGGATTATCAAAGTGCTTGGTGGGGTTCTCCAGAGCTGGTTGGCAGTCCTGGCTTAAAGAACATCACCCCGTGTCTCAATTTCCCCTGCTTGTCCCCTTTGCTTACCTTTCCTCTGTCTCCCCAGCAAAGAGAAGAGACCTTTGAAAAGGTCTTGGGCACAGAAGGAGCATCCTCTCAGGCTGTGTTGCTGTGCATGAAGCACGACCTCTCCTGTCAAAGCTGATCATGTTCTCTTGGGAGCAGGACTCATGAGAGCTTCAGGGTAAGGGAGGAGGGGCTTGAGGACACCCAAATGCACAGGCTCTGACACGTGTCCTGCACTGCCCCCAAGGGATCTCCCCTTCACGCTCTAGCACTGGCACAGCCTTCACCGGAGCTGGGTGAGTTCAGACAGAGTGCAGCCACCCACGCAGCTGAGATGCTGGCAGCAGAGTGCTGAATTACCCAGATCCTGCGGGGGAGGGGAGATTCCTGGAACCCAGAGGCTTGGTGCCCACACCACACTAGGAGCAGGGTAGGCTCCATGGACCTTGATGGAGAAGCTCTCCAGGATGAGTGAGGGAAGGTGGGTGGATGTAAATCTGTTCAACCAATGAAGTATCAGGAGGCACTGTCAACCATGTACACATGCGCACACACTTACACTATATAGAGGCCATGGGTCTCCCACAAAGCACATTTGTGGACATCTGGTTAAGAAACCCCACTCATGGAGGAAGGGAGAAAGAAGGGCATGACCTGTTTGCCTCTGAGCTGTGTGACTTTAACTTTACAAAGCCCAGTTTGTACATCTATAATATAAGCATGGTAACTCCTAGGGTTAACTGAGGGCAGCATGTAAGGGCTTCCATTGAGGGTTTAGAGGGCTCCAAGGCTCAAGGTCATTGTAGCGTTGATGCTGACCTTCATGCAATCATCAGTCACACCGAGTGAAGGTGCTGAGTGAGCGCCTTTTGCTTGTCACAGCCTAGCCTGCCTTGGGGATGACAGGTCTGTGCCTACAGTGCTGCTCATAGTCTCAGGGGATGAAAAATCTGACAAAGAACTGTCACATCCCAACCATCATCTGGGGACTGTCAGAGTACTCCCTCCCTCCCTCCCCTTCCTCCCTCCCTCCTTCTGTCTCTGTCTGTCTCTGTCTGTCTCTCTCTGTGTCTCTGTCTCTGTGTGTGTGTGTGTGTGTGTGTGTGTGTGTGTGTGTGTGTGTGTGTGTGTGTGTGTATGCCATCCAGGATATCAGGCCTGGCTCTAGCCACTCTCCAGACCCACTCAAAATCCCAGGATTAGTAAAAGTTGAGACCATGAAAGCCAGAGGTCTAAGTCAGCTTAGGAAGGTGAAAGTCACAGCAGAGGAACAACACGCAAAGGATGAGAGTCAGAGGAGGTGGTGAAGCGTCAGCGATGAGGTTCTGAGCAGGGATGGGGCAAAGGTGAGGGGCAGATGAGGTTGTGTGCCATTACCCTTTGTCCCCCTGTGGTACTGAGCTTCGTGGCTGACATTCACTGTGAAATTCACTCAGAATGTCTTGTCTTTCTCACGTATGTACAGAATGTGGCCGCCTCTCATCTCCTTGGGCAAGTGTGTTTATTCCCTGGCAACATTATTCTCAGGTTACATAATCACTCTGTTAACGAGGGCAGCCATCCTCCTTGGAGTCCTTACCATGTTCCAGTCACATGCCTAGTCTCACTTAATCATTTCAATAGCCCCATGTGGCTAGCTCTTTCATTAGCTCTCATTTAGTAGATGAAGCACCTAAGGCGCAGAGAGGGTGCTATCCTGTCTAATGTCATATAGAAAATAAGTGGGGGAGCTGGCCTGTAGTTCAGCTCCTATGTTTCAGGAGCTCCCATTCACCCCCTTCCCCCCCCCCCCCCCACCGCCTCTCAGGCAACTGGCTTTTCCTCTGGGAAGGCAGAAACATACCAGGGACTAGAAGGTACAGTACATTTTCTCAGAGCCGAAGGATTGAAGCCAAGTGAGGGTGCAGGGTCTTGGACTCTTTGAGTGGCAGGTCCAACTCTCAGGGCAACCCTGGTCCTCGGGGGGCAGCATCCATGTCCACAGCCTGCTAAGGCATGTACAGCATTTGTTTTCCTCTCATAGATTCTACAAATGAAGACCCAGGAGGAAGAGACCAGCGAGGCAGGAGGGAAAGGCAGCCAGAGGACCTGATGATTAGTAATAATGCCAGCTAGAAGCGGATGGGTGCACCCAGCACCATGCCACAGCTTTGAACCTGTCAGCGTGCTCTGGTTCCCAGTGCTCCCAGCTGTCTGGGAGGAAAGCAGCCCCAGCAGAGGGATAGAAGGACCTCCCACCACCACTGTGCTCAGTGGCTGACTCTGGGACAAGGTCTGCTGAAACAAGACAGTATAAATCCAGGAGATTCGCATGGAATTTGTTATTTCCTGTGACCACATACCCAGCTCCACATTTGAGACTCGTGGCTTCTACTACTTGTGCTGACATGGCGTAGAAACAGTGGGTTGCTTTCTTGGGTTTTGACTCAGAAGTTTAGCATTAGATAAAAAGCCTGGGACAGTCTATTATCAGTTAGTAAGAGAGCAGCAGAGGGATATTTCATCCTTGATGGTATCAGGCAGGGTTGTGTGTCGGGGGCGCCTGAGATTAGTATCAGCTTAGCACATAGGAAACACAGCCTCCAGTAGGGCTGGAAGTTGAGAGAAGAATTCCAAAGCCTGGATATGGCTAGAGCGATCTCCCATCTCCAGCCCTTTCTGTGTAGGAATACTACACAGCGGCTGGCCTCATGGCTACAGGAAGCAAGATCTATCCCTTCTGGGTGAAGCTGGCAAGGAGAGGAATCATGCCCCCAGGCCAGAGAGTGGATGGCTCAGAAGTCACAGGGAGCCAGAAAAATGTCTGGTCTAGGCTGAGAGGCCCCAGCTGTGACCCAATCACATAGCGATCATAGTGGGTACAAGAAGGGGGAGCACCTGGGGGCTTCCCACCTGCAGTGCTATGGAAGCCCACGCCAAGTATTCGGGCAATGCTGGGGAGCAGGTAGGTATCTTGAACTAACAGCTTTCTCTAGAGCTGAGAGAAATGGAAACTTGGAACAGAAATTAAAGTTCAGCCATTTGTGAAATAGGCAGCACCACATTGCTGGCACATCAGAGTAAGCTGTGGATAAAGAGATTTCCAGCAGGGTCCCCGTGGCAGGCAAAACGCTCTTTTCTCCATTACATAGATTAGCAAACTGAGGTGCTGACTGATGACGGCATTTGCCCTAGATACAACCCTAACATGATCATTAGGGTAAGGCTCTGAGCCCTCAAGGCACAAGCTCTTCTCCACTCAGATGGGAAGCCAGAGAGGAGCTAGAGGGAAAGAGAGAGGTAGCTGCAGCATCATGAAGAGGAGGGGGCGACAAAGGTGTGCACTTGTCGCTTCTTTGCATCACAGAGAGTGACTGGGGAAAGCCTTTGTCTTGAATGACAGCACAGAACCCATGCCCATGGCCTGGCATGTCCAAGGGCAGGGAGTGAGAAGAGGAGGGCAGCAGCTCCTACAGCAGTGACAATCCTAGAACAATTGCTACCTGTGATCCTGAGAAGACCATCCTTTCCCTTAGGAGCTGAGGGAGAAGGCATGGGAGTCCAGCCTGCTTCTCCCCTCTCTGTGTTTCATGTAAATTATCCCTTCCTTGTTTCCACAGGACAGTCTTGGCAATGGTTATTCACTGGGCGCCTTCTGGTTTGTGTTGCCTCGCCTTGCACTGAGCTGACCCACAGCATCTGAGTGTGTTGGCTTCACTCTGGTGCTGAGGTTGCTAATTGATAGTCCTGGGTTCACTTCTGGGCTGGAATTTCCATGGTGCATTTGTATTTGTGCCCAAAGCACAGGGGATGCTGGGCAGGTGAGTCTCACATTCAGCCTGGTGTACGATGTGGAAGAGATGCAGTTTGTGAAGAATCAATGATGCCAAGTGAGGAGAGGCTAATGAACACAAAAACAAACAAAAAACAAAACACAAAACTAAGGCCAGATTCCTACAAGGAACTTCCCATACCTGCTGTCTCTGGAGTATCTGCTGTCTCTGATGTATAACCTCTGTCAGCCACATAGTCAACTTGGGGTCTTGCTATAGGTCCTGCTTGGCCTCACTTGTCCTGGGATGGCACCAGTGATATAGAGAGAGGTAAGCTAGGCATGAGTCTTGGCTTCAGGAAGCTCACAGTGCTGAGTACAGTCCTGAAGACAGAGATAGGTCAATGGCATTCAGATAAGAGGCCACATATCAGGTTAGAGAAGGGACATACAGTTTAATTTAAGAAATAAAAACAAGAGGGCAAATGGACCAGGCAAGGCTCTTCCAAAGAGATCTTTAAGTCCAGCCTTGAGAGACACTAAAAATTTGCCAACCAAAGGCTATTGTCAACACATGATTTCTTTCATGGACCTCCCCTTACCCCAGCACCAAAGGAGTCAGACTATTTCAGACTCATAGAAAGAGCCTGCTGGGCCAGGCAATCGCGCACCACAAATCCCATTTATGGATTTCCCAAACCTACAGCTGGAGAAAGCAGATACAAACGCCCTGAGTAGCTCAATAAAGTCTGTGATTCATGATTGAAATGAGGAGCTGAGTCAGCCAGAAGCAACTGGGTCGTCCTAAAGCTCTGGGTATAGAACCTTCCTAGCTTCTGTATGCAACCTGTGTTAGTCAGCTTTCTGTAGTAACAATCCCTGAAACTATCAACGTATGGGGCTTAGTGTGCTCTGGGCCTGTGGTGGCACCCTGACTTTTTGCTGCAAAAGATCCCAACGAAAGCAACGTAAAGGTGGAAGGTTTTATTTGGGGTGTAAGGTTGAGGCAGCTGGTCACAGTGCACTTGCCATCAGGAAGCAGAGGGAAGTGAATGCTGCCACTTAGTTCATTGTTACTCAGTCCAGGGCCCACGCAGCCCATGAAATGTCACTTCCTACATTTAGGATGGGCCATCCTACCTCAGTTTACCTAAGCAGGAAAACTCTTCATAAGCATGCCCATACTTTTACTTCCTCAGGGATTCTATGTCCTGTCGGGCTGATAGCAATATAAAAAAAACAAAAACAAAACAAAAAAAAAAAAACAACAACAACAACAACAACAAAAACCAAAACCTCCTAAGTCTACCCCTTGTCAATTTGATACTCATGCATATCATTTTAAAATCATAACGCTTTGCCCTTTGTTTGCATAGGTTCATGCCCATCTCATAATGTAAAATGCATTTTAGTTCAACTTCAAAACCACCTATAGTAACTTAATAGTTTCAGCACTGTTTAAAAGTATAAACGTAGAGTCTCTTCTGAGATGCAAGTAATCTTCTAACTACGAGCCCCTGTATAACCTAATACAAGTTACACGCTTCAACCCTACAGTGGCACTGAGTAAACATTTTTCTTTCCAAAATAGAAGAATATAGAAAGGAATACCCTACTGGTAAAACACCAAAGCTTGCAGCTCTACATCCATCCGGCATCTGGGACTCCTGATGAGACCAACTGGGCTCCAAATGGCTTAGATATAGCTCCTGCTTCTGCCCTGCTGCCTGGAGCATACACAGCTTTGCTCATAGATAAGCTCCAATACATGCCCATAGCTTTCTCCAGTAGATGTCCCACAATTCTGGCATCTTCGGCATCCTGAGGTCTGCATTACCTCACCCTCACAGCTCCACATGATTACCTTTGAGGGACTCCTTGTAGAGACTCTGGCACTACCATACATAGCCTGTTCTCTACTGCTCTCTAAAACCATGAAGCAAAAACTCTGTGATCCTCCCCATAAGCTTGCATTTTTTATGGCAATGCCAGTACCACATGGGTGATGCTGCCAAGTTCTGTCAAGTTCCCAGAGGTGTGAAGAATAGGGATTGGTACAGAGAGGAGGGTGATGGGGCCTGATCCCGATGAAGCACAGCTTAGTGGCTTTGTGTGCTGATCCTAGAAAAACACTTTCCTAGACATTTGCTTTCAAGGAGCAGAGAACCCTGTCAGCTTAATTCTCAGTTCAAGTTCTCTCTTTGCAAATAAATTTGCATTTTTTAAAAGTTAGAGCCATTGCATACTATATTTATCTTCTCTTTTTAATGTATAAGACTAGAGTAAAAATAAAATTGCCCTACCCATGGAAAAAAAAGTTAGAGTCTTTAATGGATAAGATCTTACCCCCTCAACCCCAACACCCCAACACACTTTTACTGTCCTGACACAAGGCAGGATAACAATTATAGCATTTTTAAAATTTCTCATGGTTATACTTTTTAACTTGCTCAAGCTCTTATCTTAACAAACTGCACATTTTAAATGTGCCAAACTTTATGCTATTGTCACTATGGACTTGGATAAGTACAGTAAACAGAGGCCATATCACAGCCTGAATGTTTCTCTGTCTCAAAATTTCCTCTATCAGACAAATCAGTTAGTCCATTATCTTTAAATTTAACTTCATGCAAGTTCTCAGGACATGCGCAAAATGAAGCATATATTATCAATATATAAATATATTATTAATATATTATATATTTGCCAAAACATTGCACAAATGATCCTTAACCCAAGTCCCATTAAAGCCCTTTCTTCTTCCTTTCTCAAAGTTCATGATCCAGCCTCCGTTTTTATTTTTCCTCCCTGGAATGCAAGGTCTCCCATGGAGCTACAGTGCCAGTGCTAAAAGGGACCTGGTGTGTCACGCTGGGCCTCTCAGTTCACAGTGCTCTGGGATTAGCAGAGGGAGGACTAGACTTGGGACTCTACGATCTAGAGTAGGGAGGCATTTTTCACTTCCATGACTTTCCCTCTAGAGCTGGACCAAATTTACTCTTCACTTTCTTTGAGGCACCATCATGGCGCATGAAAAGGCTTCTGACCCCAAATGTTCCTCCTTTCCCTTGACTGACTTTATTACTAGTGAGAAAGCTGGCACTAATATGGAATTCAAACTAGAATATCAGTGGTCGGTAGCATATCATATGCCAGATTGCCGTGAGTAGTGGTTAGCGATTTCCTTAGGGTCCATGCACAAAGGTCACTTCAAGGTTAGAGATGCAGATCGTGAAGAACCCAAAGGCTATTATTGATGAGGAAAGTTTCCACAGGTAACCAGCGGCATAAACCCTGCCTGAGGATTTACACAGGCAACTTACTCTTGACCTCCGTTGGAATGTCATCTTTCTGTAAAATTCATTCATTCATTCATTCATCTGTTTGTTCATTTGTTTATTCATTCATTTATTCACTATTGATTACTATCAACCACACACCTGCACACATCTGTTTATGTTACATGCATCAACACAACCCTGACTTTTTTTGTTTGTTTGTTTACTTCCTGGAGCCTGAGAGCCTAAATTCTGAAGAGGCTAAGAGTTTTCTTCAGTACAGTATTTGGGTGCATGAAGTTGGTGGGGCATGGGGGAAGCAGGGACCCAGGCAGTGTGAAGGAGTGGGCTTGGTATATGCAGGTTCTGAGAGAAGAGTAATAGAGCAGGGACACAATACCAGGAGGAGGCAGAGAGGCCAGATGGCAGAGTCAGAGGTCCTTGGGCAGAGTTGGGACCTTATTCTTGGAGCAAAGAGAAGCCCTGTGGAGCTTTCTAAATACTACTTTTTTTGAAAGGATCACAGACTCAAAGACAATGCTGGTGAGTGGTGGAATCTGGGAGACTATGGTTATATACTCATCTCAGGACCTGCCATTGGCACCAACCTCATGCCTGGCGTATCTTTCCATGATCTTGCTGGTTCCCAGGTGGCTGTGCATATAGTTCTGAACTGTGTTTCCCTGTGGGTTTGTGTAGCCGACATGAGCTAAGACATATGCATGTCTTTGTGTGCACAAAAAGATCCCTGTGGGGCTTGGTTAGAGTCTCCTCTTACCCTTCACAGAAGGAGGACATGTATCGAGAATTAAAAAAAAAAAAAAAAAGACGTGTTATGTGAATACGTTTTAATTCCAGGTGTGGAATATGAGACTGCTTCAGATTGTCCACAGCAGCTGACTATGATTTGCCTCAGGCTCTAGCAGAGGTGTGACTTTGCAAGCTGAGGACAGTTTACGTTTAGGATTCTGGGGACTCATATAAGGGCTCCGAGAGGGGTTAAGGTGGTTGCTGCTTCCTCTGCTGCTGCCACTGCTGCTGGTGGTCCCTGCTACTCCATCTGCTGCTGCTGCTTGTTGGATTTCTGGTTGCTGGCCGGAGATGCCCAAGGGACTCGATGTCCCTAAACAGCAGGAAGGATTCTAATGATATTGACGCTGTTTCCCCCCTCTAACCTTCTTTTTCTCCTCCCTAGTGTTGGGGGATTGGTAGGGATAGGAGTGGTCTAGGGAGGTAGGAAAAAGAACCCACTAAAGTAGGCAAAAGCCCAGCTACAAGAATGCTCCCAAGAGAAGCCAGGTCAAGGGACTAACAGTATCTCTCAGGCCAAAGCCATGGCCTGCCTGACTTTGGATGCCCTAAGAGACCTTTGGACAAATAACCTTCTTCTCAAGTGGGAGTTTGTTTGGAAGTCTTGACTTTGGAGCTGAAGAGTGTAAACAAAGAGGCTCATAAACTCAACCACAGCCATGCAGCTCTACTCATGGCTTCCCGGAGGTATCAATTTAGAGGTTTCTAACAGCTGCCAAATGCTCTGTCCCTTCACTCTCTCTACCAGTGAGGGGAGAGGGAGTGGAGCAGGTGAACTCTGCAGGAATGGGCCAACGGCTCTCAAAGCCTGAAACTCTTCCCATGTGTAACTGGTCCATGCTACAGGATGTTGCATACATCTCAGGACCCCCGGTACGGCCGTGGTACAGGAAGCGAGGGGACCCCCCAGACCTCCCATGGTTCTGGTGGGTCCCAGGGAATAAGCTGACTTCCTGAGGCTAGAGGTGAGGTCTGGCTTTGGGCTCCAGCTCTCAGCAATTTTGAAGGTACCTTCTTCCCTGTTTGAACCTGTCTACCTCCCGAATGATTCACAACAGAAGCATGCTTGGGATTGTTTCAGAAGCAAGCACTGGTGCTGGATCTAAAAATCTCTGTCCCGGATAACGGATTGTTTTCTGTAGTGGTCTGCTCAGAACTGCCCTTGGGCAGGATGCTGTATGGGGTCAAGAGGCAGGATATAAAGAGCAGAGCATGGCAAGGTGGAGAGAAGAGGAGCCAGCAGCTTGGGGCTTTTGTCCTTATTAACAGCCATTAGCCCAGGATGCCCACCCTTACCATGCACTGACCAGGCCCCGGCTGCCTCCAGACAGCCTCGTTCGTTTTCAGTTCACAGACAAGTGGTTCCAGTTTTCTCTTTCTCATAGGGTGTTTCTGCCATTTCTGGCAGGCATTCTCATTTGTCGGGGAGCACTGCTGAGGTGATGGATGGAGCTGCCTCACCCCCCTTCCTATGCTTCTGAGCCTCCAGGCTGCTCTGTCACTGTGGTGGAGCCTTGAGATCACTCTTCCATCCGCCCTACCAGTGCCCTCCAGGCTCAGGGTAGCAGACCAGGTCTCCTCTTCATTGCTAGTGATACTCTCTTGCTAAGCCACTGTGAGTACAGGCCTTGCCACAGCCATGCTAGCTTGGCTCCTCCACACTCTGTCCATGGAGAAGCATGGGAGGTCCTCCGTGGGTTCCTAAAGGCTTTGCCTGTCCACAGGAAACCCTCTCTCCCCCAACCCACACTCAGCACATCTTTCCACATCCTCTACCAAGTGCTTTTTCTGGCCCGGGACTCTGCACATTCTGCATCACTTCCTTCTGGAAGCCTTTCTCTCCAGCCAGAGATACATGACCTCACAGCGACCGCCTGCTCCTGAGCTGAGTGTTGGACTTCAGGCTCGGTGCCTCATGGGCTGCATACAGTAAGCTGTGAAGGGATGGATGGAAGGATAGGTGTGTGCACCCACGGTTCACCCTCTTGCACACTCAATCATATTAGTTTTTTGGTTTGTTTACTGTTTCACAAGGAAACATAGAAAACCCTTGAAGGGAGGAAGCTTTCCTTCAGTGGCATTCTCCACCAGCCCCAGGCTTGTTCAGTGTACGCCCATCTATATCAGACCGGCAATAAAGCCCTCTCTACCCCCAATTTGATGAAATCCATGAACTGTGTCCCCAGAAGCACACAAATGATAGTAAAACATGGCATCGATTTCAAGAGTCCCTGTCATCTCTGGGGTGGGAGGGGTTGTACAGTTGTGAGGAAAAAAAACACAAAATGACACGATTTTTTTGTTTGTTTTGCATGTTAAGGTGTGTTCTAGGAGGCTGAGGCAACTGTTACCAGGAGTCACAGGATACAGAGAGATTAACACACTTTGTGTGAGATTGGGTATCTTGGGGTGAGGAACTCAAGGACTTCAGGGTAGAGGAGCGACTTTTAAGGACTGATTGAGTTTAACAGGTCAGGCAGGGGGAGAACACAGCAACACAGAGAGAGCACATACACAGACATGAGGGGGGACAGGGCGCTGAGGGGCCAGTGTCTTCGTGGATGACAAAAGTTCCCTGATATTGGACACTGATGGCGGTTGCACTGCCCCGTGCACATGTGACTGTGTATGTCATATGGTGAGTTTTATCCTAGGATATGTAGACTGGAGTGGTTAATTGTGTATGCCAACTTGACACATTGATGTCCAGATGTCTGGTCTTACACCAGCCTAGAGGGTACGGAATATTTTTTTAAATTTTATTTAAGTAGTTTATTCAGATTACATCTCAATTGTTATCCCCTCACTTGTATCTTCCCGTTCACCCTATTCCCCTCCCCTAGGTCTGTGACAGAAGGGGACCTCTTCCTCCATCATATGGTCACAGCCTGCCAGGTCTTATCCTGGTAGTCGTAATGTTTTTAGATACAGTTAATCAGAAGTCTCAGAGCAAAGCAGCTCACTCTCAGTAATATGGATGGACAGACTGAGGGCATCTGATAGGCTCCTGATATGAGACTGAAATCTGTCTTCAGGCTACCTTCAAAAAGAACTCCTCTCTCTCTCTCTCTCTCTCTCTCTCTCTCTCTCTCTCTCTCTCTCTCTCTCTCTCTCTCTCTCTCTCTCTCTCTCTCTCTCCTCCCTACCTCCCATCATTCCTTCCTCCCCTCATGTCTCACCTTGACAAACTTCTAAATTGCAGTTTGTATCTCCATTTAAAAATGCTCATTATCGGGATGGTTAGCAAACCATCTACTCCCAGGGCACCAGATGACCCAGTGTGGCCCACTCAGGCCTCAGCAAGACAATCTGATGCGGCTGCAATGCTGTGGTAGCTGAGTTGGGCTTATTTAAAAAAATTTTTTCTTTTTAATTGCAAGCAACAGAAATTGAGTCTAGAAATGATGGGAAGATTTGGGGGTGGGGTGGGGTGGGGCTCACAATCAGAAAATGCAAAGCAATCAAATCCACAAGCTGCCAGGACAGTTAAGACATCTTGGCAGCAGGAACTCGCCAGCTGCATTTCCGCAGGGCAGAGCAGCTGCCATCACCTTTAGCTCTCAGTTACTCTACTCAAAGCACACACACTCTCTACAAAGGGAGTAGGTCCATGCACTGCTCAACTTTTGAGCAGGAGTAAAAGTAGGACCTGCCCTTCAACTTCTGACAAGATGTGGTGTCCTGGAAACATGCTCAAGTGCTTCTCTGGGCAAATGCTGGTGAAAGCTGGCAGGGGGAGCCATGGACACACACACACACACACACACACACACACACACACACACACACACACACACACATACACACATACACACACACCATGGAACAACATTGAAATTTCAGCCAGCCAGTGAGTGAGTGAATTCAGGCAGGCCTGGGGGCCACTGGGTTGGATGCCTGCATCTCTACTGCAGTAAGGATGCTGGTTCTGCCTCTGATGTGTCAGGGCCATAGGCTACCTACCCCCTTGCTGGTACACAAAGCCCTGTGGGGACTAAGGCAGGCTGGACAGGCCCCTCATGCTTTGTGCTGTGTGGTCTTGATCAATCACTTGGCTTCTCTGAACTTCACCAACCTCACCTGCTTCATAGAAGACTATCAGACTTGATGCCTACATTTTTCTGGAAGGATGAAAAAGAAAGAGACAGGAAAAGTGGCCAACTCAGGGTCGTCCACATTCCAGCCACACAGTCTGGTTTTTTCCTCTAGGGAAGGTCTCCAGGCTTGACAATCACGCTGGGTCTGGAGGAATGATGTGAGAATTATCATTGTGAGTTGCATGATGGCAGTTTCCATTAAATGTGTACCATGTATAAGATAAGGCCAAGAGAGAGCTGGAGCCAGCGTCACAGTGAAAACATTGCTCACATGTGTGTGGTGACAGCGGTGTGAGCGAACCAGTAACACTGCTCATCACGTAAGAGCATAGTGTCCATAGTTACGTACAGTGCACGGCACTTGATAGTCATAATAAATGGCCACGTCTGCCTTGTATATATACTGTTCTGCACTTTTAATCATGATTTTATCATGTCCTCCCTCTACTTATAAAATAGTTTATGGAAATCGGTGTTCTGAGTTATGGTGCCAGTGGCCTCATCCATTTCCTTTATCACATCCTTTGATGGCATCAGGAGGCCACATCAGATGATTAGTTGACCCCATCCAGGTTTGTGTAAGTGCATGCAGTTACGCTCACACAGTGATGTACTTGCCTAATGACACAGTCATCAGGAGACATTCTGCATTAAGTGATATATGCCTGTTATCTGAGAGCCGAGGCTGGGGTTGGGGCTGGGGCCCAGAGTGTGGGTCCTTGGTTTGGGCTGAGTTGCTCTTTCCTGAAGTTTCCTGCTTCTTCCTCTTCCTGCACATAGCAGGCACAGAAGCAGTGCCCAAGCTGTTCTCCATCCTCTGATAACTGTTTTTTCAAAATCCCCCCTCCCAGGCCCAGGAGAAAGGAACAGAAGCTCAGCCCCTGAGAGGCGGAGGGTGGGTCCCATGGAGAGGCAGGCTTGCCCTAGCTCCTTTGTGGATTCCTGGAGGTGGTTTCCAGAATAGTCTTCACAAAGCCCACACCACCTGAGGGTGGATGCTCCATGGTGTGTGTGTGTGTGTGTGTGTGTGTGTGTGTGTGTGTGTGTGTGTGTGTATGGTATGTGTGTGTGTGTTGTTTTGTGTGTATGTATGGTGTGTGTGTGTGGTGTGTGTGTGGTGTGTGTGGATGGGTGTGTGGTGTGTTGTGTGTGTATGTATGGTGTGTGTGTGTGTGTGTGGTGTGTGTGGGTATGGTGTGTGTGTGTGTGGTGTGTGTGTGGGTATGGTGTGTGTGTGTATGGTATGTGTGTGTGTGTTGTTTTGTGTGTGTGGTGTGTGTGTGTGTAGGTGGTGTGTGTGTGTGTGGTGTGGTGTGTGTGTGTGTGTGTGGTGTGGTGTGTGTGTGTGTAGGTGGTGTGTGTGTGTGTGGTGTGGTGTGTGTGTGTGTGTGTGGTGTGGTGTGTGTGTATGGTATGTGTGTATGTGTGTGTGTGTGTGTGGTGTGTGTGGATGGGTGTGTGGTGTGTTGTGTGTGTATGTATGGTGTGTGTGTGTGTGGTGTGTGTGGGTATGGTGTGTGTGTGTGTGGTGTGTGTGTGGGTATGGTGTGTGTGTGTATGGTATGTGTGTGTGTGTTGTTTTGTGTGTGTATGGTGTGTGTGTGTGGTATGTGTGTGTGTAGGTGGTGTGTGTGTGTGTGTGGTGTGGTGTGTGTGTATGGTGCGTGTGTATGTATGGTGTGGTGTGTGTGTGTGTGTGTGTGTTTACTGACTCTGACTTCTGGACATCAACCACTAGGCTTGCCCATACTCTATGCCCAAGCTAGATTTTGGAGTTTAGAATGCAGAAGTTGGGGGTTGAAAGAAAGAGCAAGGCCTCCGTGGTGACAGAAGGTAGAATGGCAGGATTCTTTAAGACCCTGGCCAAAAGTCCCAGCAGGTTAGGTATAGTCAGTCATATAGGCATGTGAAGATCCAGCTCCGGTGTCCCGCCACCACGGTATGATGTCATAGAACGATGAAGATGGGAATGGACGATGTGGAGGAAGAAGTAAAAGTGAGTCAGACCCAGAGAGATGGAGCGCAAGGGACAGAGAGGAGAAGAGGTGGACAGACACATACAGAGAGCGGGGAAGACAGTGGAAGGTGTAAGGGTTATCATGAGCCTTGATGGAGGAAGACTTAGGAAAAGAAGAGAAAGGGAGGGAAAGAAAGAAAGAAAGAAAGAAGAAGAAGTGGGTGTGGAGGGAGAAAGAGAGAAAAAGAACTTGGAGGAAGAAGAGGGGGAAAGAGAGAAACTAGAGGCAGAAAAAGAAAGGAAACACAGAAGAAAAAAATGGGGGACAGGTTCAGAACAGGATAGCCATTCAGGGGTCACAAAGCAGAGCAGGGGAACCCGTGAGCAGGCCTGCGCCAGCCACCACTAATATGTGAGACAAGGAGCATCCTGGCCCAGACTCAAGGAGGAAGCCAGTGCCTAGTTAGTGTCGTTTGACTCTGACATGTGACATGTTCCAAATGATCTATTAAAGCAGAGTGAATTCTACAAATGCCTCCACCCACCACCGCCCCCTGGGGAAAATACACTATATTTGTGAGGTGATTCATCCTAGCTGCCACAACCCCTGGAGTTCTGAGGCAAAATGCTTCTCGTGAGTTCACCTTCAAAAGATCACAAGACAGCAGAGATGGGCCAAGAAAAGTGGAAGTGCACGGACAAAGAACACTGGATGAGTAAGTTTGTCAATCAAGTTGGGATTGCTCCTATTATAAATGGCCAGAGGGACAGTGGAGTGATGGCAAAATCCTTCCAAACATGTCAGATAGTTTTGAAATGCATGCCTAGCTCTTAACTTCTTGAAGTAAATCCCATTGAAATGACCAGAGTCCATAACAACTTCCTGTTTAATTTAGCAGCAAAATGTTGAGCTGAAAAATGGTCACCTCGTCCATTCAACCCTCATTCCATGCTGTCATTACACTTTCTACCTCAACGTTGCTCTGTTCCCCAGAGTCACCATGTAACAAGCAATGTCGTGTGTCCTCATTATTACTAGCCTCTTTTGGGCCAGAAGACCCAGAGTTCTATGTTTATTAAAGACGGTCATTGGTCTGGCTCACTGTTTTATCCTCAGCACATGGTGCCATTTTGTATAAGCTGGGACTGGTGAAATAGATTCGAGCAAGTACCTAGAATTGTTAAAGAAGATTTATTAATTTAGCTTATATGATTGGAGACAGAAAACTAGGGAAGAAGAGAACCCAGCAGCTACTTAGCCCAGAAACCTGGATGCCCAGAATAAGGAGCGCCAATGACATAGATCCTGCCCAAGGCTGAAGGAAGCTCCCTGAAGAGGGGCTGCCGTGAATCATATGGGAGGGATGAAGAAACTGGGGTTGACATTCATGGGAAGTGGCAGCAGCAATAGATCCACTGTCTCAGAAAGAATGGAGCTTGGACATGCTGGGCAGCTTCCTCCTCCCTCTTCTTTCCATCTGGCCCCCAGGCTGTGGGATGTGGCTGCCCTTTCGCAGCTCTTCCTGCCTAACAGACATAGCTACACATGTGCCTCACTAACTCCCAAGGCACCTTTCAAGCTAATCACATTGATAAGATGACCCGTCAAACCTCCCAAGAGAGCTACAGAGTGGAGACTGGAGAGGTGGCTCAGTGGACAAAGCCCTTTGCACAAAAGCATGAGACCCTGGGTTCGGGTCCTCCAGTACCCACTTGAAAGCTAGGCATTGTGGCACACACCTGTAACCCCAGCACTGACAGAGACAGATGCTTCCCAGAGGCTCCTTGTCCAGCTATTCTCTCTGTAACATGGAGCACCAGGTTCAATGAAGACACCCCATCTCAAAAAATAGGATGGAGAAGAGACTGGAGAGACATCCTGATGCCAACCTTCAGCCTGTACTTACCTATACAGGTGAGCACACTGGTACATATCGCAGACACACACAGACACACACACAGACGCACGCACACACACACACACACACACACACACACACACACAGAAGCTGTATCAGACAGGAGAGGTATCTCAATCTTGGGAGACTGGATATGCCCACCTGAAAGACATAGAAGGCTGTTCAAGCAGCTCTGTGTGGTAGCCTAGGGATGGTCACTAGAGTGTGGAAGAGTTGCATTGCCTCCTGAAGGGGGTAGGGCTGGAGTTTTGTCTTTTATCCTTTAGTCCAAAGATGCCCAGACTTGGACCACTGAAGATTACTCCCACGGCAGTTTAGACTCCTCCTACTCCAGGAGGAGGAGTCGCGTCCCAGCCTAGGGTTCAGATGGAAAGAAGAGGAAGGAGGAAGCCGCCCAGCATGTCCAAGCTCCATTCTCTTTGAGACAGTGCAATTTGGGTCCCCATAAAAATGACAGGGTACATCCATAAACTCCCAGCTCAGAAGCCTTCCTGTGAACACTCAGCAGCCAAAGTACTCTCATTCATCTTTAGAAGGAAGGCCAGTAGCTGAGAGGGAAAGAGGGGCTATTTTTTTCTAACTCACACTTAAAATTTAGAATTTAGGTTTTGTTTACCTGAGCACACTAAATCTCCTTGCCAAATACATACATATATATGCATATACACACGCATATATTTCATTATGTATTCATTATATAACGAACACACACACACACACACACACACACACACACACACACACACACACACACACACAAACCTTCAAGAACAGCCCTGCCTGATGGAAGCACAAAGGGCTACTAACTGAGCGTTCCAAGCCCATGGCTACAAATGTCAGCAGAGCTAGTCCACGCAGAATGGAATTAATCAAGTCTTTGGAAGAAGGGAATGGAGAGATGGCTCAGCATGTTGTGCTCTTGCTTAGGACCACAGTTCCCTTCCTAGCACCCACCTCAGATAGCTCACAACTGTCTCTAACTCCAGCAACACAGGGTGGGGGGTGGGGGAGGGAATATCTGATGCCCTCTTGCGTGGTGGCACACGCTTGTAATCCCAGCACTCAGCAGCAGAGGCAGGCAGATCTCTGTGAGTTGGAGGCCAACCTGGTCTACAAAGCAAGTCTAGGACAGCCAAGGCTGCTCAGAGAAACCCTGTCTTGAAAAACCAATAAGTAAACAAATAAATAATATATTTTAAAAAGGTTTTAGATGTTATTATAACTTTGAGGCAGGAAAAACCACCCCACCCTGAACCTGACCTTGTTTGAATTTTACAGTGTACTAGGTGAAATATGGATGTTAGAGGCTTAAGCTCTGAATGCTCATATACCGCGCCCAGTCCCCCAAGGCCCAATAATCATGGCAGACGGGAGACAGGAAAGAGTCTAAGAGCCAGAGGCAGTGGATGGTTACAAGGAAGCATCTGCACGCAGCAAGGTCGTCGCACTTATGAACTCACAGTGGTTTCACAAAACCTGAGCTAGCCAAAGCCAGACCAAACCCCAGCCTGGGGAGCAGAATTTGACACACGGTCCCACCCTTAACTCTGGAGTTACGGAGGTCATTTGCTTCCGGGAGAAGGAGAAACAGTTTTCTCTGAGAGTGTAGAACCAGTCAGTGACCACTCTCCAGGGGAAGGACACACACACTAAGAACGTCCAAGCGGCACAAATTAGTCTGAAGGACTTTTTAAAAAAAGACTCAAAGTCGGGTGGGTAGAGAAGGGGGTGGGTCTAGGGAACGTTAGCGGAGGGGGTGAATATGGTCAAGACATATACGGAATCCCAAAGGACTAATTCTTTTTCGAAAGCCAGTGCCTGAGTTCTACCGAAGCAAAATTATACAGGAATGTCTGGAGACTATGGCTTTGGGGTGATGGCTCTTTAAAACACTAACAGCAGATACACCTGGTTGTAGGTTTTGCCACTAACCTGCTATGAGGAAATGAGAAATTATCTTAAGTCCAATCAGGAGAGCTTTTGGTTACTTCTACTCCCCTAATGGTGTTGGCAGTATCACAGCAGTGGGCACATCTTGCCTGGGAAGCTGGAATTACAACATAATGGGTCTGGCACAGGATAACAAACACCACTGATGTCCTTTCTCCCCCAGCAGCCTGTATAGAACCTTCCAGCACCATGCAACCCAACCATCAGGGAGAGTTTCCTGGTCAACTCAAGATTCTTGTTTTGTTTTGTTTTGTTTTTCCTAACAGCTATTTTTAAGAGGTTTCTATCTCCTAGGTTCTCAACTGGCCTGACACACGGCACTAGAGAAAATGCTAACATGGCGCGTCTGGCTTAAGAGAGAGATTGTGTAACAGCCCATGACCACAGCAACATCCTGGTAATCGTATCAGAGGGAAGCAAAATGAATTATCAGTTAATAAGGGACATGGAATCAAGGAATTCACTCTATACAGAAGCAAAGAATAAATTTATCTATAAGAGCTTGGAAACAAGAGTAGCTATTTCAATCCCGATATGCCCGCCCAGTTCATTCAGGAAAGCATCCACTACAGATTACGTCTTTCTGTCACCATAAAAAGGAATAGCTACCATCTTGGAGGGTGGGAGGGTTATTGGGCAAGGTTAGATACAGGTGCCCTTCACCAAGACAGGCCTGCCCTCCTCCTTACACACGCCAGAGGCCTGAGAATTAATGAGAAATGTTAAGCATTTTAAGCATATTTATTTCACATGAACTACAAGAAAAGTAAAACATAACGAATAACTTGAATGAAGGTTCAAGATGCTATCTAAGTAGACTGTTGGTGAAACAGATCAGAAATATTTAAAGTAGAGAAGTGCCATTGGTCAACGATGAAGTTAAACAATATGAACTCTTCAAGGCAACTGTTTTCCTTTCTCCGTCAGTGGCGACGGTATGGATGTCCATCACCAGCCCCCATGTGACTCTAACACTCAGATTTTGTTTTGTTTTGTTTTTGAATACAGGTTTTCTCTGTGTAGCCTTGGCTGTCCTAGACTCCCTTTGTAGACCAGGCTGGCCTCGAATTCACAGCGATCTGCCTGCCTCTGCCTCACGAGTGCTGGGATTAAAAGCATGCGCCACCACGGCCCGGCCCTTAACACCCAGAGTTTATATCAAACTCTTTTCTCTGCCAAAAGAAATAGCGGAGATTTACACAGGGTCAAGTCAGATTAGATCTGCAAGACTCCTCTGTGCCAGGAAAGCAGAGGGTTGTCAGACGTGCACAGAGAAGCTGTGGAAAGATGAAGAAATTGGGCGGAGAGGGCTTTATCCTGAGTATCAAAATACAACCGATAACGTAATCAATTAAAGCACGTGTAATCTCTGAGGGACCATAAATTCCCAACCGGCTCCCAAGAGAGAAGTTGCTATAAATGCTGAGCAGGATAAGATTTCATTTTCCACCACTGTAATCCATATCCGTATACATGGATGGTGCTATTTCTTCTTTATAATGTGTGTTAGCTTGTTATGCCTGGGAAGGTTCTGTGCCCTGTCTTGTGAGGAAGGCTGCCTTTTGAATACATCTAATAGTTTGGGAAGAGATAGAAAAGAGTAGTTCTGCCCAATGACATGAAAAGGAACCCATAGCGCCGCGGGAGAAGCAGTCAGACGCCCTCATGAGTACAGCAAACTGCTGGTTTCCTAGGAGATGAAATGCGTTCAAGGAAAACCTCTGTTCACGGAAAAAGAAGACCCGTGTGAAAGAGACATTCGCATTCTTAGTCAGACCACATTGCAGCTTAAACACAATATTGTTGGGAGACTTTCCAGGACCTCCCCCCCAAATAAGAACGTGGAGATGATATTACTGGCCGCTTTCAAGGAGAAATCTGTATTTGCAGGACTGGGTGATTTGATACCCCATTTCTGGGAAACAAACACGTAAAATGTAAAATAGTAACTTCTAACTGCCCCCACCTCTAATACATACCCACGACCTTCCCAGTTGCCTGAGCAGTCTCAACACTAAGTGGAAGCATGTATTTTTTAATCAGTTTGATGTTTTGTGCTCACTTGAATGGTTTTTAAGTGTAGAAACATTTAAGGGAGGCTGACACACTAAATTTATTATTTTAATTAAAAGTGTTGGAGAGTGTTGTTAAATAATTTTGTAAGCAATGCTTGTAATTTTGTGAGATTTTAGTTAGTTCAATTTTTAATGTCCTGACTTATCAATTATGCACATAGTGTTTGAACGTCAAGAAGAATGTTGTTTAATAGCTTTATGAGGTTGGGAAGTTGAACAGTAAAGCATAAACAGAGTTTTTCTCCCAGTAAATATTCTGGGAGTTTAAAGGATCCATCAGTGCATTACAGCCCAAACGCCTTTGCGGGGGCCCTGAGCAGACAGAAGATGAGATGGTGTTATTCATGGGTCCATACCATGATCAGAAGGAAAGCATGCTTAGTTTAAGCTTTCTGTGCATTGTATTATTTTATGTGCTTATTGATCTGAAGATTCAAATGAAAAAAAGGTATGTATACCTCAAAAGAATCGACACAGGGAACTTATCTAGATCATATGCAAATGAGAAGAGGGATGGGGACCCACCCAGGTGAGTCCAGTGCTTTCTTCAAGTCTACCAGACCCCAAGTTCACTCCCCAGCCAAACTCTGATATTCTTTGTTTTAGTTATTTTTGTATCAGCATGGCAAAATTCCTCACACAAACAACTTAAAAGAGGAAAGGTTTATTTTGGCTCAGTTCACGGCTATTTGGCCCACATGCTTGTGGAGAACACACTGATGGTGAGAACCAGTGGCAGAGGAGAGCTGTTCACTTCATGGCAGAGAAGAAGTAAGTGGATAGCAGGGGCAAGATACTCCCAAAGGACCCTTCCCCAGTGAGCTACTTCCCTCGGCAGGATCTCTCCTACCAATGTTTTCAGAACCTTCTGGAATAGTACCACCAGCTGGAGATCAGACTCCCAACACATGAACCTTTAAGGAAGTGGTTCTCAACCTTCCTAATGCTGCAACCCTTTAATACTGTTCCTTGTGTTCTGGTGACCCCACCCCCTGTCCCCTGCCCACAACCATACACTTATTTTTGTTGCTACTTCATAACTGTAAATTTGCCGCTGTTATGGATTGTAATATAAATGGCTGTGCTCTCTAATTTCTTAGGTGACCCCTGTGAAAGGGTCATACGACCCCCCAAAGGGGTTGTGGCACACATGTTGAGAACTGCTGCTTTAAGGAAATCCTTCGTATTGAAATCATGACATCTGTGGACCTTCTCAGCACCTCCTGTAGGGACTTCTTCCCCAGGCTGCAAATCCAAATAATGAGAGCTTGCCTCCAGTGGGACACCACCCACAATGGTGCCTTCTCTGCTTCCGCTATCTCCCTCACCAGTGACTTGTACTCTCACTTTTCAAAGTCTGAAGAAATTAGGACTGAAATAGTGGGGAGCAAATACCCTAAAAATGCTGTCAATCTTTCCTTTTCTTCTCCTTTTTCATTAACTGCACTGAGAGGCATGCATGAAACTCAGACTCATGCCTCCAAACTGATGTTCCTTTTGCAGGCAGCATTCAGCTATCCATGCTGGTCACCTTTGGCACCTCCAGTGACTGCTGCACTGTAATCTTGAAAGCTAACACCTGGCAGGAAGTCTTTTCTTCTGGGCTTCAGAGCTCATAACTGTGTCCTAGTTACAAGAAACCTAAGATGCCTGCATTCTCACCTAGACACTCAGATGCACCAGCAACTTGTCTTGTAATGGGAAATTAATAGGGAGATGTTTTCTCTGAGAATCTGACTACAAGTCCCACAGCTTTTGTAGGTGACAGCCAGGCTCAGGGCTGTCCAGGAGTGAGATGCTCTGGTCAAGGGAGGGTCCAAATGCCTGAGGGGTCTAAACTGGCCTTAGAACAGTATGGAGTGGTTAACCTTGTGGGATCTTGACCAGGAAAGCTGAGTTTTTCTGGGTCTTCTAGTCCTTCAAAAAGAGTCAAATTAAAGGATCCCATATGCCCTGTTTCTCGCTGTGATCTATCACTGACCCAAAAGCCACCAAAGTTTCTTACAGTCACACAGTGAATAGCAAAGAACTTACAAAAAGTATCTAAAGATCACAGCTTCCAAAGACATACTTGGACAAAGGCCCTATTGTTACCTGGCCTGCTAGGAAGTCTGTCATCTGGCCTCGGCTGACTTGGACAGCTCTCCTGAAGTGCTGTTTGCACTAACGACTCAACCTTCCAGGAGGCTTGACACATCTAGTTCTATAAGCTGTCCCCACAGGAAGGCCCCACGCACATCACCTCCACAACCGTCCAACTGTGCAACTGATGTTTTTTGTCATCCTCTCTTCCAAGTATTTATTACTTTAGAAAGTTGTAAAGTGGAAGAGGCTGAGGACAGGGGCTGTAGATCCACTGCTGTATCTCCTGATTGCCTGTAGAGGGCAGCACTCAAAATTGATCAATGAATAAAAAGTGACTAATACCTGGGAATGAGTGATTCTAATCTATGCTATCAAGGAAATAATTGAGAGCCATACGATGGGGAAAAAAAAAGTCCTAAGAAAGCAGCTATTACTCTAATTTTTAGGAGGAAATTGTAGAGTCTTGAGAGAGATAAACTTTAGAGTGAATCTACAGTTCACAAGGACTCACAGGGAATGACTTCATCTCTAGGTCACGTGACATTATGCTATGAATTTATTTTATGAAGCAGTGCTCTGTTTGTATGAAAACAGAGTGGTAAGCAAACAGGGCTTTTGTGCACCTCCTGTCCCCATACAGATGCTATCCCCACCCCAGAACAGCTTATTTACATCATCCATGATTTTATATTCACACATTATCGCTCAGTGTTTGTGGATTTCTTTAGACTTTGTCCTGGGTGTTGCAGAGAGGCCACTTCTAATTAAACAGTGCACATTTTAAAGGTGTCTTTGCGGGCCGTATTTATACTGGTCATCACTGTTGGGAGAAAACGTTTTCATTTTTCTGAGAACCTTGAGTGCCTTTGCTTTGTGGTGGGGAATGCTGTGCTAAATTGTGAAGTAACAATAAGTTTCCTTGAAGAAAAAGGCAAATCCTGATCCCCAGGGCTACAGTCAGTAGAAATAGTTTATCTTACTTACCAGAATTTGTCTCAGCAGTCAGAATTCCAGGCCAGTAACCGTATCAGCGAGCCGCCATTTTACCACCCAAGATCGTAACTTTGACATAGTGACCAAAAGTCGAAAACAAAACAACAACCAAAAACCCCAGCACCAAGACAAACCCACCAACCAACCAAGTTAAGGCATGCCTGTTTCTAAAAAGCCACCCAGGGGTTGTTCCGATTCACACTGTGATTGCCAACACTGGGGCTCCTCTGCAGATTGGAGGACAGGTCTGTATCTGACACACGATGGAGTCCAAGATGCTAAGTCTGAATGTTGGGATCAAAAGGGAGAGCACGGCACCAAGGCTTCACCACCTACGGGTGTGATTAACCCAAGATGAGAGTCTCTAACAGGCTGAAGCAAGCGAACATTAGTAACATTCCAATCGTGTGTTTGATCCCCAGCCCTTCAAGGCATGGACCCTCAACCCATCACTGACTGAATCATTCAGGATTTTGTCCTGAGGTAGGAGTCAGGCCCATTTCTATGGGGAGTGATTCCTGAATAGAACTGGGTCTGCCAGCAAGGAAGAGGGGGGAGGGGAGCAAATGGCAATGGGTCAGATGTCCACAGCTGGCATTTGGGGAGCCACTGAAGATCTACGGGCAAGGGAGCCCTTGCTCTATTTGTATTGGGAGAAACATCCAAAAGAAAGGGTATTTTGGGGCTTCTTATAACTTTATGACTTTCTCCTTCTGTTTTATTATTTTTATCTCCTCTATGTCCTTGTCTTACTAACAGCGAGAATCTTAACTTAGAAAAAAAAATAAGAAAGAAAAGCCATGTACTTCTTCCTGGGACAGGAATGTGGGAAACTGTTTCCCTGTGATTCCAGCTGGAGGTCAGAGGTTCCACTTGGCAGTGACCCTCCCTGGACAGAAGACAGACTCAGCATGGACATCAGCTCAAAGTGACCTGGTCAAGGCGCCCTTGGGCTGGTACCTGGCATATAGTAGTAGGTGGTCAGTGCGTGGTTAGGGTGAATGTATAGGTTGAGGGCTATAGAGAAGCCAGTGGAGAAGACTTAGGGGTCTGCTCCCAACATTGCTGATTCCTACTTGTGTAACCTTGGGCAAACCAATGATGCCTTGAGCTCGATGTTCCTCATCAGTGAGATGGAGCTAATAATACTGATTGCTGAGGGGGTCAGCAGTTATGAGTGTGACCTATACTGGATGGGGCCTGGCACTTAACAGGTGCTCAGTGGGCAGAAGCTGCCTCTTCTGTCCTAGGCCTGTGCTTTCCAAGTAGCTTAAGGTTGAATATGGCCTGCTCAACACCACCCTGGCTCCTTTTATACCTCTTGGCACAGGGCTAAGGGCATGACGTTGGCAGACACTCCAGGACCATAATGTCAGCTGAATATTTGAGGGTGAAGCAGAAATAATGAAAAAAAAACCACCCTTGTAGATTGTGTCAGGGGTGAGTGTCCCTCTCCAGCCTCACTTCAGGCTCCTGGGACCCCACACTCAGCCGGAATGACTGCACTCCTTTGATTTCAGAGACAGACTACTTAGAATGGAAAGATTTCTGAGTTCCCCCTGGTTTTATCAGGGCCACAATCTCATCAATAAGAAGGTGGAGTCTGGAGCTGGCCAAGCTCTGTAACTTTAGACACATTCCTTTTCCTGTGCCTCTCTGTTTTCATTTATAAGGGAAGGCAGCACTAGAACTCATTTTGTAATACTAGTAATGATTGGGGAAGCTGGGATGTTTACCTAAACCATCTGTGCACATCAAGCCCTTGGCGCAGAGCCTGTGAATGCAAAGCATTTAGGAAATATTAGCTATTATTTATTATGATTATCGGGGACCCCACATTGTAGTTGTATACCTCTCTTATCCAAAAGAGCAGCCCATGAGGTCACAGTTCTATTCTCGCCTGTCTGTTGGCTCCTGTCAGCCTGCCAGTCACTTCTTATTTATTCCCAGGGCTTTTTTTTTTCTTCTACCCTTCCATGTCTCTGTCAGGTTTCGATGGAAACTAGTCCCACTTTTCAGACTTGAAAGCTGGAGCCTAAGGGAGCTGCATCTCTCCCTTAAACTCTGTGCAGCTGTCTGCTGAAGAAGAGGGCTCAGTGCCAGGTCTCCTGACCCGTGTTCCGTGTGCAGAGTGTGTTCCAGTCCCCCAGAAGGAAAAGGGCAGGCAGGAAAAGGACCCAGGAGTGCTGCTTCCTCTGCTTAATCCTTCAGGGCCCAGAAAGGGCTCTGACATCCCCCCATCCTGCAGCCTCTACCCTCCCACCTGGCTGCCAGGAGACCTCCAACAGGGAAGTGAAAAATGAGCCACTGGATGTATTATGACTCGTGAGGCTGTCTTAATAATTAAGTTTGATTAAAATGAACACCAAGAAATTTCCTGACATGGCCTGCCTGGCGGAGCTCATCAAAAGCTGATAAATGAGTGGGTTCTGGAGACAGAGTGGGGAGTAGGGACAGGGTAAGAGACCTGTGTGAGGTAGCTGGTAGGAGGCAGGAGGAGACTGGGAAGCCTTGTGCAAAGGGACAGCTGGTCCTAATCGGCTACCTTGCATACGGGTTTTCCTCTGGATTGCAGCTGAAACAGGCGGCCTTGCAAGAGTAGCTGTGGACTGTAGCTTTCTAATAAGCTCGGGCTTTAGAGCCTGGCCAAGCACTACTCATGCCCCACCCATCTCCGACCCCCACCTCCACTCCCAACCTGGCTCTTCCTTGAGCTGGAAACGTGCCAGGGTAAGAGGTAGTCAGCTGCCCTTTTCGGGCAGTTGTCTCCTTCTTCAGACATTGTGGAGACCCAGAATTGGCAGTGTTTTCTTCTGAAGAGGCCATCATTTGGACATTCTACAACCAGTCTCTGTTGCTTTTGTACAGCCAATGAATGAACGTTTCCACCCACGCATTCTAGAGGCCTTGAGTGACGTTCAGTGGGAGGTAGAGGATATGAGTCTACCGAGAGACAATCCTAGCCAGTGGAATTCCAGCACATGTCTCTCTGAGGTGGGAAGGGGCTAAGAGCCATTGTGTAACAGGAGTTTAAGTCTTATCCTGTGTGTTTTAAGGGTTGCAGCAAAGGTGAGCCCCAGGATGTTGGCAAAGGGCAGAGAAAGACCTCCAGTTTTCTGAGCTTGCAGACACCTGAGTTGAATTCTGCTTATGTGGTACTATTTAGTATGACAAACGCAGAACCGGAGGACAGCTGAGCCCACAGGCCTGGATACACACCAAGAATGCACTCTCCCAGCAAACTCTACAGGGATAGGTGCCCTCTGATTGGCTGGTTAGTTTCCACACTTGATGACTAAAGATTTTAAGCTGCTTGGCTGATAACACTGTCCTCAATCAATAGCCTAGAATAATGACATTTGGGACCTTGCCAGAACATAGCCGTGAACCTTTTGTCATCTCCTTCTCCCATTAGGAAAAAAAGAAAATTTCTCTTGAAGGAATTCTTGTTTGTGGAGGATTGACTGAAGGACATTCATTTCCCAGGACCCTGCGTTTTACCCTTGAATCGAGTCAGAAAACTTGTACTCAAGGAAAGTGCAATCAATGGAACCAAATGGGCAAGACAGAAATAGCCCTCACTAGGAGTAAGAACCAGCCAGGGACACTGTAAAGGGGAGCTCACTAGCTATTTGAAACAAAATAATACTGAAGCCAGCACCTCACACATAACCCTAACTGAGCTAGCATGCGTACACATGGGATGGGGGGCGGGGGAGAATAAGAGAATTCGAAATACAGAAAGAAAACAATAGATAGTGATTTTTATAATTGAGTAGGGGAAAATCGCCAAGGCTACAAAAGAAATGGTGACAAATACGATTATAAAAATAAAAACAGAGAAGTTCCTGTTTGCCAGAACTGAGCATCACAAAGTTAAAAGAAAAGGGCCAGGATGGGGAGGAGAGGAGGGGCGTTCAGTGGGAAACTGGAGATAGCTAGCATTTGAGTACTTGGTCCCCTGCCAGAGGCTGTTTGGGGAGGATTAGGAGGTGTGGCCTTGTTGGAGCAGGTGTGTCACTGGGGGCAGGCTTTGAGGTTTCAAAAGCCTCTCTCTGCTTCCTGTTCCTGGTTGAGATGTGAACTCTCAGCTGCTCCAGTGCCATGCCTGCCTGCCTGCCTGCCTCTGCCATGCTTCACATCATGATAGTGGCTGACTTGTATCCATCAGGAACCGTAAACCCCAAAGAAACCCTTCTTTCTCTAAGTTCCCTTGGCCATGGTATCTTATCATAGTAAAGGAAAAGTAACTAAGACAGAAGCATCTTAAACAGAGGATGTAAACTAACTGATGGGTTGGATAATTGTCATAGTTTTATATTTCAGGGAAAAAATGCTGAGTATGGTCCTAGCTTCTCAGGGTCTAGCAAGAACTTGTCTCAAAATATAAACCTCTCCAGACATTTTGTGAGCTATAGAATTACAGGGGTCCTATTGGAATTAGGGAGGAAGGTGGAGTTGGTGGGAATCATAGAAAGGCTCTTGATGACAGGTCAGATAGGAGACCATGGCCACTAGAGGCCAGGCAGGTGATAACTGGCATGACTCTGAGTGAGTGTATTTGGGAGCAGATATGCACACAGGGACTTGGTGGTACACTAGATCAAGGGGTCAGAAGAACAAATGACTCCCAGATTACATAACTGGCTAATGGTGGTACCATCTGTAGGAATACAAAAGAAGAAAAGACATATTTAGTGGTATAGGTGGCAGGTCTATGTTTTCTTTCAAACTGAAGAGTTTGAGCTTGGTTTAATCTCCTCTGCCAAAATACTTTATAGCTTTAAAACAGAATGACTTGTGTTTTCATTATGTACTGAGCTCAGCTGACTTTGTAACCTATCCTCCTTTTAGATATTTTTGGAGAGATACTGTTAAACAGTGATCTGGATCTTACAGGATCTCAAAGGATCTTCCTGAGATGAAAGTAATCACTTCCAGAATGTGCCTAAGATGACATGAGGATAGCGAAAGATCACACTTGGACATCCTTGTGGATGGCTATGAGGATCTGAGAGTTTATAAAGTGGCGGGATAATGCAGGAAGCCTGGGAAAGGGAGTGCATAGGGAAAGCAGTTAGCATATGTGGTGATTTGAATAAGAATGGCCCCCAGGGGCCATTCATGTATTTGAATGCTTAGTCACCTCAGAGTGGCACTATTTGAAAGGATTAGAAGGATTAGGAGGTGTGGCCTTGTTAGAGTAGAAGTGACCCTGTGGAGGAAATGTGTCACAGAGGGTGGGCTTTGGGGTTCAAAAACCAAGTCAGCACCCACCTCCCATGCCTGCAAAGCATGATGTAGATCTCATATATTTGCTGTCGTGCTCTTTGCCGTGATGACAATGGACTAAACCTACAACACTGTAAGCAAGCCCCCAGTTAAATGCTTTCATTCATAAGGGTTGTCTTTGTCATGGTGTCTCTCCACAGGAATACAACAGTGACTAAGACAGCATCTAAAGGCAGAAATTAAGAAAGATGTAACCTGTGAAGCCTAGTGAGCTGGGGTAATGGTTAGTTTTCATTGCAGCTTGACACAGTGTGGAATCACCTGAGAAGAGAGTCTCAATAAGATACCATCTAAGTCAGGTTGGCCTAGGAGCATGTCTCTGGGAATTATCTTGATTACAGTAGTTGGAATGAGAGGACCTGCCTACTGTGGGCAGCACCATTCTCTGGGTCTGGGTCCTGAACTGTATGAGAATGCAGAGCACTAAGTGTGCATGCACCCTTTCTCTCAGCTCCTGACTGAGGACGTGATGATGTTTTAAGTTCCTGCTGTGCCACCTTGAGTTCTCCCACTATGATAGACTGTAACCTGGAATTGTGAGATAAAATAAACCCATTCTCTCCCAGGATGGTTGTTGTCAGGGTATTTTAGCCACAGCAAGAGAAATGAAAGTAGGACATTGATGAATGCATGGCTCACGTGTGTGTGTGTGTGTGTGTGTGTGTGTGTGTGTGTGTGTGTGTGTGTGTGTGTGCATACATGTGCTGACAGGGTTTGTGGAAAGAGGGAGAGTGGCAGTATGAGCAGCAACTTGAGAGGCTGGCCATGACTGATGGCAGGGATGAGGCTGTGAGCCCCATTGGGATGTGAAGGGTAGAGGGCAGGATTTTAATACTTATTTTTTGTAAGAGACATGAAAATGTTGGTAAGTATCTTATTAAGCAGAAAGGCTGTAGCATATGAGCCACAGAACAAGGCCTTGTAAAAGTAGAGCAAGGGTCATGTGTACATCCAAAAAGAATTCTGGGAAGACGTACAAGAAGTTTATAATAATGCTCCCTTTAAGAAGCAGGTCAAAGGGTTCACTGTATTTCTTCCCTGTTTTTTTTTTTCAGCATAAGCATATGTTTTTTAAATAATGAAAACTATTAATTTGATGCCCTCCAGGGCATTTCTTAGACACCAAAAGAATTGATCAAAGGTTTCTCTTGCTTTTAAAATTAATCTTCAATTTATTAAAGTTACAAATTTATTCAGACCTAAGTTCTTCATAAGCTTTGAAATTCAGCTTCCAAATCTTATTATTTATTTATAAGTGTAGCAAATTTTAAGAGTCACTTTTAAGGGGACCTTTGAGAAATGTCATGACTCATTTACAAATGTCCTTAATTTAACTGCTGTAAACACTGCAAACTGCATTTGTACATACTTAACATATTTGGATTCTTTCTTAAATACTTCAATTCAAATCTCCTCAAGTATTTAAGTAACTGTTGTAAATCTAATCTATAGAACTTAAAAATATTTACAAAAATCTTAAATTCTTCTTTAGGTCCCAATACTTAAGTGTAGTAAGGTTTTATCTTAAAATCTAGTGCCGAAATAATTTTCATAAACACTTTACTCTGGAATGGAAAGGTTACTTTACAACTCAGAAAGACCACATCTTCATTAATCACAAGGATATAAACACAGCTTCTTTCAAAGCACAATGTCTTAGTGGGTAGGCTTGACTCTCTTTATTATTAATTCTGAAAGATGCTCACTCATGCACCTACCACATACCTCCCTTACCCTGAGATATGTACCATGGGCAGGACCTAATTGTGTGTGCTTTGTACCACACCTGCCACCTCTACCTATGTGCCTATCTCTGCTTACTTTCTACCTGGCCTCTGGCTAAGGGTTTAGCTATGATCTTTTCATGTTTTTAAGTATCTGTTGGGCATTATTCTTTCTTGCCTTATATGTTTGATAGTTTCCACTCAACTTGAAAATGTCACATCAACATTTTGTCCATTTCTTTATTCAAAATAAGTTTAAAAATGTTGACTTCTGGCCAGGATAAGGAGTGATGAACATTGGAGTCTTCATTTCTTTTTCTTTTCTTTTTTTAAAGATTTATTTATTTATTAATTATGTATACAGTGTTCTGCCTGCATGTAACACCTGCAGGCCAGAAGAGGGCACCAGATTTCATTGTAGATGGTTGTGAGCCATCATGTGGTTGCTGGGGATTGAACTCAGGACCTTTAGAAGAGCAGGCAGTGCTCTTAACCTCTGAGTCATCTCTCCAGCCTGAGTCTTCATTTCTTAACCTCTGCTCATTTAACACATTCTAGGAAAACTTCTGTAATGTTACTGATGACACTTGTGTTGTGGCATCAAGCAGCCATTTTTGAGGCTTGGCTTTACTCAACCTCTCAGCAACTCTGGGCTCATGGCTCTGTTTGGAGCAATCATCTCCCTTGCCTACTGTGGATTCATCCTTGCCTGGCTCTCATCCTTCCATCCTGATTGGAGGACGAACGTTTGTACCTCTACCTCCCACATCCATACATTGAATAGCTGGCCCCTATGCTACCTGGAGGTGAGCCTTTGGCAAGGGATTAGAGTGGAATCTCATGAGTGAGATTAGTGTCCCTTTCAAGGACGACCTGCACAGCTGCCTCGTCCTTACATGAAGGCATATCCAGAAGTAATCATCAGTGGACCAGAACACAGATCAGGCACCAAAATCCTGGCACTTCAACCTTGACCTTCCAGACTCTAGAACCGTGAGAAATAACTTTCTGTTACAAGTGATCAGTCTATAGTAATCCCTCATGCTTCAAAGGCTGGGTTTTTTTCAAACTTTCTCCTAGCTCTTATATTTCCACTCCCAACTTGTTGGTAAACTCACCTGCTCTTTAAAATTCAACCAACATCTCTTTGCAGGTGACACTTATGTTTGAACTTCCACTCTAGACCTTCCTTTTAAGCTCCAGACTGATATATCTATCTGCCGACAGCATATCTACTTGGATGCCAGTCTGAACTTGAACTTGAGCCCTCTCCGGTGCCAACCATGTCCCCGTCTGGGGGACCTCCGCTTGGTGAATTATGTCACACAGGGATCCGGGCCATAATCAGTGCATTCTTGGCACAATCTGCTTTCTGTATCCCCTATGCCATCTCAACTGGAAGCTTCCAGTTATTTCTTTTTATAACATTGAAGTTGCCTCTCACTGATTTTCTGTATCTGCTCCACATTTTCTATCACATCCTCACTTGTTCTCCAAACAACAGCTAGCTTCTAAGATGTGAAGTTTATTACTCTCTATGGGCCCTCCATAGTTTATGTGGGTTTTAAAGACAATTATAGCGTTCATAGCAGCCTTTTGTTATTCTGTTTTTTCCTCCTGCACTTCATAACCTAGAGGCATTGGCCTTTTGGTTGCAAGCAGGAACCAATTCCTGTAAACTTGCATGCACTCTGTTTCTATAGCTTAGAATGTTCTCTTGAGTCTTTCATACCTGATCACTAACAAATTCCTACTTGTTTTTCAGATCCAAGTTCAGAACACCTTTCTGCTCTCCTGGTATAAGGAGGTTCAGAGCATCACCCCAATTGCTGATCGTGTGTGTGTGTGTGTGTGTGTGTGTGTGTGTGTGTGTGTGTGTGTGTGTGTGTGTGAAGTCTGTTTCCTTTAGAGAACTGTAATCCTCTTGAAGTCTTGAAGTCTTGTAATCCTCTAGTCTCCTCAGCTTTTGCAGATCCTAGCAGTACTTGGTCTATAGTAGGTGTTCAATAAATCAAATGTCATGTGATGAGGAGGCTGGTGTAAGACACTTGGGTCTCCTGGATGAAGAAATTTCCCTGAGAAGCAAATGCTGTGGGAATAGCCATTTTCTCTACATAACCGGAATATGAGAAAGAAAGAGGGGGAAGGAGGGGGGAAGAGGAATAGCCGGGGGTAGTGTATAGCCTTAAATCAGAAGCTAGCGGTGTTTCAAATATTTCCCTGAGGAACATGCAGAGTTATGTCCACACACTAATAAGGACTAATGGGTGCGTTGTTAGATATCTCCTGAGGGATTGTTGTGCAGGAAAATGTCATCCTTTGTCCCCCCTCCCACAGGCGCCCTGACAGATAGCACACGGGCTCTGACGGCTCTGCTGGCTGCTTTGTTCCTCTGTGCCCAGCATCTCCCAGGGCTCATGTCTCACACGGGCCACTCTGAAGAGCTACAGAGCAGATGATGAGGACAGAATGGGTTTGCAGGCACTGATGCCACACTGACTGGGGTGGAAGCACTCAGATACAGAGCCCCAGGTTCGCCCCTACACATGCATCTAGACACTCATACCCCTACCAGTTAAACAGAAAAGAATGCTGTTCATGGAGTGGACACCTCCAGAAACACCACTCAGGTGAGGCAGGCCCCTAAATGGCATCTGTGCAGGAGGAGGGAGGGAGGGATGAGGGCTCTGCTGCTCTGAGGTTAGGGTTCCAGAGTGCTCAGCTTCTTGGCTTCCTCACAACAGAGCCGATACAATTTTGCTTTCTGCCAGGACTATTTTGGTTCTTTGCAGCGATTCTTCATCCCTTCCCAGCTGCTATCACAGACCATCTGATTGCATACCGTATAAAGGAGTATTAGGCTTGCGATTGTGAAGTGCTAAGAGCAGCCACTCTGGTCCTGCTCAGAGTCTCTTGCTGAAAACCCAAAGAGCCAGAAGAGCCTGTGCAGTGGAGGGCAAGGACAGGCAGGGCCCAGGTGTACTTGACATGGACCAGCACAAATCCCTTCATGAGTGTGGTGCTCTCATGACCTAATCACCTCTGAAAGGTCCCCCAAACCTCTCAACATTACATTTGAGATCCGGCCTTTAATATAATGTGAGTCAACAAACTATATTCAGACCATGGCAAGGTCTTGTGGAATGTACACACATCCCAGCAATGGATTTTTCATTCCTGTTACAGAAGAAAAAAAAGACATAGGCCATGGGGTTTTGATGGGGATAGTATTGAATCTACACATCACTTTATCTGTAAGCCACTTTGTTATATTACATATTGCCATATTAACAATGAACTGTTGTTTTCTCTTTTTGTTTTGAGGCAGGGTCTTGCCATGTAGCACAGTTTGGCCTTCAGTTTGCAACCGCCCCATGTTGTGGACCTCTTGCTGAAATCAGAGGCACGATGGAGATCCTTACCCAAGATTCCAGCCTCTGCCCCCTTCCTCTGGAACCCCCAGATGCACGTGGTTCACAAGGTGCTAGAAGACATGGGAGAGGAGGAAAGTAAACTGAAAGGGGCCCCAGTAATGCACCTGTTGGGAGGTCATCACCTACGCTGGCAGGACTTTTCAGTGTTGCAGCTGCCTTTAGTTGTCCACACTCCTGAGAGTAACCTCCAATAAACTCATTGGTTCACCACATTTGACTTGGATGGATTTTTTTTTGTTTGTCTTTGATGTCCTATCTGGGATAAATAGAAATTTGTTCTTGTCTCTCCAGAAAAAGTAAAAAGTAATATATCATCCTGTTCACCCTGTCTTTGGCTTTGGAGGAAACTTTCTTCTTTCTTTTCCTTTTTTCCTTCCTTCTGTCTTCCTACCCTTCCTTCTTTCCTCACCGTTATCCTTCTCCCCTTTTGTTTTGTACTGAGGGTTAAATCCAGGACCTTATGCCTGCTAGGCACATGCGATACCACTAAACCACAGCAAGTCACTACAACTGTCAGTTTTAGAGTATACATTTTGTATTTATGTCAAGATTATTCATTAGGGGCTGGGGTTATAGTTTACTGAGTAGGATGCCTGCCTAGCATGCAGGAAGCCCTGGGTTTCACAACACACTGGAAGTGGAGAAAAGAAGTCAGCTTGGCTACATAACAAGTTGGAGGCAATCTGGACCACATGAGACTCTATCTCAACAAAACCAACCAACCAAACAACCAACCAAACAAACAAACAAAAATGACTGGTTTTTTTTTATAAGGATTTTATTCTTTTCATATTATTATATCTGAAATTACTTTTACAATTTTATTTTTGGTTAACTGTTAGTAAAATATAGGAATATAACTGATTTTATATCCTATAACTTGGTGAACTTTATTAGTTCTCGTAATTATGATAATGAAATCTTTGGACTTGCTTATATGTGAGTGCTAAGGAAAGTGTACCATGGTGTCTATAAGCTGAAGCCTTGTTTCTTGGGATGAGGATGTTGGAAGGTGCTATGAACTATGGGAGGAGGGTCCTGGAAAAGTCCTAAGATCACTATGGGGGAGGGGATGCCCTCAAAACATATTGCCTCTTCCATTCTCTGTTTCCTTGATCAGGATGTGACCATTCATCTGGACAGTTGTTCTGTCGTTGTCACTCTTATCAGATATATAACTTCAATTCACCAAAATTGTTAGCCAAATAAACATTTTTCTCTTGATGTGCACATTGTTTCAAATATTTTACTCTGTGTGTGTATATGTATGTTTGTGTGTGTGCATGCATATGTGTGTACACATGGTACAGATGTGCATGTGTGTGCATATGTGTGGAGGTCAGAAATCAGCCTCATTTGTTGTTCCTTCGATGTCCTCCCATCTATGTCTTTGAGACAGTGCCACTCACTTGTCCTGGTCCCAACCAATTAAATTGGCTGAGCCCCAAGGATCCCCATGACTCTGCCCCCCCAAACCCTGGCACTAGAATTACAAGCAGGTATGACCACACCCAGCTGCTTTATATAATAATAATGATAATAATAATGATGGTGATGATGATGATGATGGTGATGATGATGATGATGATGATGCAGGTTTTGGGAATCAAACTGGACCTCACATTTGTGCAGCAAACACTTTACTGCCTGTATTATCCCTCTAGTCATGCCCTAGGTATTTTAGTTCAGCAATGGGAAGCTGGTTGAAGCAAGAAGATCATGTCATCCATGTTAAAAAGAATTTTATCATTTATTTTCCAAGTTGGATGTACTTTATTTCATTTTCTTGCCCAGTTGCCCTGGCCAGAGCTTTCCCAATGCAATGAGTCCTACACAGGCAGCCTTTCATGTTTGTTTGCAATTAAAGTCCTTTCATTTCTTGTTTGTTGAGGTTGTTTGTTGTCATCCAAGAGAGAGGTTGGTTTTTCTGTTATCTATTGAGATGACCATATGGGAAGTCTTGTTGGTCTCTCCAAAACCCCACTTAAATGATATTGCAACTAATTTTTATGTTAAACTAACTTTTGTATTTTTTTGTATAAATCTCTCACTTTGTCATGGTTATACTTTCTAAAATATCGTTGGATTCCATTTGATAGTGTTTTGCT
The DNA here is from genome assembly GCF_903995435.1 of Acomys russatus. NCBI lineage: Eukaryota > Metazoa > Chordata > Mammalia > Rodentia > Muridae > Acomys > Acomys russatus. The sequence goes on from NC_067161.1 coordinate 16,549,267, forward strand.
GAGGATTTTTAGGTCCTTAATGTTCATAAACAATTTTGTTGTGGTGGGATTTTTTTTGTAATTGCTTTTTATGCCTTTGATATTTGGCATTATTGACCTCCTAACAGCTGGGAAACATTCTGTTTCCTGTTTTTAAAAAAGGAGCAAAAAGAGTCTGTGAAGAATGCGTGCTAATTTCTTTTTAAATGGTTGGTAAAATTCTATAGTGAAGCCAGCTGTGCTTGAAGTTTTCCTTTGGGGAGACTCAAAATTATTAATATTTCTAGATGCCTATTTAGATTTTGCGTTTCTTCATGAGTCTACTTCTCAGAATAGTTCCACCTCATCTGTTGCTTAAGTCTTGTCACATAGTTGTTCATAGTATTCGCTTCCCCAAAAGGTTGGGAATCTTGGCCCCTCATTCACTCTTGATTTTTTTGATTTGTTTTTTTCACTTCCTGAAAGTTTGGTGTTTAACTACATAGTCTGACTACGTTCCTCTCTCTCCCTGACAGTAAACATTGAACCCCAGTGTGAGTTCTATACCCACACCACAGAGATGAGTCATCTCAGAAGGCCATCAACAAGGTAAGGGAAGAATACGAATCGTCCCCTCACCTGAGCAGATTCCAAGGGCTTTGAGTGGAGATTGTTCATTATTTTATTTTTTATTTTTTTAAAAATTTGTTCTTTCTAGAACTCACACTGGGGTTTAATGGCCACTGTCAGGGAGAGGCACTTAGTCAGACCACTTATTTAGAGGTCAAACTTTTAGGAAGTGAAAAAAGATCTGCAGATGGTTTTTCTTGATCAGTTTAGACATAACATGCAAAGTGTTTGACGTCGCTTGAGAACAATAGGTATGCTTCCACTGTGAAATATATTCTTCTCCAGATTAATGTACAGTCTAGATGTTTTTAGTGTTACCTAAATGACCTATTTCCTTACCTGCTATTATGCCAATTATTGAGAGTAGGGCACTAAAGTTCCAAAACATTATTGAACTTTCCATTTATCCCTTACATTTTTTCAGTTTTTATTTTATATATTATAGGAGTTGCATTATTAAAGGGTCATATGTATTTGTAATGGTCAAAGCTTTCTGCTATTTTGACAGCTTTTTTTCTTCTTTTGTCTGTAGTAGCGGTTTCATTTGATTGTATGTTTTGTCAACATTGGTGTAGTCGTATGTTCTATCACCGAAACACATAGAGAGAAGAAGGATAATAAAACATCAATGGAATATGGAGATTAGAAGATTCATAAAAATAACCAATTACTAATGCTTCCTGGAAAGTATGTTGTGTGGATTTTTCAGGATCATGTATCTTAAAGAGTTCTAAATGTTTTGAAGCATTCACAATTATGAAATGCTTCTGACTGCCTACTCATTTTTTTTTAAAAAAACAGAAATATACAGATAAGATTTTATGACGTTTATCAGGTAAAGTGTAGTATCTTTCCCTAACAGCCACCAGGAAGTCTTCTAAACATCTGACTTGAATCCTTAGTTCTTCATTTATGTAAGACAGCACCCAGAAAACAGTTCAAAATGTCCCAAGCCTCTCTGACTCATGGGCAAAGCTCTCTGATAAAATTCAATAATCTCTGCTCAAAGCCCTTGGAATCTGCTCAGGTGAGGGGACGATCCTTGCTCTTTTCTTACTGTGTTGATGGCCTTCTGAGGTGACTCATCTCTGTGGTGTGGGCACAACTTGTTCTTTCCAGAACCCACACTGGGGTTTAATGTCTACTGTCCAGGAGAAGAACTTAATCAGGCTATGTATCTAGAGGTCAGACTTTTTTGGAAATAATGGGCATCAGATAAGGTCACAGGGCTGGGGCCTATGATGGTTATGAGAGAGAGAGAGAGAGAGAGAGAGAGAGAGAGAGAGAGAGAGAGAGAAGAGACATGTGTGCTCTTTGCCTCCTACTCTGTAACACCCTAGATTCTGCTAACAATGAAGCCATCCTCAGATGTAGGCCCTTGACCTTGGACCAGAACTGTGACCCAAATAAACTTCTTTGCCATTAGTCTAGGGTCTCAAGTTATCAGCAGCAAAACAAGACTGATGTACTCTGTGTAACTTGGAGAAGTCTCATGTATTTAATTTGTTCTTCTTCTCATTTTCTCTGAGTTAATTACATTCAGTTCTCTGAGCTGACCATGTTAAACAAACAAAGAAACAAACAAATTAAAGTGCACACACATACACACTACACACACACACACACACACACACACACACACACACACTCTGACTATGGTGAGAAAAATTGCTTCCCCAGCCCTCCTTCCAGTGCTAATATATATATATATATATTCCTGTCACTTAATTACTCCAAGATCATCTTCCCAATGTCATGTTTGTTCTCTCTCTTAAAACAATGGCAACAACAACAAACAAAAGAAAAATCCACTAAAAATCATGGAGTCTATTTGTCTTAGCCAACTACTCCTGATCATCAAGACAGGGTCTTACTATGTAGCCTGGCTGGCCTGGGATTCACCATGTAGACCAGGATGGCCACAAACACACAGGGATCTGTCTGTTTATCTCTCAAGTGCTAAGATTAAAGGAGTGCATTGTCACCATGCTTGTTGAATCTAAGTCATTTCTGTGTCTGGAGTATGGGTACAGTTTAGATATGTTTTCTTAGGTCTCAATATTAAGTTGGTGGAACTCTCTAGCTGTACAGCCCAGGGCTTCAGTTTCCTGCTGGCTGTTTGCTGGAGGTCACCATCAGTACCTAGTAGCCGCCCACAGCCCCTTGCCATAGCCTACGTTATCAAGCCAAAAAAGAGACTCTCTAGTATGCATCATCTAGCATGGGAGTCATGCGAAGTTAACGCAATCACGGGAGTGACGTGCTATCACTTCGTTCATGTTCTGTTGGTTAAAAGCAAGCCACAGCTCTCAGCTACCTTCAGGGGAGCATATCTTACAGAGACATGGATGTTAGATCCTAGAGGTTACAGGTAACTAATCTGCAACCTCTGTGCTTGTTGGACTAGAATGGTCTTCAAGACAGATGTCCCAAAGTTACCTTAAGGCCCTTTAGAAAACAAACTGGACTCAGCAGATGATCCCTTCCCAAGCAGGTCATGGAAGCCCATCTGTCACCTGTATGTGGTGGAGGCTGCTGATAACTGCACACAGCTTTCCTTCACCTCTCAGCACCAAACAACATGTAAAAAGAACCGACAAGGAACATTACATGGAAATAGCGGCCACTTCCCCTAATACAGTTACTTTGTCTTAAAGCTAAATTGAGAAACTAAGTGACTGAGTGATATCCTTTTAATAGCAGCCGAGTGTAAATGTCTTTGGAGGGAAAATGCTCTTTCAGAAAAGATCATTTCTAATGTTCTTCCAAATCATCAATTTGAAAGGAGAAGAAATGTGATTACAAGACCAAAATAACAAAGAATTTTCAGAGCAGCAAAAATGTCGGCTGTGTGAATGTGTAATTTAAGCTGCCAAAGTGCTCACACATTTTTGATGCCAAATATACTTAATCAGTAATAATCCTGCCCCTCAAGAAGGCTCCTAATTTGTTTTATTGCCATTTTAGATCCGTCGACTTTCATTTCTTAAAATATAATCAGAGTTCAGCGACTCCATCTGTGAGCGACACGGCGATGAATTCTGGGTGGCAGCGATATTCCTTAATCATGCTGTTTCCTCGATTGTCGCCTCATTTGAATTCACGGCTTTCAGAAAATTCAATTATATTTACAATGTCATCAAGGAAGTATGCAGATAAGTAACTGACAGACTAGCAGTTCACCTACTCGTAGGTCAGCGGCTGAGGGCCAGGGAAGGGGAGGGAAGAAGCGAGATAGGACATATCTGATCGAAAGTGTCATAATGAAGTCTTAGCGCTCTGAGAGCCTTGCCTGTGAGTTCAGCCTGTGCAGAGGATGTGACAGAAGCCATCGTTGATCAGGCCTGGCCTAAAGACTGTCCCTGGAGCTGTCAGTACACTTCAGCAGCATCTGTGACACCCTGGTCCTCATTCCAGGAAGGAAACTAATGCCAGGAGATTGGAGATTCTTATTGTCCCCTTTATCACCTGGGTTTCCTATGGAGTGTCTGTTGCTCACGCATCAGGGACTTCTGGCGGCTGAGGAGAGGCCTTATCTTGACTTTAATCTTGTCAATAAAGATTCTCTGAGAGGAGAGAAAATTTATCCCTCTTCACAGCTAACATCTGTTGGCATCTTGTCAGAATGATTCGGCCCATTAGCCTTATACTGTCAGAGAAGAACCAGCCGCCACAGAGTCACTGGCCCACATTGAGACCCAGATCTGTGCAGTTCTAAGTCCCAAGTGCTATCAACTAAGGGCCCCTGGAATCTTTCCATCAGAAACCCAGTGGAGAATGGTGACTTCTGGTACCATAGTGGTATCTGTTAGGTTGGGGAGATGGCTGTGAGTGCCACTGCCTATCCATGTCCACAGCTACCTCTTAGAATCTGGGCAGAGAAGTCTGGGACAGATAGCATTTGCATTGTGTCCCCTTGGAAACATGTGTAACCACCCAACTAGAATTTTCTCTTTTTCATTGCATCTTAGCTGATGTCCCTTAAGACACAACATAGTCACAGATACTCAAGACTGAAGACCTGCCTTTCTCCACCCAAGCCCCCTTTATGGACACAAACAGATGCATATGCACAGGATGAGGCAATTCCTCAGAAGGCACCCGCATCAGCATCTTATTATGTGCAAAGGGATTGGCTCCAGGAGCCCCCATGGGTACCAAAATCTGAAGATGATTGCCTATAATATAAATGTAGCAGTATTTGCATATTACTTTTGCAATCTTCCTGCATACTTTAAATCATCCCCAGAAGATGTTTAATACTCAATACAGTGTAAATGGTCCCACAAATAGACGTTATATTGTATTGTTCAGGAAAAATTACCAGAAAACAGTCAGTGTATGTCCAATGCAGACACAATTTTATTGAAGTGTTGTTGGTGCTGGTGTTGCTGTTAGAGACAAAGTCTTACCACATAGCCTTGGCTCAGCTAGAACTCACTATGTGGACTAGGCTGGCTTTGAACGTATAGAAAACTACCTCTACCTCCCAAATGTTAGGGTTAAGGTGTGTATAATCATAGCCAGCCTCACTGACATATTTTTTATGTGTGGCTGTGAACCTGTTAACATGGGCTGTATATACAATATTACTTACTCCAGCCAGATGTTTTCTATCGGAAATACATTATCACCATAAGTTTTTAAAGACATTTTAAACAGAAATTCAGGGTTTCTAGAACCAGGTGGTGTCAGTTTTCATTAGCTGAAGGAAGACCTCTGGGAATACTCCTGCAGCAGAAAAGAACAGTATTTATTGGCCTGCTGTAGTGAGGGTCATGTGTATCATGGGAGTAGTAAGGTGACTCTATCAGAAGTGTTAGCAAAGACTAATTGTGCTTGTGGTGGGAGATTTGGGGGAGGGTTTGGGTGGATTCTATTAGGTGACAGGGGCTGCCTACAGCTGCGTGTCTTTAGGACGCTGGTGTTACTGCAGAAGGAATAACTCAGAGTGAATGCTGCCATTCTAAGATAAGCAGTAGATACCCATCACCCACACAGGGTGAGCTGTCATCCGTTAGGGCTTTGGCTCATGCACACATATTGTCATCTGCTCTCAAGTGTGACTTTACAGTGCCCTTGGTTTTCTCTTGCTCTGTTACAGTCTTGGCCTTATCTGATGTTACATTCTTTGAAATCGTTAATGTACAACAGGAGGAGAGCACAGCTGTGGGGACAAGGCTGGCTCCGGTCTGTAGGGGACATGAGGCTCTTTCTCAACAATGGGAACTTTCTTTTCTTCTTTCTTTCTTTCTTTCTTTCTTTCTTTCTTTCTTTCTGTTTTTGTTTTGTTTGTTTGTTTTTTGTTTTTCGAGACAGAGTCTCTCTGTGTAGCCTTGGCTATCCTGGACTCACTTTGTAGACCAGGCTGGCCTCAAACTCACAGTGATCCGCCTGCCTCTGCCTCCCAAGTGCTGGGATTAAAGGCGTGCGCCACCACACCTGGCTAACTTTCAAAGCTAAAATACTATCTTCCTACCCATGTTCTTGATTATTTTCCTCTCAGCAGATTAAGCACCTGCTCTGTGTCAAGTGCCAGGTGATGGGGCAACAGGCACAAGATGAACTCCCTATACCCCTATTTTCAAAGTCCCTTGGCTCTGGGGGAGACAATTACGGTCTCTGTGGTGGATGCTTAATTAGAGTTAGCTGATGCTCTCAACTATGATTGGATGTGACTCGGCATGGCCAGGAGGGCATTACTACCAAAGTTAACTGGACATAGCCTAAAACCAACTCAGAGTGGCTCAAGGAAAAGAAGGGGAAAGTGTTCCCTTGGGAGACACTCATTATAGAGAAAGCTGCAAGTGGTTTAGTGGGAGCAGGAGTGAGCTAAGGGGTTGGGTAGAGAGATGGCTCAGTGGTTGACGGAACCTACTTCTTTGAAGTTCTCAGCATTTGATACCTCTGGCACTTGTGTGTGTGTGTGTGTGTGTGTGTGTGTGTGTGTGTGTGTGTGTGTGTGTGTGTGTGTGTGTGTGTTTTAAAGATTTATTTATTTATTTTAATTGTTATGTATATTTGTGGTTTTGCTGAATGTGCCCCTGTTTACCACACATGTGCAGTGCTGAAGGGGGCCAGACAAGGGCATTGGATCTTTGGGAACTGGAATTACAAAAGGTCGTAAGCTACCACAAGAGTGCTGGAAACCAAACTCAGGTCTCCTACAAGAGCAACAAGGGCTCTTAAACCCTAAGCCATCTTTCTAGCCACTGCTTTATTCATTTTTTAAAGTCAGGACTCACCATGTAGCTGTGGCTGAGCATGGGCTTTTGATCCTCCTGCCTCCAATAATCAAATACTATAATTACAGGCCTGTGACACTGAGCTTGAGAGCAAATACAGGACACTCTACCAACTAAATTACATCCCAAGGCCTAGAAAGTCAATTTAAAATGTCTATTAAGGTACACAATGGATAATGGATGCTGGGTAAAGGACAGGTTGTATCGAAACCAGGCGTGTTAGTATAGCCTTATGAATCACTACATGGCTCAGCTTCATCTCCCTAACTTAGGGAGAGGAGTCAGGGCAGGCCTGCTGTTGTCTGCAGACTAGCTCACACACTATTATTTGTTCACAGTGCCATCTTACTTGTGCCTTTACTTCTTGCTTTTTCTTGAAAAACTGTCAAAGAAATGGGTGTTGTTTGGGAATTATTCTCCATAGTGGTCTGTTCTGCAATCAAGTCTTTCTATTAAAGAGTTGTCATGGCAACGGGCCCATTCAAGGGTCTTGCAGGTGGCCCACTCTTCTCCCAAGATGGAGGCAGCTGTGAGGGTCTCAATGGCTGGGCAGTAATAAGGAAGAAGTAATAAATAAGTCCTTCTCCCTGAAGGTCTAAAATGTGGGTCTAAGATGATGTAGGATCTGGCGTTCAGGAGAAGGAAATAAACCACAAGTTGGCACAACACTGTGGGTTCTGGATCAAAAATGTAAGGCATCCTTTTATAATCAGGCATTGATAGTGGAGATTTCCCTGGGGACTGTTTTGTCCTGAAGTAGTTTCACCTACCCACCCATCTATCTGCTTACTCATCTACCCACCCACCCATCTATTCCTTCACTCATCACAATTAATAGACAAGATACAACAGAGACGTTAGTTTTTGTCTTTAATTAGGTCACAGAGTCATGGGCCAGGCATTACTCTAAGGTGCATATGGACTTGAGGTAATCTGGGGGAATTTATCAGGGGAAGAGGGGTAAGGCTCGATATTAGGATGGATGAGTCGATATTGCACAAGAAAAAATGGAAGGAGAATGCTTATCCCAGGTTAAAGAAATGACAAGTTTTAAAGGTTTAAAGTGAGATGAAGATATACAACCCCAAAGGGAAACTCAAGACCATCTGTCTCAGTTAGGGTCTTCATTTTAAGCAACAAAGGCAAATGGTGACTCGTCTAAACAGAAAGGGAATTTGTTAGGTAAGGTGACTCAGCTCACTGATCTCTGTGAGACACTCTAAGTAATAGGTCTGTGATCTAGAAGTCCTGTGAAGATAGTCCTGCAGCTGGCATTGCTGGCTGCGGCTGAGTGGCCAACATTACTGAGGCTGATTCTGGATGTTGGTCCTGAGAAGTGTGTGTGGGAGGGAGATCCTCGGCTATCCCTTCTACAAACACAGGCTCTGTGTGGGTCCTGATTCTTTGGATGATAGCTTTCATTTTAAACCTTAGGGTACAAGAGTTTGATCACCTGGCCTAGTTGATTAATGTTCACTATAACTCCAAGAGAGGCTGACATGGAGAAAATTTGACATGCCCAGCTTTATGATGAGACCAGGCCCTGCCTCATAAGTTGTGGTGGTAAAACACCAGAGAAATGCAGTCACGAAAAAAAATCTTTCTACTCATGAAGTAAGACACGGTGATTATCTTCAAAGGTATTTATTTGAAGCCTAATACAAACCTCAGTGCTAACAGAAACTTACATGAGACAAGGCAGAAAATGTAGACATCAGCAGCATAGAAGATAGACAAGAGATAGAATAAGTGAGTATTAGGTTCATAGCTTATGGTGTGAAAGGAGCAACACTTCTACCTTGTGTGAATAATACAAATCCTGACACCTCATTCTTTCTCTGAGGTAATATAACTAGAGGAATGGAAAGGCCTTCCTTTGACAGGGGTGTCCTCCAACATCTACTTTGCCTCCATCAGCCATGAGTCGGGTGCTTCTGGGAACAATTTCTGTTTCATTTTAATGACACATCAGCTCTATGCATTCTGAGCTGAAATCTCACAATTGCTTTCCCCAAAGTCCCTGACACGCCTTACAATGTCTCAGGCTCTGGCATAACGAATATGACACAACTGCTCAAATCCTGATAGAGTTTGAAGTCTTCAGTGATCTGCATCCAAGAGAGTTCTGAGGGGACTGGAGGAAGAGACTTTAACACCTCAGTAGAATGAGAGCCCTAATGGAGGCCCCACATAAAGGAGGGGACATTTATATTACAGGTTCTCTAACTCTCTTTTCCTAAGGACTGGACAAACACATCTCTTAATGCTTTTTATTCTTCACATAAGGCCCCAGGAGAGATTGTATTTGTTTCCCTCCCGAAAATCCTTTTGCTTTACCTCAACTGACTTATGTAGCTCCTGACCTCTATTTCTGCTTTGTTGAAGTCAATATAGGTTTTTGAGAAAGTCTGCATTCCTGTAAAATTCAACCAGTGCTTATGGTGTGCAGAACCTTAGCTTTTGTAAGAGTCCAGCGCCATGAGCCAGGTGTGGTGGCGCACGCCTTTAATCCTAGCACTCGGGAGGCAGAGGCAGGCAGATCACTGTGAGTTCGAGGCCAGCCTGGTCTACAAAGTGAGTCCAGGATGGCCAAGGCTACACAGAGAAACCTTGTCTCTAAAAAACGAAAAAAAAAAAAAAAAGAGTCCAGCACCGTAGTCCTCAGAACCCATGGATTTCAGGGGAAGACTCGAGTGAAGAAGGCTTGCAGGGAGGATTAAAGATGCTGACTAGTTGAGTTTAACCTGAGGCGATCATCCTGTACTATCCAGGTGGTCCTGTGTCCTCACAGATACCCCTTATGTGTGAAAAAGAATATAGAATACTGAGATGTAGAGATTTCAAGGTTTTATGTTGATTTTGAAGAGGGAATAAAGAGGCGATGGGCCACAGGTGACTCCTGCAAGCTGTAACAGGCAAACAGAAGAGAAGAGAACAGAATAGAATAAATGTGTGGTTAATCTTGATTGGCAATTTAACAGAACTTAGAATAACTTAGGAGACATACCTGCATGTGAGTCTGAAAGGGTTAACACCAGAGAGGTTAAACTGAAGAGAGAAACCTTCCCTCAAAGAAGTCATTGTCATCACATGGACCAGATAGATCCCAGAGCAAGTACAAATGGGAAAAGGAGGAAGCCAGAAAATCATGAACATCCATTTTCTCCTCTTCCTCCTCCTTTCTGACTGGATGCAATGTGACCGGCTGTTTCATGCCGTAGATTTCACACCTTCACCATTGTGCACTAAAGCAAACCTTTTCATCCCTCAGTTGTCTTTTGTCAAGCATTTCATCACAGCAATGAGAAAAGCTCCTAATAGGAGATTGGTACCAAGGAGTAGACTGTTATGACAACTCAGGCCATATAGTCATAGGTCTTTGGGACTGTTTTGTGGGAGGAATGTGGAAGAGTTTGGAGGAGCAGGCTACAGAAACCTTGGCTGAAATAAGCAGAGCAAAACAGACTGTTCCTATGGGAAACTGGAAGATCAGAATGCAAATAGTGGAGGCCAGGCTCATGAGCTTTCAGAGGAGAATAAGAACTCCATTAAAAACATCAGGTTACATTCTGCAATGTAAATAAATAAATAAGATTCTAGTTACATACTGCCTGGAAATTCTGCATTCTGTCCTGAAAATCTGACTGAGGCTACGTTCTAATGTAATGAACTAAGTTGTTTGGTGGAGGGAATTTCAAGACAGCATGTGTGTTAATACAGGCTGCAGCATGATTACCGTTTATTACTGTTAATCGGAGCTAATGCGAAACAGAACAGAAAATGCAGTTTGAAGAGAAAAAGTGAGTGAGAAGTTTTCAATTTTAGACCAGGATGCTGTGAAGAACGAAGCTGTAATTGTCAAATATATTAGCACTACTAAACAGAAACCTCTTATTCTATATTGGAACAATAGGAAAGATGCCCTGAAGGCAAGAACTTATCCTTTAAATGCTCCAGCTGTGAAGATGCTCACATTCCTCATCTAGGAATGCCACAGAATACACACTGTGATTATAAACAGCCATCCAGGGAGGTATTTTCCCAGGCTCAATTGCCGAAGCATACAGGCCACTATAGCTATGGTAGAAGGGAGGCCGGCTCCATCTCAGGTTGGTAGCAGAACTTGGCAGCATCATCCATATGGTTTTACAGACATGCAGAATCCGTGTGTGTGTGTGTGTGTGTGTGTGTGTGTCTACATAGAGGCTTCCAATGGGTTCCAGAAAGCTGTTTAGTTCAGGAAATTTGTAGCAGGGGCAGATTCTTTGTGAGGAGGTCCTGAGAGACCACTGTACAGAGCTGTGTAGGTAAAGCCCAATTTGCCGTGGCTACTCCAGGATACCAAAGACACCAGCCTCATGGAGCAGCTACTGAGTGAAGGTTCAGGCAGTGCAAGAAGCTAACCCAAGAGAGTGGCTATGGGCGCTACAGATAGCAGAACTGGAGGAGGGAAGTTATCCAAGGGGGACCCAGATGGCACTGTCTACAGCCCTAGGAGCTGAACATGAAGATCAGGACTTGGCATTTGCCCTGCTGGGTTTTAGTCCAGCTTTGGTCCAGTCTTTTCTTGGCAGCCTCCATTTTCCCCTATTGGAATGGCTTTGTCTGTACGATGCCACTGTACATTGGAAGTACGCAACTTGTGCTTTGATTCTATTGAGGCTTGCAGTGAAGAGTCTGCTTTGAGTCTCCAAAGACATTTTGGACTTTTCATCAGTGTTAGAACTACTAAGACTCTGAGGACCCTTTGATATGAACGAACTGCGTTGTGCACTTAGGAGGTACCCATTAGCCACTGAAGACTGTGAGGAGAACAGTCATGATTAAATCTGATCTGCCTGGGGGGTCAGGTTGACCAATGGTGCCCAAGATGGCAACTCTTGATTTCAGAGTAATGGGACTTAGAGCCACCTAGAAGACACACCTCTGGGTGTGTTTAATAAGGAGGCTTCCTCATAGTGGGTAGCACCATTCGTGAACTGGTCCTAGAGTGAACTAACGAGAAAGGGAAGAGATTAACCAGCATTCGTTTCATTCTGCCGTCAACTGAATGCTGTGTGACCGATGTTACAGCCTCTTCTGCGGCCACCCATTCCTCACCATGGTGGTACACTTGGGCCACACACCAGAACAAACCCTCTGTTCTTAACTTGCCTTTTGTCACATACTTTGCCACAACAGGAAGAGAGTAGCTTCTCCAGAGCCTCCTAAGGGAGTTCAGCCCCCATTGGGACCTTGACTTCAATTCGGTGAGATGCATTGGGCTTCTGACCTCCAGACCACAAAGATAATAAAGCAGTGTTATTTTAAGCCAGTCACTGAATCATGGTCTGTGACAGCAACAGCAGGCAAAGGACATCTTCTGAACTGCCAAGACTTTTCTACAGAACAAAAGCCAAGAAAGTGCAAGAACTGGGTCCCTAAGAACACAGAGGTCAATGTTCCCTCCTGCTGAAGGACCCCAGGGTCTTGTTGTGGGGTATTAGTTGCTGTGGTGGTGGGATAAAGTTGGTCTGAATGGAAAAAAAAGATACTTTTATTGTTCATGAGGCAGAATCTTAAAGTATGTGTTCGTTTGACAGGGTCCTGGGATGCTGCGTTACTCCATTATTGCAGACTCAGAAGGTCCTCTGGGATTTTGTTGGGCAGATGGGCTTCTGGTGTCTGGTCTTCAAGGATCACGTCTGCTGCTCCTGACACTGACAACCATGGGCACTAGAGGTGAGTGAATTGGGGAGAGTAACTTCTCTGTTTTGAAATTCAGATTTTTATGTTGACAGTGTTGTGGCTCCTGCTGCCACAAAGGCTCCTCCAAGCTTGGTTTTGGAGGATGAGAACAGAGAAGACTGGGATTTGCAAATTAAAAATGCAGGAAAAGTTGAAGAAAGGACCCATGCTTGGGCATTTGAATGAGAACTTAATTATGTTAAACGCATTTTTTTTTTTACCCAAACCAAGGAGTAGGAACAAACATCTTTTATGTAATTTATATTATGTTTTCTTTCAGCTAAGAAATACTTCTCCAGACCTTCTTTAGGAGACTGTCTCACCATCTTTCTATCCTTTGGACTAAGATGAAATTGAATGACTCTCCACTCTCTACATGGGACATAATTTAGAACTGGCCAATCACAGCAGTCTATTCTTGTGGTCATGATCATTAGCTTGCGGTTCGGAATATGGTGGGAGGTGGCCAGTAAAATCTCATTAGGATGGCAAAAATCACAGAAGGCAATTTAGGGCCAGTGACTGCATTGCTATCAGCCTTCAGGACAGCAAGGCCACCATGCAGATAGCAGCAACTGAAAGCAGATTTCCATGCCGTATTTGAACATCTACTTCCATCTATACCCTAGTCCCTATTTAGTCACTCACCCGGGGGCAATAAATGCCTCCACACAAACCATTCTTGCCCTTTGTTCACTTGTGGATGGGTTTATCTCTCTTGGCATAGGAGTTGGAGCCTACAGAGAAATCCCAAGTATTTTGAATTCCTATTCTATGAGGAGGTGTGATGCCAGGCATGGAGGAATATTCAATTACATTAGAAGATGGAGCATCAAGTTGGCAAGAATAAAAATAAGTTTAAATCAACCCATAGGTTAACACAGGAACCCTATGCCCTGGGTGTGCAGAGAAAGGAATCTTAGTTAAGTCAAGACCTGGAGAGGTTCGTGTATATTTTGGTTTAGTTTTTGTTGTTGTTGTTGTTTGTTTGTTTGTTTTTACAAGATCCTCAGAGAAGGCTCAGTCACACCACCTAGTGGAGTGTTGCTATCAAATGGAGATGGGGACATGTGGCAGGTCCCATCTCACCCAGACCCATGGATAAGACAGAAGTTAGAGAGGTGACATTTAGGAGGCATGGCCTAAGCTGTCGAGACTTCTCAGCACGAAGATCAGAAGCTAAGATGCAGGCAACACACAGAAAGGCTTGGGCTCAGGGAACATAGAAAGAGTGTGACATATGCCTAAGCTCCCACAGCCTGCAGGGTCTTCCCTACCCCAAAGCTAGTCACATCCCTCAATAGCATTTGCTTCAGAAATGAGTTACGTCAGTCAGAGGTTTCTAAGCCTCAGCAAAGGAAAGAAATAGGGAGAAAATTGCAAAGTTCTCCATCCTCGCGAATCAGTCAACAATGGCCAGGCAGGAGGGAGACTCATTTGGTTTTATTGTGATGGCTTTCAAAGATAATAAAGTGCGTGCATGCGTGCGTTTGTGTGTGCGCGAGTGTGTGTGTGTGTGTGTCCATCCAAGCATGGTGGCACGCCCATGTGTGCTGCAGTATTTTAACTGTCAGTTTCTCTGCATCATGCTGCATGCTTCTGCAGAACTGAACAGAGCAGTTGGCTGGATGGCAAGGTCTCTGGTCTTGGTATTACCTTCCCAGATGCTGGGTAAGTCAAACGCTTCTTTCCTTGTCTAGGGAAGGTGGGAGTGCGCAGCAAAGGAACTGGGCTAGGAGCACTAGACATTGGGCACTGCCCATCCCAACCCAGTCCTTT